>NW_013530872.1:5300684-5520767 GCF_000836235.2 Papilio xuthus
AGAAGAAGAAGAAGAAGAAGAAGAAGAAGAAGAAGAAGAAGAAGAAGAAGAAGAAGAAGAAGAAGAAGAAGAAGAAGAAGAAGAAGAAGAAGAAGAAGAAGAAGAAGAAGAAGAAGAAGAAGACTTTTTAAAAACGTAGCGGTTTGATGACACATGAATGTCTCGATGACACAAATGATGTTTGTGTCAACTTAGCCATGAGATGAAATGATGTTTACCAAGATTTAAAAGGTGGCGCCACTTTCCATACAAATCGTCCTTCTTCTAAGTTTCCACCCCCTGTCGATGACACAAATGATGTTTCTTCTTAGCCATGAGATGAAATGATGTTTACTAAGATTTAAAAGGTGGCGGCACTTTCCATACAAATCGTCCTCCTAAGTTTCCACCCCCTCATATTACCTATCAAATAAACAAACTGGAACAAATAAGCATTTATCAAAGTTGGGGTATTTTGTTGGTGAACTAAACAATAATGGTATTATTACAGAAGCAGTGAGCATTATGTTGCGTTCTTAAAATATGTTCGCTTTAGTCAGAAGATTAAATTGAAGTTGCAATTAACGAAATGGTTTTATTTTTCCTAAATTGTTTTCCCTCGAATAATACTTTCAAACGTCAAAAAGGAAACTGAAAGATTGATTTTTTTAGGTTGGTAACAACGTAGACTTGTTCATAATATTGCTAGCATTGAAAATGACAATTTTTATTCTCCGTTTGTGTATCTAATTAGTCAAGAGTCCCGTCTCTTATTTTATATACTCTTTGGACTCTAACATGATTTTAAGATTACATACTCTATGCGTGAACTAGCTGTCAGCTGTCATTGTCCAGAATTTTCTTTTCTGTCACATTTATTTGTCTTCCTGAAAATATCAATTTGCATAAGCTAAATATAGTTTTTAAGATTTTTCCGCAGCTTTTTGGATAAAATGGCATTGACCCGACTCACTAGACTTGTTACTCAATCTAAGAATATCTCCAGACATGAACAAATCGTACAACGAAGATCAGCAACTACAACTCCTAGTGGGGCCATCCTTCCAGAACCTGAGAAAACACCCTTCGGTCTTCTCAGCATAGTGTGTGCTGTGGTACCAGGTCTTCTAATCGGAGCCGCGATAAGTAAGAATATTGCCAACTTTTTGGAAGAAAATGAATTATTCGTCCCTTCGGATGATGATGATGACGACGATTAAAGTGTTACTTAAATTTAATGCATATGATCGAAATGGATACTAAGTTATAGTTCAAAGATATTTTAAATAAGTTCTTGTATTTTATGTTACAGATTTGAGGTAAAGAAAGTAAAAACTTAATTATGTTGGATAGTTTTTATTTAAAAGTTATGAAAGCTACATTGCTGCATAATTTTGTGCTCATGTCAATGAATTCTCAATAACTTATGCTAAGATCTTTATAATGTGTTAACAATTCCTGTTGTAGAACATCTTAATTTATATATTTACAGTATTTAATATGTAAGTACAGACAATTACAAACATATACAGCATCCTATGTACAGTTGACTGAAGTGATAAATGGCGCAGTATATAAATGCACAGTACAATGCAAAACAGAGTAACACCCAAGCAGTTTCTGCTCACCTAGTCAATGTTACTCTTAATATCAATAAGTTATAACAGTAATCTCACCTCACTTGTTTATTTTTCTAAGTTTTAAAAGGCAAATAAAGTTATTGATTGTAAAAATCAGTCTTTTATTCAAAGATTTCTCAACATTTTTTGAAGAGCCTTGATTCATGTTCAGTACCATTATATTTTGTAATACAAATGCCAATTTTGTTTAGGTACTGTTCCATCCTAATTATTATTGCAAAATTCACTTTATAAGATTTCAAGTGATATGAACTATAATATTTGAAATTTATGCTTATGTACAAATAATATGACAAACTTGTCTACATTATTTAAACTATTCAATTTTGTTTAAATCATTATGTCTCAGTATACAAATGAAACATAACAATTTTAAATACAGATTAAAGTAGACTAGTGGTTAAATCAACAACTAATACTTTTTTGATAATACTTTTTAAAAATGTAAATTTTTACATTGTAAGTTTCAACTTAGGTGGGTTAATGACCTATTTCGGATTGTTGAGGAAAGCTTGTGTTTACAATAAACCTTTTTTAACTGACAATGATCTATCTTCAAAAGAAGTTAATAAATTATATGATCTTAATATAATTTTCATAATTTTAATCTTTTTGAAGACAATTTAATTGTATGCAATACATTTTAATATTAATATCTTTAGTAAGCAATTTTATTCAATTATATTAATGTTACATAAATTAAAATTGATATTTTGTAATTAAATGTGTTTTATGTATATACTTTAATTATTTAATGATTTATTATTATTAACAGATATAAAGTCTCTTATTATTGTGTTATAAACATATATGGACATTTGACATAGAATTTTTATTATCTACTAGATATATAAGATAATTTACTCGGGAGGTCGTTTGTGCTCCCCCCAGCCGTGGAAGCACTTGGTGAACCTGCGAGACTCCTTGTCTTTCAGCGTAAGGAACAGTTTCCGGGGTCTTTCTGGCTGTACAGTCTTCATGTGTTGGATGTACACCTTGTAATTTAAGATAAAACAATTATTTTATTAATTATATTGTCACATTATGTTTTAAATTAGAAATTTAATTTTAGAAGAAAATTATATGTCACTTTATTTGATTTGTGTAAATGTTTTCCTTTATCAAGCCTACTATAGATGTTCAATTTTAACAGAACAGTTTGACTGCTTATTTAAATCGGAACAGTAGGGTTCATGACACCACAAGTAATGAATATCTGCCGTTTTAGTGGATAGTCTTGGTCAATGTCAAAGTAAGATTTCCATTAGTGTGATTTGAATGTATATTTACCTGCGCGGACTTGTAAGCGAGCTTGATCTCTACCTCTGAGCACTTGGCACCGAGCCACAGGAACACCTGCTCGCCGTTGTCCAGTATCATTATGTCATCATCCGCAAGATCATCCTGTGTACACATTATTGTACATTTATACTCATATAAATTAAATAAGATATTTTATTAGGAAATAAAGTGAACCGCAGGTAAAGATGACCACCCGACAGCAAAGAGCATGCATTTGGCCTTTGGATCCCAGGTGTGAGTATATATATGATATTAAGTTACCTGACAGAAGTCTGTGCACTTCTCAGAGACAGTGAAATATCCTTTTTCGTTGGAGCATCGGAAGAGTCTTGTATAGTTGAGGTAGTCAGCATCCGTGTCGTATGGCTTGCGCCCGCCTAGTGCCACCCAGAAGAAATTATCGGGCTCCGTGCCTTCTGTCACCACCTGCACAGTGATACCAACATTTAGGACTCTAAATAATGCTCTATCGGTACATACAACCTATTTGGTCATAAAACATTGATCTTTTAGTACTTTTGATAGAGGGCCTGATAAGTTTAAAAATTGGTCTTAATGACAACTGTCAAAACAAACTATTGTTAAAGTAGCATATACCTGTAGGCTGACCCATGGGTTGTTGAACTTCTCTTCGGCGATCTGTTCTGCAAGACGCGCAGAGTCGGGGTCGCTTTTGCTGCCCACCCACACGTAGACGAGCGCGGAGGACGCGTCACCGCTGCCCTCTAGCGGTACGTTCAGGATGTAGCTAAAACAAAGACATACAGTAACAGAAATATTATAGATTAAAATCAAACATATTTTGGAATTAAAAGTATTGACTCTAACCAGAATGCGCTGTTGAGTTGTGCGGCGTCAGCCTTGATCTGTATGAGGCGAGTACACAACGCGGATCCGTTGCTGCGCAGCTCGAACAGTTCCACAGGTGGCCGTCCGCCCTCCTGTGTTATAACATATATATGTTAGCTAATTTAAGCAAATTATACTAAGCTACCATATAGGTAAATCTGTTGCAATTTCGAAATATATTTTACTATTGACTTTATCTGTGTGTACTTCAGCAATAGGCCTTCTTTTACGAGGATTGTTGACAGCTGTTGCCCGTGCGGAATAAAAAAAACTAAATTAGAAAATGAAATATAAAAACCCATAGCACTCGGGCATATATAGCTATCCATCAAAAAAAAATTCAAATCGGTTCAGTAGCCAATTCAATGCAAAGAAACAATAAAATTTCCTCTTTATAATATTAGTATAGATTTATGGATATTTTTGTACTGATTTTTATTAATATCATTACCAGTGGTTGGTTTCTCTTAGCATCGCGTATGATGAACCGTTGTCTGAAATGGGCCATAAACTTGAGACTCTCCTGCTGCTGGTGCGTGCGGACAACATCCAGACGTTTGCACAGCTGTTTGAACTTGCGCTCCAGACCGAAGGTGAACGTGAGCCAGCCCATGTTGGGGGCTTTGCGTCCCTGCCAGAAGTACACCACCCATGTCGCTGATTCACCCTCATCGGTTTCCACTTCACCATCGCCCCAGTTTTCGGTGTTTTCTTGATCCGGCTGGAAATTAAATATTAGGTTAATGTTTTAAATTCGTTTAAAGCGATAAAAATATTAACAAAGCTAACAATTCGCTGGGTTATCGATTTTTTATTGTAATTACCAAGTAACTGTTCTACTATTTTTCATTCTGCATTATTTTAGATCGTAATTTAAAAAAAAATGTTATTAATTAATTATCATAAAGCTCTTATTTCAGTTTGAAGGTACCAGTTTATTTTTTATTCATCATTCATTCATCATCAGCTCCCTATACGCCCCCCCGAGGGGCTCGGAGCCTACCCTAAGTTAAGGGTGATTAGGCCATAGTCAACCACGCTGGCCAAGTGCGGGTTGGTTGACTTCACACATATCTTTGAATTTCTTCTCAGATATGTGCAGGTTGCATCACGATGTTTTCCTTCACCGTAAGAACGTCGGATAAATGTACATATGTAAATCAAAAATCGAAAAACACATTGGTACATGGCGGCATTCGAACCCAGGACCTGCAGATTGCAAGTCAAGTTGCTTGCTTGACCACTGAGCCACCGACGCTCCATTATATGTCTATTTTTTATATGTCTAGATTAATATTGATACAAAGGTCGTACCTCAGCGGGCAGCACATATCTGCAGAGGAAGACGTAGCAGTCGTGGCTATAGAAGAGGCCGAGCTCGTGGTCTGGGAGGCGCACGAAGAAGCGTCCCTCCAGCACGAAGGCTTCCATGGCCTCCAGGTCCTCGTTCCACTCGTCAGCGAGCGCGCGCGCCTCCGCCGCACACATCGCCGGCTGACGAGCCACGAACAGCGCTGACAGGTCCGTTCTTATAACGAAAAATTTACATTTAACCTTACAAAAATTAATTACTTATTAAACATAAAGAAGTATATTCTTCTTTTTCGTTCGTTATACAAATAATATAAACATATCTCTCACTCTAAAAGAAAACTAAGTAAGAACTGCCGTAATAATTGTTCCTGACATCTCCTCATCTCTGATACCCATTTTTTAAATTTTTGTCTGTGTCTTGTATGTTATTCAAGGGAACATTTGTTCCAGTTAATCTACGCTACTTTCAAAGGCTACTTTTTTAAATTCTGCACAAAGTTGCGGGCGACCGCTAGTTACTAAGAAGACCAGATATTTTGAATACAAACAATAGGGTGTGTATACTGACTTGGTCTCCTGCTGCTTGGCCCAACTGGCGAGATCCGCACCAGTTCTTGCCACAGACTCCGCGGTACGCGTGAAGTCCACCGCTATCACCTCCTCCCATCCTAAGAAGTACGTCTTGAACACCTGTAACACATTATTGTCGTTAGAAAATGATTCCTAGTCTAATATACTTAAAGATTAAATTTAATAAAATCATTTACAGTTGTAGAAATAACATAACTAGGAAAGGTATTTTTTTTTGTTTGTCTGAATGTTTGTGACTTCGCAGTAATGTCATAACGGCTTAAAATGTATTGTTGGAGATAGTTTCAAATATTTTTTGAATGTTTGCTTGATGTATAAATGTGTATGACCTGCGTCTCAGTGCCCTCTTGTAGACGCGTGACAAGCGCGTGCGCAGGTCGCGACACCATGTTGAACAACTCTTGCGCCAACTTCACTGCCGCCGCACGCACCAGACGAGATGACTTCTTGCCAAACCTACGTTAGGTTATTTATATTAATATAAACATTTATATCCATGTAGATATCAATTTAAAAAAATATGGTCTGTCTCATGTAATCGAATAATCTTAACAAACTTAAAGTTGTTTAATGACCTCTTAAACCATTTATAATTCAGTAGTAAATTCATAACAGAATAGGAAGAGCAAAGTCTCCTTTTGTGTAGGAAAGAGAAAGGAACACAAAGGAAAGGGAACCACTAAAGTTTTAATATTCTTTAAAATAAAGAAAAATCAGTTGATGACACTAATCAATTCCGATAGATGGCGCTGTATTAAATTGGTAAAATAGTTACCATACGAATACATCGATGTGTGCGTCCAGTATGTAGACGTTGCGCGTGGCGAGGTGATGTCGGGCGAGCGGCGCGGGCTCCGGCTGCGGCAGCTCCAGGTACCCCATGCCCAGCTCCACCCGGTACAGACGCGGCGATGCCCATGTCCACTCCGGGTCTACGTGCTCCTGTACCACACATATAACCTTTATGTGCTTATTTATTTTATTTTTGATGTTCATTTTTTTAATGACTTTTAATTTGTTTTAATAATAAATCTTGCGTATTGATAAAAGGATTGTTGATTGATTTACAACTATAGAAACTTTGTAGGCTCTTCAGCATTTAATAATTTATACATTACTAGCAGTCGCCCGCGACTCCGTCCGGATTAACGGAATTAAAAAAAAACTTAATAAGCTTATGGGTTCTCCCAGACTATGTTCTACATCTATGTCAAATTTCATTGAAATCCATGCAGCCGTTCTGGAGATAACTTCATGCAAACATCCAGTCATCCATCCATCAATCTAAACATTCGCGCATTATAATATAAGTAAGATTGCATGTTGTTTTAATTAGAAACTTTTTTGTCGGTGCATTGCTTACTAATTGTATGGATGCGTGCATAAAATTTTCAAAATAAAACTTACCTCTGGTACATAAGGTTCCGGGTCCTCGTAGCCCAATGTCTTCCAGAAGGACTGGGGCTCTTTACCCGGAGGTTCCGCGATCAGTTCCGCTTTGTTCTTACGCTCTTCCTTGTTGATCTTCTCAGCAAAAAGACGAGCTTTTGATTTCAATGTGTTTTTCGCTTTCTTGCCGTTCCTATGATTTTTGAATATATAAAATAACTAGATTTTTTTAAAATTTTACTTCATAATAAGTGACCTCTAAGTCCGAAATTTTAAATAAAACTTTAAGTTTAAACAATTTTGGATAGAACAAATCCTGAAATTATTGCTATAAAAATTACGATATAAACAAACATTTAAAAAGTTTAAAGACCAAAGAAAGTTTTGAAAGAGATAGCCATTACATAAATTACGGAATCAGTACAATACAATTACCATAGATATATGAGAAGTCCTGTATCCAGCACGAACACATATCTGGGGTCGAGTGAGCGCGCGGCGACAGGCACCGGCTCCAGGTGTATGGTGCTGCCCGCGCCGTGCACGCGGTACAGGCGCGTCACGTAGTGCTGCAAAATACAATCATATCAAATCATCACAATTGTATTAAATACTAGCTATCACCCGAGACTTCGTCCGCGCGAGACAAAAAACTTAATTAGTAGCCTATGTGTTCTTCCATTGAGCCTTTTTGCATCATCCATCCATCCAAACAGTCACATTTATAATATTAGTAAGATAATGAGATGTTTTTTATTTACAAAAATACGTGAGATTTCAGTAATGTTATAAATGCAAAAGTTTGGATGTAGAGATGGATAAATGGATCTCTAAAACGGCTGCATGGATCTTGATGAAATTTAGTATAGATGTAGAGCAATATCTGGAGGAACACATAGTCTAATCTATAGTTTTTTTTTTAATTTCGTACGGACTGATTCACGGGGAGAAGCTAGAGAATACATCAATTTAACAATCGTTTGAGACATATGCTTAGGTAGTAAATTAAGTAATACTGTGAAGACACTCCGTATGGAAAATGGCAGAACGAGAAAAGTTGTCTTTGCCTAGATATATGTGCAGGATTCTCACGATAAGACATGCAATTATAACTTACAGGATCATCGACAGTGAAGAATCCTGAAGGTGTGCGGCTGCCGGCGATGTAGACTGGAGGAGTAGGGAACAGTGCGAGGAAGTCCGGCGTCTCGTCTCCCTGCTCGTGCCGCTGTGTGCGCTTCGCTCCTAACAAGTTGCGCAGATTCACCGCGTGCATTGCCGCACACGCGCCTTTATCCAACTAAATACAAACAAAGATAATACTTTCAATTCAAACTTGTCTATCGAGAATTTTTACTAATATAATATACCGTACACTTTATGTAGGATGTTAACAATCATAGCATAGTATATATAAACTTTTCTTTAATATAAGGCCCTATACTTTTAAGGGGCTTAGAGGGTGAATAAATTTTTATGCGAGAAAAGGACAAAAATGTCTAACCAATAGCAGCAAAGATGGTCGGTTGCCATGGTAACGGTAATTCCTCAGCCAATGGCGAAGGCCTCCGTTATCGTTCGAACATTTGAATTTTGACATTTTCAATGGAAAGTTTTAAGTAGTTATTCAAAAATAAAAAAATACACTTACCGTTGCTTTGGATCCTATCCAGAAGTGTATGTCCCAGGCCAACTGTCCTTGCTCCTGTATTGAAGTCTTCAGTATAATGTAGCAGTCACCCTCGAAGAACTTGCCGTGAGCCACCTATGAACAATTTTAATTTTAAAAATGTATCACTATTTGTTTTTTTTTGTTGGTAAAATACAATAACTTTAATTCTAAAAGAGTTGACTTCTTTTGACATATGGCGTTGGTTAAACTTACTAATATTATAAATGCGAATGTTTTTATGGATGTATGTTTGTTAAAAATCTTAATAATATTTAACATCAATGTATTGCTGCTTTCTAGATGTAAGTCTTCGATATAAATAAATAGATATAGAGCACAGTATGGAACAACACATAGCATACTAATAAAAAATAGAATTCTGAGACAATATCTCTATTACCTCGTCAACAGGCGCCGGTATGAAGTTCTCAATCTCCCACACCTGCAGGCCGGGCGTCTGTCCTGTCTCCTCATCGAAGAACTCTGAGTAATCCAAGGGAGGCTTCTCTAAGCTCTCGTCCCAACGTTTCGGTCTGTTGGCAATACAAATATGCTAATGATGTGAGATAACATAACACAAATTCTCTAACGATAATAGAGAAAAAGAAATATAATTTGAAAGCAGTAAAAACATCAGTAGTAGTAAAAATAAATGCAAGCGACATAACTTATAATGTTACTAATATTATAAATGCGAATGTTTGGATGAATGGATGTTAAAAATAGGTATCTACAAAACGATTAAATGGATCTTGATGAAATTTGGTATAGATGTAGAACATAGTCTGGAGGAAAACATAGACTACTAATTAAGTTTTTTTTTTTAATTTTGCGCAGGCAGAATCGCGGGTGACAATTATTGTTTTATAGTGTGACAATGTTACTTGAGTTCGCTGTAGTGTAGGTCCGGTGCAGCGTCGAGCTGTGCGCTGGCTTGCTCACGCATGCCGCGCAGTATGAGCGCAGAGCCGCGCTGCTCCGCCTCCGCGCGACGCCGCAGCCGCAGCTTGCGCGCCAGCGGGTCCGACTTCACGCCTTCACACGTATATACCATATACATACACATAGACGAATCAACTAAATACGGATGACTTCTATGTTTGTTACAATAACATTGAAAGACATTTTTATTCCTATGATTCATAGAAGTAATCTTCCATGTTTTATCATTTAACTTCTTTTAAACCGTACATGAAACTTTTCACACGTGAATAAGCTTAACTATTCAATATTTAATATCTACGTGCAACACAAAACATTGTACCAACTTGTTTAACTTAATAATATTAAACATTTGAAAGCTTAAATGGATGGATGGATGGATGTTTGTTAGATAGTATCTTAGAATGGCTCAATTGATTTCAATTAAATTTGACATGTAGAACATAGTCTGGAAATTCACATAGGTCACTAATTATTTTTTTTAATTAGCATGAACAGTCGCGAGCGACAGCTAGTACAAAAATATATTAATACTTTTTACTTTCTAATGAATATTTTACTCACTGGTGGGTGTAGTGGGTTCTGCAGTGGTGGCACCTGCCAGCTGCAACTGAGCTTGTAGCGAAAAGTCGACGTTGTAGTACTGCAGGCCGGCACCTCTCTGCTGCTCTACAGGCTTCGGTGGCATCACCAGGTCGGGATTGCCGTGAAGTTGGAGACTTTCCAAGTCGCTCAGGAGATGTATCGCATCAGGTAGAGTTATAAGCTTGTTGCAACTTAAGTTTAATTTCTTTAGTGCACCACATCTGAAAATTAATAGTCGTCAGCTTTTATACCAACTAGGGTGTGCCTACTGTATATTAGGTGGGACTAGGCCTTAGTTAACCATAGCGGCTCAGTCTAGACTCATGACTACAAACACAATTTAAATTTTCTATGCTAAAAAGTACAGGTTGCATCACCGTATGATGGTTCATTTTGTAAATACTTAGAGTTTATTGGTTGCAGTTTTCTTTTTATTTTACTTACTTCACAAAAACATATTCATCCTTATCATTCTTTTTTGAAGAAAAAGAGACAACAATATTTCTAGTTAGTATGTTATGAATACTGTTACTTTTGTATTTCTCCAGTGTTTTGTTTGTCTCAATTCACTAACCATTCTAATATCAAATAGTATCAATTACTCTCACGCAAGACTAGCAAAGCGTGTATTGATTTATGAAACTCGTCACGCACGATTTGATAATAGACAACACAAACTGGCTACTTACAAACAAGTTCACATAAAATATTGATAGTTTGATGTTTAAGTGTGCGACTGAAGGTCAGATTGAATTAAAGAATGTCATAAATTAAACTTTAACTTTTTTTTAAATTATAACAGCATGTTCTCATTTCCAAAATACCTGTTGTTTCATATTTTGAGAGAATTAAAGCAATTTCAATTTATTTTGGCAATCGAAACCGATGGTTAAGATGACGAGCATTGTAAAATACCTTAGATAAGCAAATAGATTGATTATTAATTGTCTAAAAGATAATCTCACCGACACAATCCTTCAGGTATCATCTCCAATAGATTATTAGCAGCTGAGAATACTTCTAAGCTACCCAGCTTGCCGATCCCCGAAGGTATCCCTTCGAAGTCCAGCTGGTTATCATCAACATGGAGACGTCTTAGGTTCTGCAGCTTGCACAATGATGCTGGTAATGCTGTAAGCTTGTTCCGTGACAGATTGAGACATTGCAAGTTCTGCCAGATGTCCATTGCTGTGAACAAAAGTTACCTATTATTCTTGAATAATAATGCATTGTAAAAATGAGCAAATTTAGATTATTTGTTATGTCCCTTACCTTTTTCGCTTATATTAGATTATTGGGATAGGCTGTACCTTAGTACAATACCATACCAACCAACAATACGCTATGAAATGATATAACTTGCTACAACGCATAATTAACATAAGTGAAACCATTCTCCAAAGTGAAAACTAACTGATGTCGATTATCGATAACTGATGTAAATATGCAAACATTCTTTACATTGAAATCTTGTTTTATACACTAACTAGCTGCAGACCGCGACTCCGTCCACGCGAAATTAAGAAAAGTTAATTAGCTTATGTGCTATTCCATGATATGTTCTATATCTATGTCAAATTTAAGGAACATCTACGGAGCCGTTCTGGAGGTACTCTAATAACCGTCCATTCATGCATTGAAATATTCACATTTGTAATATAGCCATAAGAGAGACGACTCACGTGATTGTAAAATCATCCAAAAGCCTATTTCTCTAAAGTGTTACAAAATTTCATATTAAGCTACCAACAGTAAAAGGGTCTTATTCCAATTACTTGATTAGACCTAAACGACATAGCTAATTAAAAAGTTTTACTTGTCACTTACCTGAGGATACTTCAGTTATCTCATTGTCACTGAGATTCAATCTCTTTAGGCTTTGCAGCGAGTAAAGTGCATCAGGTACTTTGGTCAATGCATTCTTTGACAAATCCACATCAGACAGGTTGCATAGTGTATCCAGTGATGTGGGTAGATTGGCAAGAGTGCGCTGTGTGTTACGCATATGCAATGTTTCTAGACTTTGCAGTGAAGGTAACTGTCTGTAATAATTTAATTGAAAATTATTATGACATATAATGTAAATTTATTTATTATCGTAAATCCCTGTATTAGGGTAGAACTTGTCTAAATTGGGCTGTTGCTCTATTTTGGGCTCTGAGCTTGGCCTCGAGCCATGTGATCATGTAATGTTAATAAAACAAATTATTTTAATCTTGATGGGTGATAACATACCTTAGCTGAAATAATCCTAATGGATTGTCATTAAGTATTAGAGTCTGCAAGTTCGCCAGTCTTCTAGTCTGAGGGGGCAGAGTCTCCAGTAAATTATTTGATAAATCAAGAAATAATAAATCTGTTAATTGCACAAACAGAGTCGGTGGGATACTTTCAATTCTGAAACAAATAATATACGAGTTAAAAACTCACTGTACAAATAAACTTTAATATGTACTTTAACAGGCAATTTAATATGTTAATGAGTACTTTAAATAATAAGAAAATAATGTATCGGAATATTGTTTTTCAATGTATATTGATATGGTATTCAACAATACCAAAGTACACAGCTTTGGTTGATTGAAGTTTACAAAGGGAATTCCCTTATTGGAAGGTCAAATCAAACACTGCTTTAACTAGTCAAAAAGCAATATTTAAATGTTCTCTAAATAACACTTTATCTTACTTATTATGACTGAGGTTCAAAACCAGGAGAGATTTGGCTTTCTCCAATCCTTCCGGAACTTCCTTTAGTCTATTGTGTGACAAATCAAGTGTAGTCAGCTCTTCAAGTCTGAACAACTCTGCAGGTATACCTGAAGTCTTCACATTGTTGTGCCTCACATTTAATGATCGTAAACATTTTAGTTCAGTAAGCTCACCAAATAATTTCTCTAAATTATTCTTTTTTATGGACAAGTTTTCCTGTAAAAAAAAAAATTGTATTTTAATATTTTTTAATATTGCCTTCATGTTTTATGTGATGTCATAAGCAAAGAGTATAATGACTTTCCTTATCTTACAGGACCAATCTTAACACACTATAAATTTTAAACGTAAGTCTGAGAAAGTTTATATGTTTTGATTATGTTTGTACTACCTACAACAACAATTCATTTGCAACATTCAATGTCAAATAATAAGAAGAGTTTAAATATCAATAACTTTCAGTTGTTACATTGTTTTATCATTGCACAATAAAAACAGATTAGTTCGTAAATCACAATTTCAAATTAATATAACTATAAAGATTAATTATCTTCTTAAAATGAATTAAAAACAAAGGAAAATCCAAACTTAAGTTTACCAATTTCATAAGCTTTCCTAATTCTTCGGGAATATCCGTTAGATTTGTTTTATCAAGTCTGAGCCATTGCAGTCCGGTCATATAACGAATGGCTTCAGGAAATTTGTCGCCCTAAAAAATAAGAAACATTTAGGACATTTGCACAGTTATAAGGTTACAGTCATTTAAACGTTTATTTTAGTAGTATCAAATTTCTATTTACGTACACTGAAATCATTGCATGTAAAATCTACACCTCTTACAAAAGGTAACAAGCCTGTATTAGCCATGTTTTAAATAATTTTCACTATAAACCATTTACTCACAAGTCCCATATCAATCTCACTACAAAAATATGCATGACAAATACAACAATGTTGCCATTACCGCGCAAAAATTTACCCATAATCTGAGAAAAATAATATTTCTACGAGCCCTTTAAGATTTTTGTGGCTTTAATCCGTTGCAATTTGACTTAATACATGCATTGATAAACACAGTTTTTTTTTCGTATTTTTAATTAATATTAACCAAATAACAGTTGTTTCTTAACATTCTCATATCCACGAAGTTCAAAACTTTACTAGCGATCCATTGAAAAATACGTAACAGACGTATTTATACGTAGTATAATATGAGTAGCAAAATGCAAACTTGGAAAAGATATTTGTTTTTTGGCTATTCTTAAAAAACGTTACTAGTGAAATTTTTCGTCCCCAAATTTAGAAAAAGCACTAAAACATTGGCAGCACAATTATAAAATGTCAAATGATATTGGTTGTTTTTTTTTATTTTATGACCTGGTAACATAGACCTTTAGGTCATATCTTATTTGGAATATTGGTTGACATTCGTGAAATACAGGTTGAACAAAAACATACCAGATTAAAAATGTGGTGCAAGATAGTCACTATAAGACGTGCGACATATTATGCCCTCACGTCGCTACTGTATCATAGTAGTCAGTACTGGAAAGGCAGGGCATAGCTAGAATTGATTAAAATAATACTTTTGAAAACTCAGGCTTGGTGGTAAATGGATAAGGATCGTGCATCATCTTAAAGTTTAGTTTGGTTTATACAAGAAAACATAATGCCTGGTTAACATTACGCTGGTACAGTCGGACAGTAGCGCTCTAAATCAGCGTTGGCATATAACTGGCATAATAGAAACACTAGCCGACGCCAGTGAGGCATAACAGTATATGCTAGGCCAGCGCTATTGTCCTGGCATAATGCAAACCAAGCATTACCTCTATGTAAGGGTAGGTAGGGGTAAATCTTGTAGTTTTTCCATAATTATTTTTTACTAATCTTTTTTCTTTGGTTTTTAGTGGAAAATTAATTTTTAGGCCAGAGTTAACTACAACACCTTTTATTATTTAAACAGTTTGTCATAAAACATTATCTACATTAAAAAAAATCAACCCTAGACGCAAATGCATTTGATTTGAGGGAAATATATTTTTTGACATAAAACAATATAACAAATACATACTATGAAAATTAATTGGAGATGGTATAAATATTATATTTTCTGTTAAACTTTATTTCGTGAAATTAATAAAGTAAGATGAAGCAAAATACAATCTGTATCAGAAAAGCATTAATCTTTTAATTTGATTGATAATATAATAATATTCCAGGATATATTTTTGTTACCTATTTATTTAACTAACAAACTAATATTAAAGCATAGACATGCAAAGAATTCCTTCCCATATGTATTGTGTCATAATAGGAAATTTATTATTTGAATTCTAAAATAGTCTTGTGATTTGGTTTATCGTGGCATTGGTGGCATGTTCGGCATTGGTCCTGACAATGCAGTGTTAGTTCCCAGCAACACCTATAACATAAATAATAATTAAATACTTTTAATTTTGACACTAGTAAGACAAACTTTATAAACAAATAAAATTATTTATTATGTTTTTTCTTGTTTATGAGTCTGAGGTGGAAAATTAATAAGTCTCCCATAAACAATAAGTTTTAGACTTTCTTTACAAAGCATAGGTCTATTTTAAAAGAGATTTTAGACAGTTTCATGTTGTTATGTCATTAATACCCATTGTACGGCTGGAATATTTTAAATTTTATGTGTTTCTCACCTGTTTCTGTTGTGACTTTTGCATTTCCTCAACTTGTGCTCTTTCAACTTCAAATATGACTGGAGCGAACAGAATCACAGATGAACTTGCCAAGATCCACATCACAGAGCGGGACAATCCATATAAAGATTTCATTCCAGACCTATTAACAAACAATTAACATACTATTATAATAATACATCAACTAACAAGTTCACAATCAGCCCAAGTTTGGCCACTGCTACTCATAGGCTTTGCACTTTAATTGCCAAAATGCCTGGTCCTATCCATTGAATTAAAAATTTCTTATAGGATAATTTTAAAACCTTTTTTTTTACCAAGTTTTAGTTGTGAGTGTGTATGTGCCACTTCGCACGCGATCTGGAAACATTTCTGTTAATCCCCATAACCTCTCAGAAAGAGTTTCATCTGGTTCCTATAAATAAGATAATAATATCAGTTTAATACAAGTAAACTATTTCTCTGCTTCTGTTATGGCCCGATATATCAACCAACGGTTTATCTCTCCTTACTAGGACCTAAATGAATACATCCTACATTGAAAACCAAAAAAATCACAAATATGTGTTTACTATAAACTGGAACACGATAAAAGACACATTTTAAAAGCTATTAAGCAATCTTAGTTAGACTGCGTGTATTTAATTACGATAAATACCTTATTTATTACATAGAAAAAAAGGTTATATTTACATCATCGTATTCCTTAAGAGGTCCACCCGTCACCGGAGTCAATGCAGATGGTGATGTTCCGAGCTGAAAGAAATACAAATCGCTAAGATAAACATCGCTAATGTCACTAGCTGCATTTAAAATTATCACTTATTTCATACCACAGGAGTAATAAATGAATCTTCGGGTCTACGTTCTGGAGTATCATCTTTACTAGCTGTTAATGATTCCATACCACTATCGTTTTGTTCCGGGTCATACGTTAAATCCATGTACATGTTATGGATTACGTTTAGATACGATTTAGTCTAATCTTTAACACTAATTTAAGAAAGATACGTCGTGCTAAGTTAGTCAAAAAACGTAAGGAAAAGTTAGGACTTTATTTCACTAAAACGTCAAATTCAGCTTGGATTAGGTCACAGATAAAATAAGTTCAAATAACAGCATAATTAGGAAAAAAAACTGAGCAGTAAGGCAAAATAATCTGTGGTATACATTTGATTCTTTTTTTCAAACCTTTTAAATCAAATGTTTGGTCTTTTTTGTAATTTTAGTGCAACTTTCATTTCTCAATGTTTTTTATAGGCACCTATTTATATTTTTTTTTATCATACAAGCTTCAATCAAATAATAAATACCAAATACAAGTATAATGGTTTGATAAGCTTGTTTATATATGATTTTGGAGTAAAATGTTAAAGTTTGATTATCAACATATCCCTTAGCTCACTATAGATCCCCACTGATGAGCTCGGAGCCTGTTTTAGACTAACTACAGAGAACTTTTTTAAGGCACACTTTTAGTTGTCCTTGCTGTTCGTAGTACAGCTACTTATCATCATGCTTATTTTACATATTATGTGATTTTTTTCAGTTACCCTCACTAAATATGAATGTCAAAATGCATTTTCTATTAATAAGTGGAAACTGTTACTTGACAATCACTTGGCGAACAGCAACAACGAAGGTCTTCTTCGTGCATTCTAAGAGTGTAAAATCATTTCATGAACATTATCGTATGTGTTTTCAGTGTTTTCGATGTTTATGTCAATTACCTAGTTGTCTTAATTTTTAATCAAATGACATTTAAATGGTTTATCTTCAAGTTTAAAGCAGCCAGCTATGTATTTTTGAGATTAAGATATTTTACTTCAATGTGCACCTAAAGCAATTTATGCACTGTAACAAGGAATTAAAAATAATAAATTAAGGATTAAGTGACTGATATCTAGTCTGTGATTTTTAAAAATCGAAAAGTACTAATTTTTTATACTCTGTCTAGGATCAATCAGATTACTTGTCAGCTTGTCAGATACAAAAATTTAATTGGTCGTGCTCTTTAATATTATTGTTTTTTGTATCTTATTGTTCATTAATATTGCACTAAAAAACCTTAAATACGTAATTAATTTTCGCCAAATTTCTTATAATTGTAATTCACTGTGATAAAAATAGTCACTTAATATAAATTTTGTGTTTTTCAATGAGTGTTCAGTTGACGTCTTTATTTGTATAAAATACACATTTGTATGAAATTGTAACATATGGTTATTACTTTTAAATAAAATTAGTAGTTGCTGTGAATTAAATAAGAACTGATCCAGTCAATAGAAAAGCATACTATATTAAGCAGTATTGGGCAAAAGGTAAGTACTGAGTTGCGTTCTAGTATTCATCCTTGGTTTATGGCAAGTCAATCATTTTTAGGTGTTGTTTCGTGTATTAAAATATAATCCCATCTGTCTTTGGCGTTGTACGAATACAGTTTTTCCAAACATGTATAAGCCAATTTCCAATTACGCAAATTCTAATACGTGAACTTTAAACCTATATTTGACTTTCCCTAAGAGTTTAATTATAAGGTGTTTTGTCCCTACACCGTAGTTTTCACCCGATAAATAGTAGACCCTATCATTTCTTCTTTGACCTCTCTTCATAAAGGTTGTAATGGTATCACATGTAATGGTTATTAATTTAAAAAATAATTAAAACTCAAACTATTTTACCTCTCCGTACAATCTGGGATTACATAAGTTATAAATTACATTAAAAAAAATCTACATAAAAGTAATGAAGATTCTTGGGGAATGACCATTGACCGTTGCTATACATTGCCTGCTACAGCAGAGTGCTTGTTTGGTTCGTTTACCATGCTCGATCACTATCAAATGAAACAAAGAATTTTCATTGGTAACTCTTTACTTACCTTTATTAGCGTGGGGATATTAAATTAGTATTTTGAAAATGTAAGTGATTAAAATATTATTTAAGGATATGGATTCTATTTCCTTTTTATATTTTCATGAAACATTTGTTTATCAAGCACAAATAATGTTTAATAAAAATAAAGAAATACTCATTTTAGCTTAACACATTAAGTGCCGGCAAGTACTCTTTTGTATGAAAAAAATTGCAGTGGCATCCAGTGTTTTAAAGCCATTAACTGTGTTTGTGATATCATATGAGATAAAAAATGCATTATGAATTCAATTGATAGTGGTCACACACTGTGCATCACATGAGCAATTTAGTAATTTTAAATGGTTATGATATTCAACAGTATTCAGTGGCAGTCATCTGACCTCTTGATATCAATTATCACTACCCAATACAATCTGTTTCAACCGACACAAACCGGTTTTATATTCATAATCAAATGCAGCGTTCAAAGATATCATTAGTATGTTAGTTTACGATGCTCATTATATTTAATTATTATCTATACATACATGATTATTATACTTGCTTGTTTAAAGGAATAATTCTTGGTATTTATGAAGATTCTTTATGATATAATTGGTCACGCTTTAGTCTTAATTAAGGTTTAATAAATTTCAGTTTAATAATACTATCTCGTTCTCTCACGCCAATGGCTCGTAGCCAAGATCCTCGCATTCCTGGAGCGTGTCTTATGGCGGTGTGGAAAATTGTATGTCAACTTTACGTATTAATCTTGTGAAACATATTACTAATTTCACATGTTCAGGTTACGGTCAAGGAGCCTTGTTCGTTTTTGTATATTGTTAAGATAAGACTGCTATGATTGCTTTTAATCATTTCCTTATACTTTTTGTTATTAAAAGTTTTTATTGCCCTTGTTTCGAAAGAGGAAATGTTTTGCGGAAACCGATTCGATTTAGTTTGCAGCTGCTCAACTGATCGTCATTTGTCTTCATTCTCTTGTGACTGAACAATTGTTCAAGCCAATTGCACATGACAAGGAACTGTTACCAGGAATTAAAAAGCAATTTTTGCTTCTGACTAATGTATTAAGATATGTAAGAAAAAGGCAAAATATCAGTTCCTTGCATGTATCATAACAGTCAGCTAGTATTACATAATTTGGTCAAACACAAAAAATTATAAATAGTAGTTATGACCTTTACTAGGTTAAAAAAATCAATTTATCGTAACTTGTAACTGCTTGTAGCGGTCACAGCGAGGTCAGGCCTATGAGGTAATTCATTGTTTCATTGTTTTGCTACATCATTACTTATTGACTTTTGAATGACTTAGTTTATTCAATCATTTAAAGAAAAATCTTAAAAGAAAAAATTTGAATCCTCACCACATATGACCTAGGAGGTGGACAGGGTAAAAAGGTAGCTAAGACGTCACATGATTAATGGTTGACCTATCCAACAGTTTACTGTTTTCTTTTAATTTCAGTTAATGAGAAGTAGTTGTTGTCTATCAGTAATTTGTGTTGTAAGTGTTTTTATAAGATAACTTTTTATATTATCCAGTTCACTGGTTGGCGTAAACTTGAATCTGACTTTACCTAACAATGATATAGCGTCACAGTGCCTTGTGTCTTATGTACCGAAGCGTTTGATGTTTCGTGAACTGTAAATACTTTTTAAAATGGTTGCTGCATATGCATGTGTTCAGATAGAGTTTGAGAGTTTTATTTCATATTATGATACATGATTAACAAGAGTGTATATAGATTGATAAGGATGTTCAAAGTGTGGTAGATCACTTCACCTCAACTAGTTAGCAATGACCTATAATAAGTGATAACACTAATTATGAGTGTCGGGGAAGTGTAATTTAGCCTTTGTACTAAGACGATTGAACTAATGAACTATTGTGCGACTAAACCTAGGTCTAGTTATATAAAATGACTTATAAATCGAACTAATCTGCTTGTTTATATAAAGAAACACCAAGTGATGACATCAATAGTTTTTGAAATATTTTCGTGTCTACTCTGTGCTAAATATTGTAGCAAATGAAACAATTAAACACTATATTCGCGTGTTTCTCGTCATTGTATCGATAATTGCCGAGTACATTGTGTTTGCGGCTTCTTATGTGTTTCCATTGTGGTCTTCAGAACATCTCTTATGTTCGTATTCACTTAGACAAAATTTTAGTGTTCTTTTCTCAATGTAGAGAAATGTAACATGTACTATGTACCAATAGTGATATATGAAAGTTACTTTGGGTGCGTCTGTACAACACGATTTCCTTTGTAGATTAGAGAAACTCTGTGCACGTCTTGATTGCACAATTGTTCCAACACGGTTCATAGGTCCCTTCCGCACTAGTTATGTACCCAAGTTTAACTTGTATTTTCAATTTAAAAATAACATATAAGGTGATAAGAAAACTGTTACAATTATTGTTTATGAAAACAAACGTATCAAGAAATAATTTATTTTTCCTAGGTATCAATCTAATAGTATTAATTACATCCTGTAGTTCTTTAGAAATGACGACATCACAGTGGTATATGTCCACTATCGATTTCTGTGAATTACCGTTATCTAATAAAACAATGCAGCATATAACAATAGTTTAGTAACTTTAGTGTGAAATATAGAGTTAAGATTACTTTGTACTAGGAATAAATTACCTTTTTGATTGTTAGCAGAAGTAAAACAATATGATTTTAATACAAGCTCTACATCATGTTTTAAATTTTCGTAATGACATTATTGGTTGTTGCAAACCTCATGTTTCGAACCCTTCAGAGGGGAAACTCTTCGGGCAATAGACAAAGGGTATAATTGCTATCGGCTTTTCCAGTGACTGTGTGATATAAAAACGAACTTATGCGCAAATAATTTTATAAAAATAACAACGTTTAAATATTTTTTATTGCAAAGAAAGAATCGGATCATTTAAGTAACGTGCGTTGTGGTGATAAATTTATAACACGAAAAATTTTAAATTATAAATAAACAGTCTGAATTCCCGAGTCGATTCTAGGGGAAAGCTCCTCACGTGTCACTGGCATATGACTAATCTAAAAACACCCGTTGAATTTAATACAGAATGATGAAACTAGGTGGAATGTCCGCTGGATAACATTTACAATTTTGCGATATTATAAATGGGAACAAGTAGAGATGCTGATTATTTATGTTACACTAATAAAATCTATTAAACTTTATAAGCACATCGCAGCCCGTGCGCGTAAAGGTTTAGCTTGCGATCTTATTACGCTAATGGGAGACTACCTTGTGTTTAAAATAAGACACTGTTCGTTTCTCGTTTAGTGAATTTTAAAAAAAGTATAGGTAACTATGAATGCCCACTCTATAACAATATCCATACTTTACGATCATATTTACCCTCTGTTTTAAGTTTTTAACCCAAGCATCGATAGTCTGCAGATCGTGTCAATAATCGCCAGTCACACTAGTGATGTTCCAATTCATAAATTTTTTGGAAGTTTACGTAACGACCAATGAATTAACGTTAAAGTGCACTATTTCCGTCACGACCGCTCGATGTTATATGCGATCCGGCGCCGCGGTCGCTATTTATTGCTTACAATTGGAGCTCTGCCAGGCTCCGTTTGACAGCGATGCTTCGTTATACGTTTACTGAAAACCAGGGTTCGATGGCATGATTAAATTATTAAGTATGATGTATCTGATTGTATGTACAATGTGAGTTGCTCAATCGGAACAGCTGCCTTATGAAGGCGAATGTAATAAATAATCCGGCTATAACTGTGTCGTCTACCCTACCGACTTGGTTCGCTATCGTGCTGAGGGGACTACTTTATGCGATTCCTATCGATCCGTGCATAAATTTTACATAAGTTTGATGTAGGTGTATGGGTTGCACAACTCTACATTTGTTAGTCGTCTGTGTTCTGGATCGATTTCTATTGACATTTACTAACTTAGCCGATTTTGTTAGGTGTGGTGGTAAACATCTCCAATTCCACTCTTGAAAGTTCTAATACTAAAGTAATATAATTTTCGTGACGTAATATCTCAAATTGTGGAGACGGTATCGTAAAATTGGTGTAAAATTATCGTCTCCTATTTTTACTTCTTTGTTTTTATATTTTAAATCGCTGAAATAGCGAAGTGTCCGTTGCCCATAGACATACGCAGTTGCATATGCGTTGCCTACCTTTAATCGAAGGAGGAGAGGATGCACAGAAAGAAAATATTTTCCCTTTCCATGCATCCTCTCATCCGGAAAGACCACTTCTACTTCCCATCCTTTCCGTATTCGAAAAAGGGTGGGAAGTCAAAGAGGACTAAATAAGGCCTCCGGGACGCACACTCATCAGACGAAACGCGGAATTGCTTCCACTTCATGCCTGTCTTCTGTGTGGTCGTGGTATTTCACCAGGCGAGCCGGGACAATTCGTGCGAAGATGTTAAAGCGGGCTCTACCACTGTTATACCATGTATTTTAAAGAGATGAAATATTTGTCATGTTTGTTCTCTATTATAGTGTACTAAAACTAGATTGTATTAGATACATTAGACTTTTAATAGGTTACCTAAATTTTTTACAAACATTTTAAAGCATTTCTGTTCAAATATTAATTTATGAATAATTGCATGTAGTTTACGAGTATTTTGTGTTTATTGTTTTACATATATCTAAATCAGTTATTCTTAGATTAACGATAGCCTTGTCTCTTTGTTTATTATGACAAAAAAATTCTCCCATGCTATTACTATTCGAGTATCTGTTATTAGCAGTGTCAAAGTTGTTATTACTGTCACCGTGGAAAGTGAGATTGTTTATAATTCCTTGTTATGAATAGGTAAGGTATCTGACTGGATTGCGACGATGTGTTTATATACCAAATATTATAAGAAAGGTTTCCATTTTCACAGGTGTCGAGTAAATAGATGATGTAATTTTCTAAGACAAATACTTTTCACTAAACATTTCTTTAATATTAACAACAACAACAACTTGTTGTAACAGCAAGCAGTTTCTCTTAAATGTTCTCGAGTTCGATTTTAATCTGCGATTCGTATAATTTGCTTCTTATATTTTGAAGCATTAATTGAGCTTCGGGGTATTTCAATAAAATTCAATAGATACAAAATAATTTAAGGAATATAATTTCTGTTTTATTGAAATAAGCGTAAATCATATCAAAATGTAAGATAAACTGTAACTGAGATTTTTTCTAGGTACTTACTCATAATCGTGTTGAAGGTTTTGCCATCTCGGTATAACGATCAATGAACGTCAGTACCATGAGAAGGTCGCGACAGACGGAGGGGGTATACTGTGGGCGTTTCGGTGTGTAGTTGATAGTTATAGGGCAGTGGGAGCGTGGTGAGGCGTCGATATGTCTGGCGCGGAGGGCGCAGGACCCGCATCATTGAGCGTCGTGACGTCACGCTTAGGGCGGCCATGTTTGATTTGATTCTGTACGTGAACGGATCGTTGAAGAAGTATTGTAGCGTCAATTATTAAGAGCTTTTAGAATATAGAGTGTATTTTTTAAAATGGTTAGATGAAATTATTCTCACTTATTATACAGAGTGTTTATATTATTTTCAAGTTTTACTCTGTATATTTTACTTAAATAATAATTTTGTGCCAATTCTACGTTGACCTCGATTCATTAACAAAGTTTAAGATTTCGCTTTTCCTTATCCTAATGTAATATCAACGATGAAACATTATGTACGGTCAAGGATACGAGTAAATTCCCTACAGTACAAGGTAAATGGCCACCCTACACCCGCCCCCTGACCCCAAGGCCAATGCTCATCATACACCGACCCTCGATAGTTCTTTACACTTGACATTGTTTACGGCGGAGTATGCGACCGATTCAGACCCTCTCGCACTTGGCGATAAAATCGATTTAAGAGGTAATCGACCAGATGAGATTAGATAAAATATATGGTAGAGTTATACATGTCAATTTATATTGTTTTTTTTAATTGTAATAACGCAACAAGCACCTAAAATTGTAATTGTCACAGACACGATGCCCACTGGATACAATCCTGGTATTACATCTTTCGACTCGAAAGATAACAGTCACATTTACTTCATTCAAAATATCATCTTCATCCGCTCACTATAAGTCCCCACCGAGGGGCTCGGAGCCTACCCTAAGTAAAGGGTGACTAGGCCATAGTAAACCACGCTGGCCATGTGCGGGTTGGTGGACTTCACACATATCTTTGAATTTCTTCTCAGATATGTGCAGGTTGCATCACGTTGTTTTCGTTCCGTAAGGACGTCGGATAAATGTTCATATGTATAATCGGAAATCGAGCAACACATAGGTACATGGAGGGATTCGAACCCAGGACCTGCAGATTGCAAGTCAAGTCCTAGGCTCCTAAGCCACCGACGCTCAAAAAATGTTCAAAATATCACACGATAAAAATTCGACTAATGTCTTTTTCTAATTCTGCTATGTAAAGTATTAAGTTGAAGCATAAGCATAACCATATGGAATGCAGTTATTCCGTTCTACACAAATTGCATTTTTGTGTCTTATATTTTTGATTTATTTTCAATGCCAAGAAGTGTGTGCGTGGGTGCACAGATCCTCAAGAGGTACAGTAAACATGCTAAATTTAGATGAACTCTTTGTATACTCATATTTATAGCGCAATTCTGTCAATAATGTTCGTGTCAACATTACGCCCACATCAACGCTCTGTATTAATTAATGTTTACTTTAATCAGACATTTCGTTGTTGCTTTGTGGTACGTTTTGAAATATAAATGTGTCCTAGATACATTTCTGTATAGTATTTGACTTCTTCAGTAAGTTAAGCATCGCTCTAATAATTTTCTTTGAAGAAAGTTTTTAAAGTTAATATTATCGTTATTAATTTCAAATTTAGAACGTTTAAATTGCTTGTTCTTTCAAAAATTTTCCATTTGATCACACCACTTTTGATGTAATATAAAACCATACTTCATTCAACAATATCAAATGCTATATAAGTGTTTACAGTTTTATCACAGGATTACTCATTCAAACAACGATAACGTGAACATTTTTAAATCAAATTTATCGGTTTATTGTGAGTGACTTTAATGGTGAATTATGTATGGAATCTTTTACCACATAAATCCCCATTAGCGGACGACAAGATATGTCATGGTGGGCCTTGAGCTTGTATCTGATTTATCGGGTATCGCGTTACGCACTGCGGCACTTAAGTGACCTTGAGATCGGCCGGTGCCGCTGTTTTTCATTTATCTGTGACTCTTTGTTTGACAGGACATCAAGAGATAAATGTCCATACTCTATACTCTATACGCTTTGTACGCAACAAAGAGAGCATTAAACACATAATATAACTGCGATGAAGTGCAAAGTCCACTGATCGATTGTGTCTTTACAAAGGGAGTTTGTCGTTAGAGCGTAGGCGGGCCAGCAAAGAAACTGAGTGGGCGTTTGCAAATCTTATTTAAAATTCCCGTAGGCGTCTTATATCGTAGGTCAAGTGTAAAGGACGCGATAAAAGCTCTCGGTTAGCTCACTGTGAAATTGCATTTAAAACTAGCGCATTAAAAATTTTACTTTATTAAATTATTTAATTTAAATGTAACATGTAAGCAACAGTCATATAACTGAGTCATAATTATAATAATATCTTTTGATGCACGGTTTTGTTAAACATTTTTCAAGATAAGAACCCTGTCAGCTATTATACTTCACTTACTTATAAAAAACACCCAACGACCGATATTCATAATATATAAATACACAAGAGATTTAATTTGCTATTTACATAAGGCATTATGTATTAGGTACACTATAATTATCAACGAATTAATTATGACAGTGCATGTGATAGCACTATTGTAAATGGTTCATTTAACCCAATTGCTAAATGTAAACATACAAATGCGTAAATATCTTAACTGGTCTAACATTTATCATGTCTTGATGTGAGAAAATATATTGTTTCATTATAATATTAACTCAACTCTTCGTATACCATCATCTGATATTCATATATTGATGTACAATTGACGAATTGGCGGTATACTACCTTAAAGCGACAGTCGTTTGAACGTTTCGTAAGCATTGAGACGACGATGCGGAAATAATAATCAATACGAACGCAGCTTTTAAATGTGTCTATTAGAAAAAGGTTGGTCTAATTGCTTGTTATTATTATGATGTCGTTTACATTTATCCGACGTTTTTACTGTTAAGGAAAAACATCGTGATGCAATCTGCATAGATCTGCTAAGAAATTCAAAGATATGTGTGAAGTCAAACAAAAGGTTCTGGGCCCACGTGATTAACTATGGTCTAGTCACCCCAAACTTCCTCCGAGCTCCGAGCAACTCAGAGGGGACAACATAGTGAGGTGATGACGATTATTCAAGAAGCAAAGTCGTTGTTACTTGTGATAGTTATTTGGAATTCGGACTATTATTGTATTCAAGATTAACCTTGCTCGTGTCATTTTATGAAAAATTTTATTTAAGATTCTTTCAATCGTAAGCTCAGAATGTCGTCGCCTCGAAAATAAATAGTTCCAGCACCTTGAGTAGTGTTGACGACAGAGAACGTTCGACATTTATAAGAATTTTGATATATTACACTCCCTATTATTCCTACGTACATATCTTGTTTTTAGTGCTCTGCTGATCTCTTTGTGATGCATAGCTTTTGTTTTTGATTCATCTTTGGTTCGCTGTTAATTTGTTAAGGAATAATCTGTTTGCTTGATTGCCTTTAGTTTCCTTGTGTTCTTTAATAGAATTGTGAAAAATATGCAAATAGTTATGCTCTTTACGTAATCTGCAAGGCATAATGCAATTAGTTATGGACATGTGATAAGTACAATGACTACGGAATTATGTTATTACGAGTGCAGTCGGCACGAGTTGAATCTCTTGGTGGCCTTAAATATGAACAATTCAAAACAAACACAAATAATTGCAATTGTCATCATTATGTTTCTTTAATAACAACGACATGACAACTTGATTTATGTCCAAACCAATCCGTTTAATGCAATCAACTTGATAATCCAATAGAGATGAAGAAGACTATTGTCATACTAGAGTATAAACTCCTTTCGAGATTTCTCTCTTCTTACGAAAATCTTACAACACGAGAAGACTATTATAATATTAAAGATTGTTTTTGTTACGATTTGTGCGCTCGGACTTTGAAGGTACTGCGGAAATCAATTTTAAAGGTCTATTTAAAGATTCGTATTGAAATAGAGTTTTAGTTCGCATCGCCAGATGTTAAATAACTCAAACCCATCTGTGCTGTTCAAATTATAAATATACCGTACGAAATATCTATCAAAAGTGGCAAAATGCTTCGGTCTGTTTCGCGTTAAGACTGTGCTTTTACGTTTTGGTAGTGCTTAAACCAAATATATTACGATGAAAGTGTTTAAAGTATACCGATTTAAAGACTATTTATAATTCGGGACATCGACCGTTGTGATTCACAAAATTCCATGCATAATCCAATTTTGAGGACAAAGACGTTTATATCAAACTTATACGAAGTGTTGAGGAAAGTTTTCTTGTGCGATTTATGCGGAAACTACTCAAAGCAGTGCAATAAACTACACGACTACGTCATAACTTGCGCCTCTAATAACGGATAGTGTTCAGACCCATTGTAATTAGTTATAAACTTTTTGGCAATTTTCCAACAATGCTGCAGGAATTCATTGTTGATACCGTTTTGTCGCACCGTCCTTACGATATTACCTTTTTATTGGCATTGGTAATTAAGTGTGTAAACTTTTCATTTCATTTCATTGCCGTGGGAATAAATTCACAATGTGTTTTTATTGTTATTTTATTCGCATTCTTGTTTCGTTCAAGTATTGTTACAAATAACCATATACGTACAGTTAAATTGTACCGCTAAATACAAGTTACGGTAAATTATTGAATATTGATATTATTCTGTATTGTGTTTGAACAACTAGAGTAGCTAAGGTTCTGCTCGCTTTGCTAAATCATGTTGTTACGTAAAAGGTTACTACCATTCAACCACTCTAAAACCATGACATTTTCGAAACATTACCACCGTCCTTCTTGCAACATCATAGGAAATGTAGGTGTTTAGCACGTACATAACGCTAATGGTGGCTTGATTACGACGTAATATAATATTCAGATGGTATTTAGTAAGTCACGTACTAGTATATCTTATTATTAAATGCGAATGTTTGGATGTATGGATGTTTGTTAGAAGGTACCTTCAGAAAGGCTGCATGGATCTCGTTGAAATTTGGAATAATTGGAATAAAATAAACATAGGTTAATGATTATGTTTTTATTTTAATTCCCCTTGGATGTATCCACGGGCGATAGCTAGTAAGTCATAATTTTGTACAATATTTTTATGGAGTTCTGATTCACTTAGACGGAATTATTTTTCATATGTTGTTAAATGGCGGTGTAGGTCAACATAAAGAGGTGCTTTTCTAATAAGACTGTAATGTCAGTAAGAGTAAGTAACTGTAGATAGAAATTGTCTTGCTATTTCATGTTTTTGCCTTGACTCCATAGAGTAAGATAGATGGTCAGAAAATATTACGCAAACAATCATAAGGGCCATTCAATCAAACGCAAGCCAGCTGTCAAGTCGATAAGATGTGGTTTTAACGTCGACCAGCACGCTATTTCTATATTTGTTGGTGAGACGATAAGGTGAAGGTTAATCGTGTTTTGAATAAGTTATCGGTTACATCGATATCGTGGAGCACATTACCAGTTTTTGTTTTATCCTCATTATTGACAGATATTTATTCGAACGATAAGGAATTTTGTGTGACGACTTCTGATTCTCGTCTTGTAAAATTTATTATATATATAACATTATATATAGTTATTATTTTATGCCATTAAATAAAATAATACATGTTTAATTTAATTGTATTCAAATATTTAAAATGTTTATGGCCATCACTATCATAAATCCGGATTCTAGCTTTCATTATTTTCGGATTCCAAGTCGAATCGTATCATAATTTACGAGGCTTTCTAAATGATTTTATGTGAATAATAAATCTATTATGATTTAGTCTATAGGTAATCGTTATTTCGTATAAAGACGTATGCAATTTTATTTTTTAATTCGTTCGTTTTAGTTTCGGTTACCACGACCACACAGAAGACAGTCGTGAAGTGGAAGTAATTCCCAGTATCCTTTGAATAGTGTGGGTGTCGTCTCTTTCCGACCTTTTTGTTAGAAGAAACGGAAGGGATGGGAAGATGGTTTTGGCAAAGGAAGGGACAATAACATAAAATAATAACATTTTTAAATCAAAAACATTCTTTAATAAATAAATACGATACCCATCAAGGTCTGTAAGCATTTGCTTATACTAGCTGATTGCTATGCCATTTGCCTGTTTCATCCTTGAAGTCAGATTTAATTTGCAAGTTGTTTTCAATCCAGATTGTCACGTAGTCAATTCGTGCAACAGTAGGGATCTACGTTGATATTTTTATGCGCATATGTATGACTCTTGAGGTGTAAACGTAACCAGATTGTTTTGCAATCCGCGTACGATTTACAACGGAATTTTACTGACTTATCCGAGACATTATAATATTATATTATATTGTAATGATCGCGAAGATTTTGCAAGTTACACCTAGAATTATAACACAATATAAATAATCATAGAGGAATCATGCCAAATATTCAGTAGTGAATTTATTAGAAACACGCGTTCGCGTTATTTGGTACAGTGAGATCAAATTAATAGAACTGAACAGTCAAGCTAATATTATAAGCTAATTATTTTAAGATGGGATTGCACGTGATGATGAAACCACATAATCTGTAATTGTATTATTGTATAGTATGAACTAGATTGAATACTTCTTTAATTTATTTGGTAAACAAAATAATTCAGTACTGTTACCTTGCCAGTTTTATTGCCGAGCTTTCACTTTTCACTGGATTTTATTTCGAGGAGCTTAAGGTTAAGGCCAATCCAGTCATTGTGTAAGCCAGCGTTCATAACATTCTACAGTGTATCACCAATTACTACTAAAATATTTGAATTGAAATCTATATTTATGTTATAGCGATATAGAATTTCATACCATTGTATGTTGTGTGCTTTTCGCAACCCCATGACTGGCGCTTATTTTGCATTACCTCATTTCATTACTTGACATCAAAATTAGTTAAAATTTCTTAATTTAACGTTATGTCGTAAACAAAAAAGACGCTGATAAATGGAAATATAAATAAAGAGAAAAGAACAGATTTTATTTTACTTTCATTTTTCATTAATTCATAAAAAATACTGTCGGATAAAGTAGGTAATATCGATCAAACATAAACAAAAGATTATCACATCGTTACGTTACAAAACCACAAAGCGCTGAAGCTCCATAAATATTTTTATCTTATCTGTTGCGTTGCTAATCTGTGTAGGCTAGTGTCGGGGTGTAGTGCCATTGTTGACGTTAAATCATGTTGGTCGCTGGCGCGCGGCGCACGTCTCTCCCGGTGTCCCTCGACAAGGACCATGCGAAACTCAACGACGTTGACGAGGTAATTATTTAATCAATGTATGATAACAATGGATTAAGTAAGGAAAGTTTTTATAAACTTTAGATAAATACCAGACACTGATATAATAATAAAAAAAACTTTTTTCTTTTTATTGAACCTCGTATTTATTAATATTATAGGTATAATAAGGTCATCACTATTTGTGATGATACTGTTAAGATAGCTGGTAAACTATTTATGGTTGCATTATTCTGCTTTAGTTTATATCGATAACGTTATTTGTACTTTTAAATAGGTGGTTATACAGGTGGTTGAACTTCACTTATCAGAAACAACTTCGTGACAACAAAAACAATGTAAAACTCTTAACACAGTTGCAACATTTTTTTTATAAAATATTTAAAGGCTTTTAGTACATAGAATGTACTAGAAAAAAAATGATAACATACTTTGCATTATATTTTCCTTAAGTACAACCTTTAATGAATATTTGCTTTATTTATCTTATCGATTATTTCGTTGCGCCTTTATTTTTAGTGGTCACTTTACATTCACAAAGAAATGTAAAAATGTATGTGATAGTTCAAAACAGTCTAACAAAGCCTTGCGCTAAAATTAATTGTTGAAAGCCCGCTACCGAAAGTTATAGGTGAACAGTCAAACTGTTCAGTTGTCCTTAATTGTCTTATTTTTAAATTACCCTTTGACGAAAGCTTTAACAGATATCCAATCGATTTATATTCACGACGTTTCTTACGAGTGGTCGCTACAGATATCTTAAGCGTTCTTGGTATAACAGGCGCAACGCCAACTTAACCAGTTTTCGGTGCCTCAAACTTCACCCATTGTTCGACTCAACATTTATTCCTTCGTTATTTTGTTCAGGTCAATGTCTTCATCAATTAGTCCTCTGATGTTCAACAACTTTAAATAGCCTTACGCTACCAATTCGTGCAAATTGACTCACACAAATATATGACGTACTCGTTTTCAGTGTTAAATTTGGGTTAAAAGACAGTACCAGATAAGTCAACAGGACGGGATGGATTTGTTAGTCGATTCATGAAGAAATTGTGGATCTTTACAAACTTGTCATAGTAATCATAATACTAGCTTTGGACTCTGGACAAACGTATAGGAAACCTAGCTTGTCATGTCTGTCATATTCCATTTGTATTAACTATGACAGATATCAAATAGATGTTTGCTATTATGATTTGTTTGTAATAGTATATTGTGTAAATGGCGATTGTCAAGATAAGCATATGAGTCGCTTATGACTTGCTGAAAACAAAGGAGTACGACAGCCATTAGGAGCTATAGCCGCGCCAATTGCCGCACTCCGCCGACTCCATTTGAATTGTGTAAGTGCTGATTATTAACTCGGGTTTGGTTGCGTTCAGTCTACTTTCAACTAGATTTCTTCTCCATTAAAATGGCCAGTTTCATTGTGATAATCTATCCGCAATTCTATTTAAACTAATCTACAATTAGTAATTATATTATCTATCTTTTGTATAATCGTCTTTTATTTTTGCATGAAATAACTAAATATCAGGGTCTAACTGCGTCTTACCTATACTAGTATTTTTTTGTATACAAATTGACAATCACAAGGTCGATTCTGCGTAAACTGTTGAGCCATATAATATAATCTGAGTTTAAAATAGGTATTGTATTACGCATAATTTTCATTTCTTGATTCACGCCCTCTTTTATATCTATTTATTGCTCTATTTTGACCAAAAAAATCAATACGATAATATCATAATGTATGAATCATTCTAGTCATTGTGTGATTCAACTTATTCATTTACAAGTTTAATATACACAGAGCTGGTGGTACTATTAAATTAAAGCTCCTAAATGGAACTGAGAATTCTAACTAAAGAAATTTTGCTGCGCAAATTCTTATAAGATACATAAATAAATGTTGTTATATCATATCGATATCCTTTGAACCTAAATGTTATGTATTATAAATGCGAATGTTTAGATGTTTTTTAATAGGTCCATATCTCCAGAACAGCTTTTTTCTAATTACGCGCCGACGACGGCTAGTAAATCATAATCATTGTTAGTTCTTGTTGGACTGGTGTAGTCGGAGTCAAAGACAATGTTCATTGCTCAGGCCTCGGTCCCAGGTCGGCCATGGCAATGTGTGCGTGTGCTCGCTACGGTCGACGGCACACTACTGCGCCGCACGACATCGATTCGCGGCTCAAGCGATCGCCTCATTCAGTCACCAGTGCGCAGCACCACGGGAAACAAGTGTTTCAAGTTATACGCGTTTTTTTTATTTTTAAGTTTTTTTATGCAACCCTGAGAGAAAGAAAACTAGTTTTAAAACGGACACGAATTCTGTCTAACTTAGCTAACCATTGAAATAGTGCTACGGGAGCTCCGCGCTCGTTCTAGCTAGGTTTGTGTGTTGAGTAATATTCTGTGTTAGTTGCAGTGCTTGTGCTTTTGATAGAAACGGACGATTTCGTTGTGAACGTGTTCCAATTTGGGAATTCACCACGAGCGGGCTCAAAGAGATTTACAGTCAAGTGAGTAAAACTTTCTTAATGAACGTCTTTGTCATTTGCGATATGCTATCATTAATTATTTTTCTTAATAAAAGACCATTACTTCGTAATTAATTACTTAATTAGTTTCTCATAACATTTACTTGGTTGAATTATCTACATTATAAATACGAGATAAATAAATGTTGTCTAAGTAATTACAAGCTAAGAGGATTTATAAGCGTAATGATAGAGCGTCGACAAGTTGGTGTTTCCACCACGTCACTGCCGCGACTGTGCGCGCTGTAGCGCTAGTCTTATCTGGCCTGGCCGCTTTTGCATATTTTATTCGCTTGTTTTGCAGTCGTATATTTTGGTGTGTGTCTGATGTGACGTCACGATTTCTTGTTTATCCTATCAAAATTGTTATGAGAACTGGTACCGTAGCGGTTTTGCTATTGTAAAATACAATCCTATCCTAAAATTAATTTAAAAGTTAAAATTTTACAATAAAGAGGCATATAACTAGCTAATATACCTAAATATTTTCATCTAAACGATACAAGAAATTACATAGTTTGCCTTTGTGGGTTTATTATAACTTTCACTATAAACGCTGTTACGTTTTATTGCCCTATAGTAAAATAAACTAAGTCAGGGATTGTGAACCTTTATGTATGAATGTGCCATTTTTGAAAATAAATTTTTAAATGAGGTTACAAAAGTGCCATGAAATAATTTTAATTTTGTTATTATTGGGAACATTCCGTGGCGTAGGGACCACTCTTGTTCTCATTAAATACCTATTCTACACTTTTCCATTGTGTGATAAATGACGTGCCCAAAATATTGAGCTTTTAGTTCGCCATCCCTAAACTATGTTTTTTGTGGTAGCTTGGTGGAACTACCTATTGACATTAGACGTAAACAATCCTTTATTTTTTATTATTACCTTATATGCTCTCTTAAATTAAATATCCAAATAGGTAATATATAAATTGTAAACAATTTCAGCTAATAAGTTACCGAAATATGTGTGTTATCTGCTTTACATACTTCAGTCAAGGTCACGATTTACGTATAAACTATTTATCAGTTTGTGTGTACGTACACAATCATACGTTCAAAAACATTTGAACTGGAAAACGTTCGTTTGCCTTGTGTTTGTGTTTATCATTGTAGTCTCAGCAATATAAAGTAGGGGAAGAGGAAATCCATAGTTTTAGGTATTATTTAATATCTCGTAAAGTGTTTTAGTTTTATGCTTGTTACAAAGGTTGACAATTAATGACAGTTCACACTAAAGAGCCTTTGGCTGTTTTTTGCGCCATTAAGTTGTGGGTTTTGTTACGTCGATTTTGTTTAAAAAATCTGGATCTTCGAAAAAAACGTCGAATCACAAGAGATAATGGAAATTATCTTATATTTAAGCTTTAGTTAGATTAAATTTATATCTGTTTAATTTTATTTTATTATAACAAAAAATTACAAAATTAATAACTTTTCCCCAACCATCACATGAAGCCGATATAAATGTGCCAGGTTCCAAAATATCATTCATGGCTTTGTCATATCATCTTTATATCTTTGTGTCTGTAAATTCAAGACTCAAGATGTGAATCTCAAGATTACATAGGCACATATAATTGTAATGTAAACGAGTAACGTAACTTTATAGAGTCCCATCTTATAAACTAACGTTTTCTTGCATAGGTCTATTGGGACTCTTTTGATGATAGCTAAGACTTACTTGAACTTGTACTTCTTAACCAGAGTGTTTGCTCTAAAAATCTTGAGAAAAATCCGACCGAGACCCTGCTATATGTCAAGCGACACTTGAGAATATTGCCTGCTTTTTTGTTGCATAAGTATTTTCACTCATATAGGTTTAATATAGGACGGTGTTATACGGTGTAGTCAAATTCAATGGAAACTATAACAAACATTTTTAAACAATTTTACCTTTAAAAGTTATACAATTTTATGGTTTCTGATCTATTCGTGCCGTTTGCAAAATATATTCAAAAGGAACATGCGTATGTTATATAATACATATGTTAATCATTTGTAGTTAGAGGTTGATATATAATACAAGTTTTTGTACATAATCCAAACCAAATCCAGCACCTATTAGGACCTATAAGCGAAATGAAGTATAAATAATTTTATACGTTAACGCTTAAAACGTGCTAATATTTCACCAGTAGTAGAGTAGGCATTCAATGAAACATTATATGTCCAACTTTCGCACATTATGTTTAAGATTAAGGTTTTACAAATAAAACTCACAGTAAATGATTTTTGCTTCGAAAAAAAAAAAAAAGTTACACTTGATCAAGTAGGTATAAATTTTTAATTCTTAAAAAATCTATTACAAAGTAAGTACCACTTTTACTATAAATTGTTAAAAATATATATATTTGTGTAGTTAAATATACATCGTGTTACATACGCAGTGAAAGTCGATGTGCGACATGCTCGGTGTTGCCAGAACGCTCTAGAATACGGATAAAGGACGCAGTTTGATCTACTTGTTTCAACTGATACCTCGATATAACTTGTCGAAATCAATTATTTTATTTAACATGTCGTTTGATATTTCAGTTTTAAAGAAATACTACCGAAATTTTTTCATGGATACAAACCATGATCGAAAAATTCCACGTTTTAATAAATTTTATAACTTTTTACTCTTGATTCGATTCTTGTATTCATCAAGCTTTGAATACATATTCTGGGAAGAGAACAAGTTGGAAGACGTATCTTAATTTCTTAGTAAATTGTGTTTATATTTTTGATAGTAAGAAAGTCTACTTTTAGATTACAATTTGATTGAACAATTTAAAGTCGGTTTGTCTGTTTAATTGTCGGATGCCATGCAATCATGCAAGTCTGACCGCGACATCGTGTTGGGATGTCGTAAGACGACGCTTGTCCGAGCTATAGAAAGCTCCATGGAAAATTCCACTGCTGTGGTTCAACCGTACTCAAAGGTCCATTCTCCTTTATCTTTTGTTGTGATCCGCATCGATGCTAAGCTTGTTCTTTTGTTGCTTAGAAAGTAGAATTAAACTAATTATTGGGAGAAATAAATAAAAAATAGGATTAGGGTAAAAATGAAAAATGTAAAAGCTTTTAACCACAGTCTTTCTTGTTACAAATTTTAATACGAAACTAAATTTTTGTTCATCATGGATTTCACACACATTTAATTTTTCTTAGCAACAAGAACTTTTACTCAGAACAAAATTCATCACTAATTGTTATATTTTTGTAATTTAAAAAGTACCTAGAAAAAGATCAAACGAACTGATTACGGTGAATACTTGTCGCTTGAACTAACGCGTACTCTATCGGCACATCAATCTGGTTAATAAAGCGAGCGAGTGTGGGCGTTAAAATGCTAGAAGCAAATACAATTCATGCTCCCATTGCTTTAGTAACGAATATGCCACCTGTCATTTGCGAATGTTACGTAACTGTTAGTAATTTTTTTTAGCACGCACGTCCACAGTTCAAGCTCAAGGCAAAGGCGGCGATCATTATAAATCTTTTTTTTTGTAAATCTTTTTACTCAATAACTTATCGCTGTAATTGCGTGTAGTTTTCGTAGAATTATCGCAAGTGGTGTGTTCAAGGTCATAACAATCTTATTAACCATGATTAATACAAATTTTCCGTGAATGAAAATGATGAGTCAAAATCTTTGGCTGATGCCAATTCGCATAGCATTCACCGAAATCTCCAGTACAACTATAAGTACACTTATGAGATATACTATTAAAATCTGATACATTTTTGCTCTACGTTCCAATTAAATTTATCAGGCATTAAAATGGTATGTAGTGGTAGAAAACATGTTTTTCATCTCCATGTTGATACGATTCCATCTTCTCTTGTTATTAAATACGGTACGATATATGTTTATAAATAGCTGGCGCCATGTTTTGATATGCCCGGTATGTACTAACGTTAATTGGTTTCTTCCTACACTGCGTATACAATTTCCATTCCTTGATATTTAGCAGACAGACGTCGGGAAAGTGCTTCACCCGTGTACTATTTATTTTTGCCATTGATCTATATAGGAAAATGTTTTTTGTTCCAAACGTATATTTTGTTGTAAACAATATACATTTGTGTTTTTAGGACCGGATGTCATAAATGTTTAAATAATGAGTTAGTCAAAAAACTGTTGTTGTATTTATACTTATTTACTTACTAGTAAGTATTACATTGTTAGTTTTCTAAAGCCATTACAATATTAATCGTTGTACCATCCAATTATTTTCTCGAAAGAGACTTTTATGTCAAACAATATTGCCAGTTTAATTTATTATTTAATTCAGTAAATGACTAAGTATTTGACTGTTAAGGAATAATCAACAAAGACAATGTCATGTTTTAAATGGTTTTCATAGAATTAAAAACCTAATTAATTTGCAAATTTATTTCTAAGTTGTAAGGGCAGGTGTAATTAATTTTGCGTTGTTCTCAAACTGGGTTACGTAATTAGGTCAGTAGGTATTGGAACACACGTTACACAAACGTATGTAACACTATCATGGATCTGTGTCGCTTTGAGCAAGATTCTTAGAACGAAATATCGTGTAAATTTGTACTGGGGAACGAACGAGCCCGGTACCGACCTACTGACCCATATGATGTCCTGGTACACCTACATCTATTTATGTTTCGTTATATCATTAGAGTTCTTTATAAATATTATTAATAAAATGAATAATTAATGATCCATATGAAGTGACATAATTTAAATGAATAGTTATTGCGTTTTTTTTCTCAATTAAATGGAACAGCATTCTTTCTGAGTTCTTAACATTATTCTAGTATAAGTATTAATAATTCGATCGTTATTAAATTATTTCTGCCACTTTACTTACGTTAAATTTGTGTTTTGTTACACACAAAAAGTATCTTGTTTATATAATATTCTTGGAAGAAACACAAAAACTCATTGGCGGTCAAAGTTAATTTGATGCTAAGCAGGTCAAAGCCACACGTAATTACTAACCCGTTTGTTAGTAACAAAGGTGTGCGTTAGTTATATTGATAAAGCATAGATATCTTGTACTGTCATGTGTATTAAAGTCATAAGTATAATATATATTCAAATAGTCGACCAGTCTTTCCACTCGCGAAACATTAATTTAGAAACATATTGGGATCTCTATCTATCTAATGAGGATAACAATGAGTTTTTATGAATGTCTTAGTACTATCAACAATTATAAAATTGCTTTTTAGTCTTAAGATATTATTGGCTATAATGTTCGATTAATTATTTTTTTTCGTTATATATATCATGATAAAATATTAATTAAGAATTACCACGTCTGTTGCTTATCAAATCATTGCTTTTTTTATTATAATCGATTGATCATTTAATTTTTAATTCATCGGTACGTTTTCGAATTAATAATAACTAATGTATTTACACATAATGAACTTTATCACACGTGACGTAAGAAGCAATGATATTTTGATACGAACAAACCGATAAGCGTTATTTTTATAAATAATCTTCTTATCAAATTTGCGATAATCTTAATGTTATTCTTATAGCCTGGTGCCGTCAAAACCTAAATAATTAGTAATAATTACTATCGATTGCCGGAAACACCCACTTGACATTACCTGAGTGGTTGCCAAAAAGTCCTAGGATACACGTGATTTGTCACAAAACGTTCCGCGCAACACGATTGCAGGAAACACCTGAGTTGCGCAGTTTCCATTTTCACTCTCTATTTTTAATCAACAGAAATGTATCGGCACGTGAAAGTTTCGATTGTTTCTGAAGCAGATTTAATCAAATGTAAAGCTGGCTACACACCTTCAGTTCTAATTGAACAGTCAGTCTGACTTAGTTGAAGAAGAAAATGTTTACGGATAATGTACTAAGAAACTTAGCTAATGAATGGGTCGTTTCGAAAATATACCTTCATATTTTGGTCTGGTGATGATTTCAATATCTTGTTTTGAATATTGAATAAATTGCTTCGTTGGCTTTTACGATGACCAAACGCCAAATATGGTAGCATGATCTTTTAAGCAACCATTTTATACAAATTAGATTTATCCGACTGTTCTCTTTTAATATAGAGTTGTTAGCAACATGGTGGTGCATAACAATTTCTATGGTTTTAAAGAAATATTAAAGTTGATGAACTCAAACATCTTCTGTAATATTAACTGCATCGCTAAAATTTTTAATAATTTACTTAAATGAACGTCGTAAGCCAGTTATGTAGTATAAGAGATATTTAGGGTTTTTTGAGAAGACGAAATGTATGATTTAAATACTTGTAAACAAGAAATTTAAACGATCATTAAAAGATATTTAATTGTTTGATGTCTGAGAAACGTCGGGCGGTCTCCTTGGAACCGGTTCCGAACTCTCAGACATGCATGACCTCATTGAGTTTGAAAACATTCGATGTTTTTGTATATGCGTATCTTCATGGTGTGCACAAAATTCAAATACTGTAAGTGCAGAATGTTACATTAAGCGTGTTACTGTTAAAGAAGACTCGTATCACAATTATCATACAAAGTCCATTTGGAACTTGGTCTACTTTATAGTGTTTGTGCATGTTAGATAACTTTGTTGCCCGACGACACATTCTAAGGTGTGGTTTGCAGAAGCAAGCCAAGTTAATTTTGTATATTCAAATTATTTTCGTCCGTCTATTTGTGTTATTTTGACGTTGTACGTGTTGCTCGGCGGTTCGTTGGTGCGGTAGTGTGGGGCGGGATCTCGCGTCACTTAAATATACAACGGGCATGGATTCGATTTGTTTCGCGTCTAATTTGGTGACGACGGCGGGAGGATCGACGTAATCGATGCGAGGTTTTTAGCGCACAACTATTGCGTTTTGCTTACGTCACAGGTCATCTACGACTTGTTTTCTTAAGGCAGGCGCTGGTTAAGATTAGCTACATGCGGAAATACCATTTGAGACTGCGTTTTGGGTGTCCTATAATTATATGCCACCATGATAGAGTATCCTATTATATATGGTAGTGTATTTCGTGAACGTAATTCTTTGAATTGAACCTCGAATCGCCCTTGCAACGACGTGACTGCCCCGGGCAGAGCAAGACCGGCTTTCTGGTTTGCAGGCATTACTTGCATACTCGTATAAAGTGGTAAAAATATGCAGGCCTTTCATTAGCTCGATTATTCACGTTTTAGTTTAAATATAAAGTAAAACGCTGTTTTTACAAATAATATTGTCCCTTGTTTTTCTTGTTTTTAAAGAAAATATACGACAATAGCAAAATGTATGTCTATAAAACAGAGAAGTGTTTTCCCGCTTTGTTCAACTTTTAATTTGAGATTTTTATAAAATCTGGAAAATACTTATGATTCGCACTCTGTTCATTGCCAAGGGTCACTAGTAACGTTTTCCTCGTTCTTTATAATACTTATTATATGTTAAAAGTCCGCATAAATTTAAAGACTTACGGTAATAAAAACAAGCAAATCAATAAAAAGTTTATAGGAACCGTAGCTGTATTTGGCTTACAAACATCATGTGATTGTTCAATAGTAAGTGATGAGAGACGACTTGTCAACAATCGGTGTGCAAAATGAAATACAAAGTTCGCCAGTTATTATAATACGGGACAAGGTTTGACGTCAATACCTTTGGAGTAAATAAACAAATATATATGCAAGTGAAGTAGTAAACACCATAAAACATTATTCTTATTCAAGATATTTTTCAACGTTGATGTTAGTTTTTTAACAGTTAAATATATACAATTTATAAGATCAAAATATTGTAGTGATGTAAGGTATACATCTTATACAGACAGATTTATTTTATATCATAAGGTGGTAAACAAGCGATTCTGTTGCCCATAGACAAACACGATTGCATATCCATTTCCTACCTTTAATCGATGGAAGGGGGGATGTACAGAAAGAGAACATTTTCCCTTCGCATGCATCCTCTCATCTGGAAGATCCACTGCCACTTCCCCTTATAAGAAAAAGAGAAGGCAAATAGTACAAAAATTACGCCTCCGGTATCACACTCATCAGAGGAAATGCAAAATTCCTCCACTTCACGCCTGTCTTCTGTGTGGTCGTAGCATTGCACTGGGCGAACCGGCCAATTCGTGAGGTTTTAAAGCGGGCTCTACCACTGTTAAAAAATTAGTTTTACTATAAACGTAAAAAATCTCATTTGTATATGTTAATTATTTTTTGTTGACATTGTAAGAAATATTAAAAAAAGAGTCATAAAATATTTTACTACGAAGGTTGTAAAATTTTATGTTGTTTTTAATTTATATTTTACTTTATTGTATGTTGGTTGCAATATTGTTGACTCGTGCCGGGTTGGTGGACGACCTGCTTGTGTAAGAGGTAGAGATATTGCATCAGTTATTTATTGTTGCTTTGTCAACTTTGTAGTCATTCGTAATTCTATTAGTTTCACCTATGTTACTTATAATACTTCGCTATTCATTTAATAACAAACTTAAGTTCTATGTAAAAAATCTTTATTTAAAAAGATTACACGACTATAATGAAAAAATTACAGACGAATAAAAAGATTATGATTTTTATCCCTACCATGTGATAGCTTGATAGAAATTGCCAAAAATAGAATTTTCTCCAAAGTAACTTCCTGATTTTTTTTTCAATGTCACACATGAGCAATTAAACACAAATGAGCAATATAAAAGGAAAAGTAAAGAGTATTTAAAGTAAAAGTAGATACAAGGTTGTATTAATGCAATCGAAATAAAAAACTGTTTCTAGAAAACAAACAATAAATAATAACAACAGTAACAATAGTGTAAGATTTGTAGGCTAACATAGTCTGGGGAAATTACACAATTATCTCTTTAAAATTATGTTTGTGAAAAACATAACAATAAGATTATTTCGTAAAGATAATTTTTGTAGGTAAAAAGTTGTATCATTGTTTAGCACGACTGTCTTTATATGATGTCAATCACCAGTCGCCGTCTAATTGAATGAATTGAACAGAAAAACACTTGATAACATCCTCGTGTTCGTATGACGTACTAATCGTTTATTATTGCAACGTAAGACTCTTGGACTTTGATGAAGTGAAGATTTTGTTACTAAGGTGTATAAAATCGGTTATGTAAAACCACAACAAGCGTATTGTTTTCTTTATGAACTCCCTTTTCTTTCTCTCTTCTCACAATCCATCCATACTTTCTTTTGTGTTCCTCTATCTTTGTAACCATCCACATTCAATCTCATTACTTTTCTTAAGCCAATATTGCACTCTGAATGTATTTTGAGACTATGTAAATTTGATAAACAGTTAAAAAGTGTAAGCCTTACCAGTTCATATTTGGAACCTGAATGATAGATTCAGGTCACGCCGAGAAAGTGACCTTGGATTTATGTCTCCTCGGTGAACACAACGTAGTCGCATTGCCGATAAAAACTTGTTTTCATTTATTTTAAAACTTTTATCGCACATGTAATTAAATAAAGTTAATATTAACATTTAACGAAAAATAAATATCCGCTGTATCAAAGGAATTCTAGAATTTTTTTTTAATTACAGCAGTAAATTTACTTCCAATATTTTTATTTTTGATTTAAATTGTAGCAATGATAAAAACGACATGAACCTTCATGGTGAGTAATAAATATTAGAGGTCGTAACTATTACGATCGTGAGTACAATTCAAACTGGTTTGAAGCAATGAGTAATCAAATGTTGATATGATATTTATTTCTTTATCATCGCCCTGAATAGTGAAGAAAAAATTCAAATTTAATTCTGGCTGGTAAAGTTTTCTTCGCACTAAATTTTTAGTCTATTGAATTTTGCTATTCAACGTTGGTGTTGCAATTAAATATGTATGTATGAAATGTATGTATGTCACATTAAAATAAAATGTGATTAATGAAGTTGAATGGTTTCTTTGTTTACACAACGTTGACGTATACGGAATTCAAGTATCTACTTATAGGATAAGCGCTCGTCTTAATAAAGATTAGCGTGACGTAGACACATGACCAATAATACCTTGCTTGTGAAATTAATCGTTATCTTATTATAACATTTGTACTATTTATTAAGTCCTTCCATTGGTTCCACTAAGCAGCTGATCGCTGACTCTTAGATTAATTGTTTGCCCAAGGTTTATAAATTTCACAAATGTTTATATTATATTTAATGAGTCTTTAATTGATCATTTATTTATTGTACGCCTGACTAGAGTTTTCATTAGCAAAGCTGGTTTATTATAGCTCATACAAATCTTAGCTTCTTGGCGGTTTTGTCAGTTTCACCAATGATCTAGAACAGATGTATCGTAAAATACACAAGCTTGTTATGTGTAAACAACGCTGTCTGTCTTGTAATGTATCGTAAATATGTACCAGATGGAAGATTGTATACGTCAAACCTTTCCACGTGGTGTCATTGTTCACGGGAACAAATATACGAATGTTTTGTTACGGTCACTTGCTACAATTGCTGTTTTGCGCGACCATTTCGTTTTATTACTGCTTATGATGTCTCGCATGTCATTTGTTTTTTATCTTAACGATCAGAAGATAAATGATTATAATAAATTAATTTATTTGTCAAGACTAATTTCATGGCTGATGCGATATGCCATATGCGATCTGTTTATAAGGCAATGTTACTGTGTATCTTTTTATTGTATTCACTGCTTTGCCACGTGTTTTACATATTTCTTTTAAAAAAAATAATTCTCTTAATAAAAAGATATACCTGCTCATGGGGTATAAAAATATTGCTATTATTAATAATAAATATGTTTTCACAAGGTTATTACACAGATGACACATGATATTTTGATAAGTCACTCTAAGCCAAATGCCATGAGTTGTTTAAAACGGCTTAGTGTAGTTGACATTTCTTACGTAAAAGTTTGTAAAACGCCGCATCTCAATCGAAAGTATTGATATAATATAAGATTGTATATTATGAATATCTCATGCAGAGTTTGGATTTACCATAAAAAGCACGATCGTATAAATAACACTACGGGAGAGATTCTTAAAGTAACATGTTAATGATTCTTATGTTTTATTATTTAAAATATACAAAAATCAATTGCTGTTCGTTAGTCTCGCTAAAACTCGAGAACGGATTTATCTTATCTGTCTTGAAATGTTCGTGGAAGTCTAGGGAAGGTTTAAAAGGTGAGAAATATTCTAATAATTGCCGAGAAAACCCTTTAGGAACCTTTTTTTTAATCCCACACGGACGGAGTCGCGGCGACAGTTTGTTTAAAATATTAAAATGTTGAGATGTGTAAACATACTTCATCTGTTGTTCGTTATGATCTATTCACACTAACGTGGAGGAACGGTAGTTGTAGGTTATTGCACGCTCGCCGGCCTTCAGCTATAGGTCCCAGCACCACTCGCCGCTTGGTTACCTTTTACTTCATAAATTCATCCATATCTTGATGAGATCATCATAGTAAATCTTAGTGTAGATTCTTACATAATATTTACAAATAGAGCCTTTCTAACGGCCCTAGGTTCGGCAGTTATTCTTAAGTGCTTCTAATTTCTTCTTATATCTGTGGAGAAAAGTGATAGCTGTTCCCGATAGTCTAAGTTCCCGTGGCGTATGTATGTTTATACGGTATTATGTTTGCAGGTGGACAGCGGCGGAGGTGGCTCGGCCGAAGTGATGGTGTACTCTCTCGGCTGGGGCATGGGCGAGCCGGAGCGGCGTGCCGTGGATCGCAAGCGCGCCCAGCCGCCCTCCGCCACGCACACGCTCTCCCCAGACGAAGGTCATGAGGTCGATGTCTTACCCTTACATAATCAGGTAAGAATCCATATTATTTTGGTATCTTTTTTCTCATAGACGATCAATTCTATTATATGCATGGATGGGAAAGCCGTATTATGTAACATCTCTCACTAGTAGATACATTTTTCCCACGTCATTGTAAGAATCTTACATGTTATTTACATTCAAAGTATTCATTTTAATCGTTTACTTACATTTCGATTGGATTGCCAATAATTTGGATTATTTAAATTTACGCTTATAAAACTGGAACAATGATATTTGTCTTTAAAATGTGTGAAAAATGCGAAACACGTCAAGGCTCGCGCCATTTTTGGTTTGTGCATTCGACGTGAAGTATAAACAAGGTATTAAACCTGAAATCTGAATTTATAACCAATTTTTAATGTAAATTCATACAAAGTAATTCATACAATGTGAGAATTATTGTTTACCAAGATTATTGACAAGTACGTATGAATGCAAATAATTAGCATTGGCAACCCTAAAGAAGAAAGTCGATAAAAGTCGAAAATTAATAATTTCAACACTCTTGAAAAAAATTACGTTATCTTTATGTTTCAAGGTGACGTGACAGACTGAAATTTGTCTAGAACTCTGTGGAAAGGCTAAATTATATAATAAAAAAAGCAATTGATATTTCTAGATACATTTAGATTCGTAAGCTGCGTCACTCCAGACACAAATAGTTGTATTGCTTGCATTCCAGGTCACCCAGTCTCTGGAATAACAAACGATAAATTTAAACTAACGATGTATCTTTGCGAAGATTGTAAGACCTTGATTCTATTCAATGAGTGTCTGGTTTGGTCATTATTAGCTGTATGCCTATTTTTACTTCGTTCACATAAATGTCACTATGCTATGAATACTTGACTAATCGTGAGTTTCCGAGACTAAAAACTGAAAATCCAAAGTTATATCTGTTTTGTCAAAGATTATGACAGGGATGATGATATGTTTTATACAGAGATTATGGTCTGAGAAACTAACGGTAAGTCCATTGAGATGATTATATGATTGGCAGCAAGCCTATCACCTTACTGTGGACATAAATTGTAGTAGATAATAATTTTATAAGCATTGTTCGCAAAGTTAAATTTCAGTACAAGGTAACCATTATTCAAATCCACGGCCACTTTACTTGTCTAATAAATTTGAATTAAACTCGCTTTAAAGACGTTTCTTCTTGGGGACTTTAATATCATGGTCAATTTTAATTTTAAGATATATGAAACTGCACATACATTGGATATTTTCCTTTGCTATAATGCATTTTCCTACATAAGTTAGAGATGCGCATCTTGTAGAACGCATTAGTTAGTAACGCTCTGGATCTTAAGTGATCGAGTAACGTTTAAAACTGTACATGAAATTTCCATATTAATCTTATTCTTTTGTATGCCAATACTGGATGGCTTACTTTATCAATGTAACAATTGGCACAAAAATCAAACATAATATCGAGGTAAACTAAAGTACCTACAAAGTAACCTTTTTAATATTCTTCTACACATAATACTAGGAATGACCTTAGCAAAGGTCCAATAACCCAAACAAAACTGGTTTATTCACACACGGTCTGTGCCGGTATTAAATTATGATTGAAAAAGGGGGTTTTTGTTATCCGACCGGTCCCGTGTCAGACTGAGCGGTGTAAATGGTAGGTGCATGTGATCTGTGGACGTTCGCAGGTTAGCCCGGGGCCGGGTCAAAGCACCCGTCCTTGTTTTTTTTATGTTCCTTTTACATCGGCAGCGCGAGTAGTAACGATCGCCAGGCAGAGTGCACTGCACTGAGCACTGCGATTACAATTGTGAGTGCCATATGTGTCCGATTATTAAACGGCCTGCTTTTTAAAGTCTCGTACGGTGAGACATTAGCTTTGTGGAAAACGATTTATAGCCTTGTGAGACAAATGTGTAATGGAAGTAAAAGTATTCCTTCTGTTTTTGTAACTGACCTATACTAGTTAGTTCCCTCTACAACTGATCTAAGTAATTCCTTTTTCTAATACAATAGTTTGATCGAGTAAACCAATCGCGTCTGTTTCAAATGAATGAAATAAAAAGAGAGAAGACGACATAGGTAAATATTATTCAAATGATTCCGTTGCGTATGCAGACGGCCATTGTGTTGGCCGCGGCTGTACCTGTCGCTATTTTTTTTATATTTCTTTTGTAAAATAACCCGAACAATGCCCAGCTACTGCGATCGCTAAAATATTTTGTTCTAACCGGTTTAAAATCATCGCGGTTATTGTGCATGGCTGTAAGCAATTTAATCGTAATTTTTCGTATTTCTTCAAACCGTTCGTCTTGACTTCAAATGTTGCTGTGGTCTTTTATGATAGATAGATGATGGAGATGCAACACGGGAGGTTACTAGGCGTATTTAATTGACCCATATTGTCTCATTTATCATAATGTAGCCTATCATTGAGGTGACAATCTCCGCAATGCTAATATTTTGTTGTTTGTACAGTTACTTTCAATGTATAAATATTTATTATAACATATAAAGATGAGACATGTGTCAGTCATAAAATAAACAGTTACTCGTAGTATGACAAAGATGGAAAATCTTTCTATGGACCCGACGAATTGACAGGGTCGTGCCAGTCGAGCTACTAGCAAGCCACCTTAGTGACAAATGAAGCTTCAGAATGTATTTTGAATCTCATGTACCATTATCACTAGGTACCTTGTTATCCTTTTATTTTTACTGTCGGAAGTAACCGAGTCAAACGTCATCTGGGATTCGAAGCCGCGACCGGTAGCCCGTGAATCCGTCACTTCATTAACAAAGATATCGCCGGATATATGCCAGCTTTTATTAAAATGTTTGTCGGTAATCAGTCGCAAATGAAAGTCAAATAATGTACAAGTCAAATTAATTTCGTGTATCTTTATAATCGGGCGGATATTTTTATCGGATTACATATTGATAAGAGGACAAAGCGCTAGCAACATTGTAATGATGTGTACTCGTGCCTTTACTGTTTACTAACATAAGTTTAGAACAGGTATTTCTTTGTACAATTCCACTGATTATATTTATACATACACTAGCTATCGTCCGCGACTCCGCGCGGGATTAAAAATAGTAGCCGATTCACAGACCTACTGGATATGCCTATGAAATCTTATAAAAAAATTTCAAGCTTCTGAGGAGTATGGTAACTAATATTGTGACAAAAGAATTTTACTATCTAAAAATTAAAATAAAATAAGATTGGTTCCTTCTCTTTTGTGTGTCGAAAGTAGTTTATGAAATTATTTTATCTTGAAGTACAATAAATGTATACGTCATGTTTATATAGGACAAAACTCAACCCTCTTTGCAAGTCAGGTAAATAGTATCGTTATTTTTAATTTTTTTCAAACATAATGTAAGGGATGACGAAGTTTTAAAGCAGTGTAAATTCACGATTATTTTAACAAATCTTAAGTACAAAGAATTACGAACAAAGGCTTCCAAGTATGTTAACAAGAAAATATTACGTTACGTAATTAACTTGTATAATGGAATTAATTATCAAGTCCCGAGTATATAATAATACTATGTGAATTGAGTAATGTACCTAATAAATCAGACGCATGTATGTGCCAAACGCAATTGGACAAGCTCTTGAACAATATGGGATATTCTTAGTAGCATTTAGATTTAGAGTCGATAGTTACTAAGAAAGCATTCTACTACTATTATGTAAAACATTGGTATGGAATTATATACTTCTTTTTAATATAAACGATAAAGATATGCAACAATCATAAACATACGGTTTGGTTGTTATTTGCCACACGATTTCCTCAACCAAAGAGGAAATTTACTTGACTTGCTGCTTATTTCATATTATACTTGTTTTCAGATAAAATGTTGCGATTTAAAGAGGCCGTCACATGCGTATAACTACCTAGGTTACTAATAAAGATTATTTAGATGAAAGTAGAAGGTTTGATGTTCTTGAAGAGTCTGAGTGGAATAAGTTTTCTAAACACCTTTACTATGCCCACGCATATAAAGCACATTTTAATGTTTGTATAGATGTTTTCATATATCGTAGCGGCTCGGATCATCGCACGTTTCGTTGTGCAGAACACAATGTTAGTTGTAACGTGGCGATAAGGGATGCAGCGAAGTGTACTGCGCTGCGCGGTGATGACCTTGAGCTTCAAGATATTTGAAAATACTTTGATACTAATTGTTTAGTCGAATTTTGTGTAAATTTTTTTGTGTACATGACAACCTTGGTTTAAATTAATTGTCGACTTTGTTCCAGGTGGGCGGTCACACGAGGCTGTTGGTGCTCAACGACAGCACGGTTATCAAGCCCCTCAACATCCGCGAGCTGCATTTCTACCAGAACATTCCCGAAGATATACAGAACTTCGTGCCTCGGTACAAAGGTGAGCCAACACACTTTTATACTAGCAATAAACATTATGCTCGGTACGCTTTAAGATTTCGCTGAGTGCATCATTTTCATTGCATTTTAATACGATTTCATTTGTATTTATTTTTTTGTTCATATGTATCAAGTTGTCAATTTAAAAGTTGGCAATTTCAATTGTGTTCGATATGTGTTGTTTGATGTTATGTTGCATTCGGAGCAGTAAGGAGGTTGCCGATTTTCTTTTTTTTTAAACGTGTTACTTGTATCGATATTACATTATAATGCGATAGTATATGTGCGTCAGAGGAGAATCGATATTGTTTTCTAATTATTCATACGATTATAAAGACGGCACTCAAGTGCTGTTGGCTTATGCTCTCCTTATTGCTTCTTTATCGTTATCACCATTTCAAATTGTGTATGACAGAGACGCATGAGAGTGGATAAAGTGGGTCCCGCTGATTACATAACTCCTATTGAACGCGGTTTCGTCGTCGTCAAAGACGACGTAGTTACTTTTTTTTGCTTTTAATTACAATACAAATAGCTACGGGATTTTTCTATTTTTACTTCAAATACTTTTTTTTTATCAAAATCTATTATTAGTGTTCCGTAAAACAATGTAAGTTGTAAGAAATAATTCATAGCATCCTGTCTTTATGTCAGTAGAACACTTGAATATTTGTAACGTTTGACACACCTAGTACATGGTACTGCGTTTCTCGTGAACACAGACTCTATTGCGCGTTGTTGAATGGAATTCGACTTCATTCCAATAAGTCCAGATTTGCTCTTAAAGCGGAACGCTAATAAATACAATAGCGTTATATTTTTTCTCGATTAAATCCAGATTTCAAATGAACAAATGCACAATATAATCCGTGGTATTTAGAACACATTATTCTCTACAACATTTTATTACTCGAGAGTAAAGGTTTGAGAATGTAACCTATATTGTGCATTGAATAAATAGAACTTTTACCATTACGAAACGAGTATTTCGTAGTTCATGTTCGGAATTATAAAAGTTAGAGAAGAAATCGCTAAAGTGTGTTGCGAAACTGGTAAAAGTTCACTCGAGTTAAGGATGCGGCGACGAGCCAGTGATTGGTTCGCGGCGCGGCGTGACTCGTATGTAGTTAGGCGGCGGGTATGGGCGGTGTGAGCGCGCGAGCGGGAGCGGGAACGCAAGCGGGAGCGGGCCCGGGGTGAGGAACACAATATTAGTTTCCTTGTTGTCGCAAGGGCTGCGGCGCTGCGGCGGGCGGAGCGACGCCGGCGGCACTCCACACAACCGCCTCTAATAGCGCCCTAGCGGTAATTTTACATTATGGGTTTGTAAACCTTTACTTAAACCTACTACACACACGCCACAAACTATCACATCTCAAACCAACCGACATAAGCATACGCAGTTCATATATTCACATTTCCGACCCATACACTCATCAACTACACGAATCATAAAGCTACTACAAAAGATATACAAACCCTTTTTAAAATTACGTTAACCGTTTATATTTTCATTATCCATCTAAAACTAATGCTAGCAATTAGCACCAATCAGATATAATAGTTATTAAACATTTCCATGTACTTGATTCTTAATCTCGGCTAATGCTCATTTTGTCTTAACACACACCAGAGGCCGGGTGAAACGCCCATCTGGGTGTTACTTGAGTCAGTAAAATATTCTATTGTTAAGACGAATCTTCTCTAATAATTATCAAGTTTAAGTGCAAAGAAAACATATAGGCTAGTGATTAGTGTCGGACAGAGCGCGAGTACTGATGGCTTGGCCGTTTGTTGCAGGAGTGATGCAGGCTTCTAACACTGGTGAACAGAAATTGGACAAACGCTACTCGCCATGTTTCCGCGACGAGAACGGGCGCAAGCAGTCCCTGGGCGGCAAGCGCAAGCGAGACGACGTATTCAAGTGCGTATCCGCGGACGCGGCACTGCGGTCGCACTCCTGACACTTGTCATGTGTCCTTTATCATATTTCAGACCGCGAGAGGACGCCATTAATTCATACGATCCTACTTACTATAGCCACTAACGCGCTGACGACCAATTCACGCTCTGGGCGCCACCCGTGACTTGCGTCGTGGAGCCGTGGTAATGATGCATCATTTGATTCTAATGTAAACACTCTGCCAGTTTGTTTGTTAGCGCCTTCATTGTGTTTCTCGCGATTGTTGCCACCTGTGTAATGTTCTACAACTTACGCTTTCCATTACAGATTTAAAGTTCATCGGAACGGCAATGCCAGTGAAGTTCTAAAGAGCATTGCCCACATGGACAATTCTAACAAACAATGTAAGTTTATTGTCTTCTTTTATTACTCGCTAATATGTACGCACAAATTTAAAATCATACAAATTCACTGTTAGCTTATTATGTCTGTAAATGCGCAAATATATATGTAAGTGATAAGCACTTTTACTGTGACTAATTATTTTGATAAGCTCCTGTCATTTATGCTTTTGAAACCATCTCAGCAATACCTTTTTCAACTCCACTGATAACATCGTCTTTTATACCACATTATTTCCTCGTAGCCCTATTTCAAATCGAATAATTCATGGTTACTCGTATTATATTTCTCAAAGATCGCATTTCCACTGCATTAATTTTACCCGTACCCTTATCCTGCAAGTTTAAAATATTCAAACTCTAAAAAAATCTGTTTACTGACTATTAAATACTTTAATAATAGAATATTGAGTACTGCGTATAAATAAAACTGCCATAGAATATTTTATCACGCTTGGATTATGCGTAGTAGAATAATATTATCGTGGGAAGTATATTAATAGCGTTACCTTGGCTTTGGACTGGACAATCACACTAATATTTGCTTTATACACACCTTAGTCCCTATGTAACTGTTGATATAACGTTCGTGGGAGACTTTGTTGCTTTCCGCTGGGAAATAATTACAAGATTGTGTCTATATCATGTTAATATTTATTAATAAACAATTAAAATAAATTAAACTATGCAAATTACGAAAGAACATCCGGTTAATCTGTACCTTAAGACTTACCGTGGGTTTCAGAAACCAAGGGTTAGAATTCTATTTAAATTGATCTGTTGTTTATCCCAGATTTCCTGATGATGGAGAACATAACATCATCGTACCGTCGGCCGTGCGTGCTGGACCTGAAGATGGGCACGCGGCAGCACGGAGACGACGCCTCTGCGGAGAAGCGCACCAAGCAGATCGCCAAATGCGCGGCCAGCACGTCCGCCACGCTCGGTGTACGTCTCTGCGGCATGCAGGTAAACAACTGTTTTTTTTGTTTATTAAAAGGTAGCAAACGAGCCAGTGGCCACCTGATTTCGACAAAATGGCGAAGCGACTCTTCTCCATAGACATCTGCATACCTCCCCGCTGTATCCACGATTAAGATACATTAGCAGCGAATAAATTCAGACGAATTGACTTTATTTAAGACTCATTTCAAACATTTAAATTCATATAATGTATTTCCAAGCATTACAAACGAAATATATGCTTGAATAATAAATGTTACTGGTTTGGCTTGTAATTGAGTAAGGTTAGTTTACACTTTGTCGTTTCCGTATTTTTAGTCCGATAATAATGCCTTGTGGACAATGGCAATATTTGTATATAATATATATTTGTTTAAATTTGTAACTGGTCAAAAATTACACAACATTTTTTGCAGATAGTCGATAGTATTTGGAAATTAAACGTAGAAAATAAATATATTTTTTAATAGTGGTAAAAGTAATGTGAAAAAATGTTAGTTTAAAATGACTAATCATATAATTTTGTGGACAAAAATTTAACGACGGATACAATCCATAACTTTACTTGGCCTTTTATGAACATGCAAATTAATTTACAGAAAGTTTCGACTTTGAAATTTAATCAGCTAATAGTCGATTAAAGGATTTAGTGTTTTGTTGCCGGAAAGTAACACGCTAAAAGGATTAAACACGGAAAGACCTTAACCCTGAACCTCCGTACATTGTTGTAAGGGCAAATTGTACTCGGGCAAGCTTTGAGGCCACTGCAGTATACATAGGAACGTGTTCAATTTGAATAAATTAAATAATTTACGCACGTCTTATTTGCGTACGGATACAGGAAATAATCAAAACGTAAATAAAACTCGTGGAAGTGCATACGTGATAATTTGAGTACACTTCCTGTCGCTAACATTGATTGTTCTTCTCTTGTTGAAATCTTTATTATTTGTTACTGTAATGATTATAAAACTGGGCAGCTTTACTTAAAATAGAATCTTCTCTTTTCTCTTTCGTCATTAACTTCTGCGTAATTAATCGTACTTTGTGGACTTGATTTGGATGTATTGATTAAAACCTACGCACGTGATGTGTACAGGTGTGGATGTCAGGCACGGGGGCGTGCGTGCGGCGCGACAAGTACTGGGGGCGCGCGCTGACGGAGGCGGGGCTGCGCGACGCATTGCGCGACTTCTTCGCAGCGGGCGGCGGACTGCGTGCGCGCGTCGTGCGCCGCGTGCTGCGCGACCTCGACGCCCTGCGGCGCGCCGTCGCCAAGCAGACTAGCTACAGATTCTACTCATGGTACATATACATTACAGCTTTATTTTCTTTTTAATATGATTTTTTTTATTTTTTTATAAGGTAATGTCTGTATTTCATTATTGTGTTCACAGCTCCCTTTTAATAGTATACGAGGGTGACGTTGCGAATCTGTCGACGGACGAGAGCGGCACCTCCGAGTACGACCCGGACGCGTCGAGCAGCTCCGCCGAGCTGGTGCCCTCACCCGCACCCTCGCCCTCCCCGGCGCCCTCGCCAGGACATTTCGACATGTCCACGCTCACCGACGAGATGCCCTCGCCCAGGGAACCCTTCACGCACTCGGAGGAGACTATGGGAGGGTACGAGGAGGGCGAGGTGTCGCACTCGCTGCGCCCACACCCGCCCAGCCCCGACTCCGCGGACAGCTGGATGGCGTACTCGAGCAGCGAGTCGTGGCGCGGCGAGGAGCCTGAAGAAGAGACCAACAAGCGACCGCGCACCCGCGACCCGTGGAGCGAGCCGCCGCCCACCGAGCGCGTCGACATCCGCATGATAGACTTCGCGCACACCGCGTACGCCGGCGCCGCAGCCGAGTCGCCGCTCGCCACCGCCTTCCCGCACCACGGCCCCGACTGCGGCTTCCTCACCGGCGTCGACAGCCTGAAGCGTCTGCTCACCGAGATCCTGCTGCCCTACAGTTAGAGCCGGCGCCCGCCCGCGCGACGCCAACACGAGCCGGGGCCGCGCCGGCGGACCACTGCCACCTCGGAAGTGTAAATTCTTCTTTGGATGACGTCACGCTCGCCTCCTCGCCTCGTCGCTGGACTTCGCGAGGACAGAGTTTGAAGTGATTGCATCCGGTGCGGGGTCGTGTGCCTTTGTATGCAGCCATTCTACAACACACGTAGATGTTCGCCGGACGAGGCCGCGGGCCCGGCGACTTCGGCACGTTTCAAACTCTCAAAGTATTTACGGTTTGCCTTACACGGCGAACGTTATTGACTCGGAATTAAAAAAAAAACTATTTTCTTCAAAAAAACTTTTGGAACCGTTCGACTGATATATGAAATAAAAATAGTGAAATTATAAAATGACTATGTGTTTACATAAAAAGGACTCTCCAGGGTAATTTCGCTGTGCACCACTCATCCGTACCTCGTGCTTTCTAGAGATAATTGTGTTTATTCTTTTTATGTAATTACATGGTAGTTATCGCACATAGTGAATGTTGGCGGTAAATTGTAAATTGTTAATTTTATATTAACATTATTATAATTTAATGTGGGACCCAGTAGGTATTTTTAACACGTTGTATTTTTAAGTATTATTTTAAGTTATTCCAGATTCAGGCGTTATTTATATTTGACTTGGGTTCAACCTGTCTAGTTCTCCCTTAAGGGAGGTATTATACATTTGTAAATTGTAACAAAATAAGTAGACATTCCTTGATGCTGTTATAGATACTGTAGCGAAGTAATGTAGTTGTCTCCTTTACCACCCGCACCTGTCTACTCCACCTTTCCTACCACCTTTTGCATTTAACTCGTTTTTAATGTAACCATAATCACTGTTTGTTTATATGTTTGTGTAAAATTATAACCTCCTTCATTATTTCTCAGCTCAGTCAATGAAGCCAAAGTAATATTAGAATATAGATTGGATTTTCTACGTGAACTTGTTTTTAATAATATAGATTATTGTTTGAGTGTCTAACTCTCTAGATCATTGTTTGTGAACAAATGTAAATAGCTCTATGTGTGTCTGTAATAAAATGTTTATAGTATTGTTTATTTGGTTTTGTAAAATCGGAAATGTGCAGTTAGTGTTTCCAAAAGATACAAGATGGCGCTCACCGATGTATATTAAAAATATTTACGAAGATTTGTTAGTTTGTGTACTGGAACGATTGATTGATTCAAATGTAACAAATAATCTGTAAAAAAAGAAAATTTAGTCGACATTAAAAATCTAATATCTAATTAAATGGGGTTCGACCACTTTAATAAGGTAGTTTTTATTACGCTAACAGTATTATAAACATAGTTCTCAAAGGAGCATAATAAGTTTCTAGGAAATGTAAATTGGGTGCTTTTTATGTACAAGCATGTGTGAGATGTATGGTGATTGCATTGAGCTCATACAAACAAAATATTTGTATGATTCTGTGCGATGTTCGCAGAATGTATTCAGCCGCAATCACCGTCGTTAGCCAACATTCCTTTGTGCTGCATTCATGTCTGTTATTTTATTTTACTATAAGTTTTTAAAGATGGGATTTAAATTATGAAAAGTACCTGGTTTTAATTAGGATGCTAGGTTGTACTGCAATTTATTTGATTATGTTTGTTAATTTGAATAACTGTATGACATTATTTTGTTAAATAAATTCTAGGTATTGATTTTATTGTTTTATTTCCTTGATAACACAGTTGTGGCGCATCTAGTTGAATCGCGGCAAAATTTAAAAAGGTTCTATACAGAAACCAGGCTAACATTAACAGCCTGTATCAGTTCATTGAAGGGCTTAGTTCCCAAGTGCCTTTAGCAGTATGGACTCCACGTGACATTCCTCCTGTCCCCAAAAGATCAGTTAAAAGAGTATGTAATTTCATTATTTTCAGTAATTTATAGCAAAAAACGAAATAGCAAATACTGATTTCTCTAATATTATTGACAACTGAAGGTGTTTAAACAAATGATGATATTTTCTAAGTATGGTATCCATTTACATTAATTTTATATTTTATTTTCACGTCGTAAATCTTTATACATATGACAAATAACTAAATAGAATAAATAAATAAATAATTTAATATTATAACAAAAAAAAACCTGGCAGTATAAATAAAGATATCATGACTTTATTACTCAGATGATAAAAAAAAATGTTCGTCGAACTTATTTGTTAAGGGGTTAGTGGTTTACAGGTTTTGGTTCTTTTAAATTGTTTTCAATAAATTTAATAAAATGGCGATGTCGAATGAAGTCCAACTATTAAAGAATATATCTACAGAAGTAGATGAATCGAAGCTGAGAATATTTTTCTCCATTCAATGCAGTAAAGGTAAATACTTTTAATATCGCCTGCGATTACTGAAATTATTAATTTTGCATTAACCAACAGAATATAATATTAAGAGAAATTGAGTTGCTAGATATAAATAATTCTTATGCACGTAAAATAAACAAAATTTGTAAGATAAACATTATTAACTTAACAAGGGTATTTAAAAACATGAGTTCGTCGCAGTAAATGCAGTTTTTAAAAATGGCGCGGTAAAACTGAGTATATATTTTGTAACCTATTACTGCAAAAACAAAAGCATAATTTATCGAGGTTTCTGTTCATTAACTCTAAAAACAGATGAAAAGTTGAAATATAGAATGAAATAAAGTAATTTGGATGACAAAAATTAAACTCCGAATACATTCCAATTATAATTTAATTAAGTTAAACAATAGTCATCCATGTCATAAAGTTTTAATATTTTTTTTAAATAATCCTATTGTATATGTTATCAATACATTTTTTTTAAATTTCTGACGAAATGGCTGGACCGATTTGACGGGACTTCGCTTCGCTGACGAAGTCACAGGCAACCGCTACGCCTACTATTATGTGGAATATATTATTATTTCAGCCCAAGCATCCTTATTGGATAGATTGAAAAAGAAAATAAAAGAGAGGAAAGATATACTTAACTTTATCACTGACGGGAATAAAAAGCTAGAAGTTGAAATAAAGTTAGCTGAACAAGAATTAAACAAGTTAGTAGAAAATATTTTTTTTCTTATTTGTTTTCCAACACTTTCTAATTTAATTATATGTAATTTCAGTTTAATTATTGCCCATAATACTATAAAATCTGGTAATATAGATATAAGAAAGGAATTGTTGCTTAAACTTGATGAAAATGTCGAATTTTCCAAAAGAATAGAAGCCGGAGAAAAAAAACATGAACAACTTTGGTTGTCGAGTAAAAGTAGATTTGAAAACATTCCTTTGGTCCAACAATGTCTAGAAGGGAAGAAAAGGATTCAGATAATCGAAAATAATATAAGCAATCTACGCAGCAAATGTGTTGGGCTCTCGGATGATATAAAAAAGAAGAAGCGTGCTGCACAAGAACTAACCCAAAAATATGTAATTGACCTTGCCAAATTCTTCGTAAACGATAGACCGAAAATAATAAAAATGATACAAGATAGGACTAACGAAATTCAAGACTTGATTATAAAAACAGAAAACTTACAACAACCTATGATGGACAGACGATATTCTAAAGTAAAAATAATAGAACTGGACGAAAACTCACATCCAGAGAAAGCAATGCAGAAAAACAAGGAATTTGTTCATACAGAAAATGATGCGATTGTAGTATGTTCAGTCTTTTATGGTTTTTTTAAAATTCCAATTCATAACTGAAATAAATAAAATATGTTTAAACTTTGATTATTTTCTAGATGCCGAAACTACAACTAATGGACGTTGATCTAGATATATTAGGTGATAAATTAGATCAGGTACATTTGGATGTTAAACAGAATAAATAAATCACGCTAAAATAAAAATTAATCTAACTGTTAATGTTTTAGTTGAAAAAAATTGAACTCAACGTGACACCTACTATGGAAAATAAAATAAAGTCTCTTGGATATAAAATAGACGTAGCACAGTCTTCAACATACAATAATAAATGGGAATCATATTATGAACAAACTCGTAAAAGTTATTCTGATAGAAAGTTAATTCATATAATAGACGATATCACTCTTAATAAAAGTCAAATGATCAACATTATATCGAAAGTGGATTCCAATACCCTACAAAATGTTAACACCGTTGGATCACAGAAAACGGCAGAACTGTTAAAGATTTGTCCTCTACCTGAAGTAAAGGTGAAAAGAAACACGAGTGGAATAATTTAGATCTAAACATGTTAGACTGAGTACAGTCAAGTGCATAAATATGTGTACATTTACAATGCTTTCGGTTTCCAATATTTATATACATCTCTATATTTTCGATCTTCAATACATGTTACTAAAGAATACGTACACAGTTATTTTTATGTCTCTAAAGTACTGTAAATGCTTAAAATAATTATGCAGCTGACTGTACATAAAAAAAAATTAGTATGTTTTTAATCAAACAATTTAAAATTAATGAAAAATTATAGATAAAACAACCTTTAAAGGAGATAGAAGAAAATGTTGACGACAATGAAGAGCAACATGTACAGTCGCCCGCACAAATAATTGATAGGAAGAAGGTAATTTTAAATTACATTAGCCTATTTCCACTACGGCTAGCCGCAAGTGGAAATTGGATCTTAATTTGATTTTATAGTTGACAAAATATCTTACACAATTTTTTTTATATGTAAAGAAAAAAGTCTCATTTGATTTATCAGTGGAAAATGTTCAATCAGAATTAACTGAGATTGATGTTAATGTAAATGCTGAAGATGGAATAAACAATGAAACTTTAAACAGTCAGGATGTCAGTTTGGAAAATGTTGAAGGCAATGAAAAATTAAAAGACAAAATTCTCATGGCGCATAATCTCGATGCGACTCCAGAATTCGTTTATTCTAAACATTTTATTTCAAACAAGGTAGATGACATACTTGTATTCAGATATTTACTTGAAAAATTAAAACATTAGTACTAATTAATAAAAACCTTCTAGATGACTGAAGACAAAATTATAGCTTCCAAATTCTTTGATGGTAACAAAGTTTCTGAGCCAAGTGTCATGTCCAATCACATCGAGGAACAAGATAACAAAAAACAGGATGTACAAGAGACCAATTTTACCAAACCACTTAACATGGACATGTTAAAAAATAATACATTTGAAACAAATTCAAAGGTAATTTATGTACAGTAAGATATAAATATGCACAGTCAAACCTGGATAACTGAGAGTCCAAGAGACCGAGATATTTTTCTCGCTTTTAGAGATTGCTCTCTAACCCGAATATCTCACTAATGGAGATAAGGAGAGTCCGGGTGCGGTAGTATTATAATATTTGTGTTATTTAAATTTATAGACCAACCAAGATATCCAAAAGTCTAAATATCAAATAAGTGGACTTTTGTTTGACCATGGAGGATCACAAATGATGTCTGACTTATTAAATGTATCTCTAAATGCTACTGGATTCGATGGTGATGATAGTTATCCTCAATGCTTAGGTATTTTTGTTTTATATATTTCTTGATACACTCAGTATTTTAATACTCACATAATCAATCACTTAATAAAGATTATTCACAAAGAAAAAACTTCTTATAACCAACTTTATTTTCAAAACAATTTCTTGAAATAACTGTTTTTTTCATTCATAATATTTATCTCTTTGGGTTATTTTAAGTGATCATAATTTGTGTGGCACTTATAGTAAGAACAAATTATGTCTTTATTTCACTTTAGATTCTAGCGTTTTACTATCGCCTAAAGCTGATGTGGCCATGGATGGAGCAGATAATATTACAGTCATGCCACAACTTCCTAACTTTATGTCAGGTATAAACATATTGGCAAATAAAGCTTTTTTGTAGTAATGTTCATATTATGGTTTTGTTTTTTGTAATATTTTAGGTCTCCGTAAAACTGGATCTTCATTTTTTGAACGCTTAACAAATGATAACAAACCCAACTCTAGTACTACAAATACGGAAGGTAATTTTAATTTTAACTTCAGTGGTGAAGAAAAGAAAAAAGGGGGAGGATTCTTCAATATGTTCTTTAAATAGTGAATATTATTAACATTATTACTGTTATCAACAAGTTAATTAATTTAATTCTTTGTTAAATTACAATTTTAGTCATCAAAATATCTAATAAATAAAAATTTGTTACTGATTTTCAATTCACTTTATTTTATAGAATAATAGAAATATTGATAACATTACAATTATATTATTGGTGTAACTGACAAGCTCTCACCGCTATTAACTGCAGAAGTATAAACAAAGGTGCAAATACTTCACTGTATTCTATTGCTGAATCACCTTGTAGTTTTCTACATAGTAAAAATTTAAATACAAAAGTTAGACCTAAGAAAATACCACTCCATGATGCTCTGTACAGTGAAGCCCTATATGAACTTTCATAGTTCATGCGTATGCAGACAATGCAACAAAAATATGCATTCATAGCATCACTCACAAACAGAGGGGCAAAGATTGTCCACCAAGCACTATTCACAACACCATCAATCTTCATTGCCAATAGCGCAGAGAATATAGTCAATGTGATAAGGTTTATCCATATTTCAAACACTGTTAATCCTATCCACTGTACAATCTCTTTGAGAGTGAAAAACATTGTTACTGATTTGAACCGAGCATTGCAGTTCTAAATATTCTAATGTGGATAGAAGATGAATGTCGCACTTGAGATCCAAAATCCAAATCATCCACTAGTGGTTCCAGATCATCTGTATTAAAGGAATTTATTAGACACATTAACAAAATAAAATTCAAAATAAGTAGATGTCAAAAAATAATTCTCACCAACAAGATCTACGGTTCCTGTGTTAACTTCGATTTGACAAGTTCCAGAAAAAAGAATTTCCAACTGCAATGCTAGGTTACAACATCTTTGTATTGCAGCGCCTAGGCCATGTAGAATGATCTCTTTTTCTCCTCTGGTCAAAAGGTCACAACATTTATCTAACTGAGCCTGAAAATATGCATGTTAGGGTTTAATGTTTTAGTGAGAATGCCGAACAACCACATATGATGAGGCAAACGTACCTTAAAGTTAGTTTTTTTAGTGACGAATATTACATTATTCCCGTCTATCGGTCGAACAGGGAGACGTTTTTTAAAAGCATAGTTTTTATGTGTCATTAAACGTTTGGTATTTTTACTTTCTTGTTTCTTTCCCGTAATGTTTTCATCTGCCATACTGTTAAACAAAAGTCAAAATAATGTCAAAGTAAGTGTCAAAAATGATAGATTTCAGTTATTTTTAATGTAGATATTCAGTCATACAGCCAGAACACATTTTTATAAATTTATTATGTTTTTCAGAAACCGTTTAGGTAAAGTGAATTATAATGGAAAACTAGGGCCCGCGGACAAAATCCCCTTGGATTATATAGCACTCTATAGCGCTATTATTTATTTTAGAAAATATAGCTAGATTGAAAAATGACACTGTAAAAAGTCACTTGTCAATATGATGCTACTGCATTTTTTGGCCTTAAAGGCCATCTTTTGAATCATTATAAATTAAAATGTAGGTAAAATATAACAATGCCTTGACGTTTTCCAAATTTTTCGTATTGTAGTTTTCATTTTTAGATATTCAAAATGGGGTGTATATTCTGTACACTAGGATCGGCATTTTCGGTTATTTTAGATGCATTGGAAAGGTAATAAAAGCATTGTTTTATAGTATTTGAGTCACTTTACCATTTTTTAGTATGCTTTACAATAAATAAGAGAAAAATACCTCACCAGAAAAAGTATATGTTGTATATTTTTAGAAATAGGTAGTAGACTTTGAGTTATCAAACTAACTTGCGTTTTTTTCAGGATATCTATGTGGACAGTATGTGCGATATTAACTTGTTGCTTAGCACTTACTCTTATAATTGTATTATTGATTGGAATTGGTATCGGCTATCACTATTGTTACATTCATTATGTGGGATCTGGATCAAGTAAGTGTATTTCTACAATTTGCTAGTTATATTCACCATACCACCAATTTGCTTAAAATTGCATGAATGAAGACTTCTTTGTTCATTAAGCGAAACCGCGCGCTTTTTTTGCGAGTTATAACTCTACCTTCAGGCATATTAACTAGCTGTCGCCCGCGACTCCATCCGCGCGATATTATAAAAACTTACTATGTAGCGTATGTGTTCTTCCAGACTATGTTCTACAACTATGCCAAATTTCAGCGAGGTCCGTTGAGCCGTTTTAGAGTTTCCTTCATTCAAACATCCATCCATCCATCCAAAATCCAATTTTTTTAATGTAATATTTCGTATTTAAGAATTAATCAAAGTAGTTTAATAATTTACATAATTTCGCTTTAAGAATGGAATAAGACGAGCCAAGCACATTATTTCTATCACGCGTTCAATAAATTTATAAGAGAAAATATTCATCGTATCACGAAACGCGAATTGAAAGCAAATGGAAGCGAAAATATTGGGTTTGACAACAAAACATATTTATTGAAACGGACTCCTGTGTTTAATGTTTCAAAATCTTATATTGTAATGTAATTTAACATAATGTATAAGGGAAAATCATAAACATAGTTTATTAGTACATCATTCTTTTATTATGTTGAAAGCAACTTAATTAGATTAGTAATAAAATTTTAAGAAATAGATTTTAACACCCCTTTTTGTACATCTTATATCAAACTAAATAACCTTCAAAAACGATAGAATTGCAAAATTAAAAGTTTTATATGAAGATAAAGCTATGTACAATTTAAAATATTTATAATATCATTGTTACATTTTAAACTTCGTTTAAATGATTTCCTTTCTAGTTATTACGCTGCTGAAGTTGTAGAGTCGTCGTGTATTAACGTAGGCGGTGAATAACTTGTGTAGTTATTTCTCTTTATTCGTCGAAATCTGCCAATTAATTTCAATGCTAATTCCTTCTCATGAGGCGTTAATTCCACCTCTTTTATTGGCCTGTAAAATATAATGTGCTAGTAACCATTGGTTTCTGAGACCAATACTCTGTATAAAATATATCGGTTTCTCTGTCATTATCTTTGATAGAACAGAGATAAGAATACGTTTTAATTGTAGATTTTGGTCTTAGAAACTCATGGTTACAACTACTGTTGGTGTTGAAGGTAATACGTCGAAACTTTAAAAGAAATTGGCACACAGGTAAGTTCACCTTTCACTTTCTAGAACAACTAGTGGTGTAGGTGTCGATTCTAGGTACAACGGCTGCGCTGACACTGTCCTACCCTCAAAAGAACCTGAAAATCAGAGAAAATAATATAAAAAATAAAGCTACAGTAGATTATGATGTAAGTTATATCTGTATCGTTTAGTTACCCGGCACGTCGCCAGATGTCTCATGCTGCGTGCGGTTGACGGCGACAAGACGCACCAGGGGCTCGACTACCTCCTGCTGCTGCGTGTCCCCCTCACGCAACAACTCACTTCCTGACCGACCTCCACTTGCTTCTTCACCGGCTGCACAATAACATGTTGAATATCTCACAGAAAATAACACGTAGTAAAACAACGCAAGTTGGAATTAATGCATTAAGTTATAATTCATGACCTATATGTGAAGAAAGCTGTGATCAGTTTCAAAGTTCGTCAAAGTTTAAGTCTGAAAGAAATTTCAAGATAAACAAAAGACGCAGTTTATAATTACCTAGCTGTTGCCCGCAAATCCGCCCGCGCGGAATTAAAAAAAAAACCTAATAAATAGCCTATGTCTTCTTCGGAACTGAAATTTGGCATAGATGTATCTATGCCAAATTTCAGCAAGATCCATGCAGCCGTTCTGGTGATACCTCCAAACAAACATCCATCCATCCATTCAAACATTCGCATTTATAATATTAGTATAATTGAAAAATAGTGGAACAATTCGAAAAGGATAGAGTATAGGCAACCCTTTTTTATGTTACAATGGTAGAGCTTGCAATTATTAAAACATTATACTCATAAACTACTCAAAAAATGATAAATACATGCGAAACGTGCTATTTCCTTTTGTGCGTAGTGATACCCCAGCGTGATGCCGTACAGCGTCAATACAACAATCATGACCAATATCACCACCAGCACCATGGCACAGCACATCCATGACACCACTCTACAAACAAACCACAACGGCATTACTGCGCGACAATGATAACATGACATTTTGCCCACACATCCACTCAAGTTCAACAAATATTTATTTAGTCTTATTGATAAAATTGAAAAGATGTTCTTAATTCATTTGATTGAGACGGAATGGAATAGTTCTCTTCAATTGCAGATTTCCGCACGATTTACTCTTCTAGGCTTGCATTGATACATTTTTTTTGTAAGTGTAAAGAAAATACGACACCTTTCGAAGCAAAGCACGATAGCGCACATAAGAGATTGTACCAAACCCATCACTTATTATTGTTGAATCTAGAAAGATAATAAGTTTTTAATAAATTTTAGCTTATACACAATTTACTTATACACAATATTATCAAGCTGTCACGTACTAAATATATAGAGTATATTATAAATATAATCTAACCTAAAGATATAGGAACTTGGTTTTATGTTGGCGACCTAAGTCAGGAGCAAATTGAAATTCTTTAGAGCACTTAACCTCTCAACACTTTCTTTTTATAATTGATTCGTATATTTCCATAATATATCAAAGGTTAATAACAAACAATTTCTACATTTTATTACAGTTTGGCTATGTAAATCTATTTACTAATATTTCTCCTCAATAAAGGTATGGCTTGAATAACTAATAACCTACAAAAGTTATTTAATTGAAAAATAAATCATACATTGTCAAAAATGTCATACACCTTCAAGCAGTAACTTTTTTTTTATTTTTGAAATGAAGAGACAATAACGATATAGCGATTTGATCCAGATCTACATATATGAAATGGATCCCATAGTTTTACTAACACTGAAATAAAAAATATGTTGGTTGATATTTCCAATTATTTATAATTTTTTGCGTTTGCTATTTTGACGCCCGTTGTAATGAATTAAGGAACCAATCCACTCGTTCAACCTTAGGATTGTCAACGCCATTGAATGTGGTATCCCTCTTAGTTGTTTTTATTCATTTTAATAATTCCTAAGAGCGTCGGTGGCTCAGGGATCAAGCACTTGATTTGCAATCGGCAGGTCCTGGGTTTGAATCCCGCCGTGTACCAATGTGTTTTTCGATTTCCGATTTACATATATACATTTATCCGACGTTCTTACGGTGAAGGAAAACATCGTGATGCAACCTGGACATATCTGAGAAGAAATTCAAAGATATGTGTGAAGTCAACCAACCCGCACTGGGCCAGCGTGGTTGACTATGGCCTAATCACCCTTAACTTAGGGTAGGCTCCGAGTCCCTCGGTGGGTATGTATAGTAAGCTGATGATGAATAATTTCTAAATTTTATATCCATGGTAGAGATTTTAAAAAGGATCCAGTAGTTTTTGTATTATAGTTTTTGAGTTAAACCGGAACAATAAAAGAAAAAAGTTTTCTCTGTACTTATTATATTAATATAATAGATAAATAATTCCAAAAGTGTAAAATAAAATGATTTGATACATGTATTTTGAATCTGGAGGTAAATGTCGACCTATGAGCAGTTACGTAGGCGATATCGGTTTTACATCTGTTTTTTTAAAAGGTCTCCAAAACATTTTGCTCAACATATCATTCTTCGCCCTCCGGACACGACCGTTGTATTTTCTGGGGAAGTCTTCGAGATCCGGCAAAGATCCCAAAGTAGTCCTAGGAAAATAATAGTTGATTTACAATATAAGAAATTCAAATGCAAGTGGAACAAATTAAAATGTTACATACATGTCCACGTATTGTATAAATATAGGTGTATCATTATCATCCCGACTACCAGTTCTGGCTCTAGGCCGTGTTTCATACATCTCCAAACCTGAAATTGGGAAATACCGTTTAACAACCTTCCTCCGTTGATTAAAGGTATTCAACGCTTCTCAATTGTAGATGTCCATGACCAGCGGTCGTTTGACACCTTATAATAAAATAAAAAAAAATTGGTTATCAACCATTTAAAAAGCTATACAGATTAATTATAGGAATATATTCTTCTGTTTAGTATTGTTTCAGAATAAACCTGATGCCAGTCGTATTGAGACGTGTTAGGTATTCAAAAATAATACGGAAAGTGATAGAAACCGAGTACAGATTCTGTAGTGGTCTCTGGTGGTATTGTGGTAGTGGTGGTTGTATCTGGGCTGAATGGTTCAGTGCGACGCTCCACCTCGGTTCCCGCTCGCAACAGCGGTCCACTAAACTTTGTAGTACTCTGTACGTTTCTTGCTCTAGCTAAAATGATAACATTTAATTGACGCAGAGGAGAAAATAAAACAAGAAACTTCCGATTAGTGGCAGCCCTAGAAAAAGGAGCAGCAGCGTTTAGCCGCCGGTCGCAAGGGCTGTCAAAACGGAACTCCTAATTTTATATCTCTCTAAAAAATAATTGAGTTATATATAACTTTGAAACAGAATAAACGACAACAACATCAATAATTTATTTTAAATTAAGTTATTAACGTATTTACACGGTATTTGTTAGTTAATAAGTTATTTGAATCATAGGGATAGGGATTCTTACCGGCAAAATAAGCCAATTGTTCTTGCCCCGTGTGGTAGCCGATAGTCATACCGTAAATGACAGATATTTGCATAAAAGACATAATTCCCCCCAGCGTGACACAGCACAGAAACCAGTTTGCAAGTCTGTATTAATAAAACAATCAGAAAAGTAAATGATTTAACAGGATTTATGTGAGATTCAATCCTATTTTATTAATTTTCAGACAAAGGCGCAGTGGGTAGGACGTGCTTTCTAGGCAACACGTTCAATGCTATAATTTATTCATATAAAGTAAACTAGCCAAGCAAGTCGACTGGTACTGAAATACTTCTTAAAGGATATATTAGGATCAATATTTCATGTTTTAAACAAAGAACATAAAAATAAATTATTACGAGGATGATTAATTGTAATATTTGTAAAATGTTAGTTACCGACTCGTGCATAAATCTATACCGGAGAACGCAGAACATACGATACCCATGTTTTCTTATTGATACAGCTGTAAATACATAAGTTCATTCACAATTCTTGTAATTAGAATAAGAATAAGAATAAGAATAAATTTATTTCACAAAAAACACGTTAGAATAATATACAGTGAAGTATCTTGCAGACCCCGAACTAGGCTGAGCCTGTATCTCGGGGCCTAGGAGTGCACTAACCATAAACAAAATGACAGTACGTACATATCATGTAAAACTAAGCGTGATATTATGAGATACAATTTGGAAAATAAGAAAATACATGAAGACATTAAACTAAGTAATTTTGAACTACTAATAATATCAAAGGATAGCATGTGTGTGTATGATTATGCGTGTGAGTATGTGAGAAAGTGTGTGTGTGTGTGTGTGTGTGTTTTAAGTTAGGTGCGCAGGTGAAATTGTTATTGGCTGGCGCAAAGAAGGGCTTCCGTGTCAAGGTAGGATAAGGACACAAGCCACTTTTTCACAAGGACCTTAACCTTTCCCGATGTGTATTGGTGAATATTATGAATTTTACAAATATTATTATATATGCGTAGATGTATATAAGCAGGGCAGATTCTATGAATCTGTTATCACACGGGCAGTTAAGCAATAAGACCGGATACTTGCCTGTCGCTGTTATCGACTTTCGAAGTTTTTGGGTAAGATTTGTAATTCAAGAGCAAGAAAACACAATTGCCTACGCCGTCATCAATTTCTACTTGCTTCTTTTATTACGTAAAAACTTTATGATTGATGAATTGGTAATTTATTTAAATGTCGTTGAGAAATACACATTTTAAACAAAAAAATCATCAACTCTTTGCGCTTCGTTAATAATTCAATTATAAAGGGTTAATTATTTTAGTGGTTGATATACAAATGTGACATTAAAAGTCAATAACTGTAAATGTCAATAAATTGTTGATTTTTCCTAAAAGTTATAAGTAAAAAATCTTTTAGATGCATGACAGCGCCATCTATTGGGTCACATAATAAACTATTTCGTGACCCACATAAATTAAGCCACGAAATATTTCAACATGGTGGTAGATTATGCCCACGATTTTTGTGTACCTCAGAAACCTTTCTTTTTCACTCAGATTTTCTTACTTTTTCTTGTCTTAATGTTGGTAAGTAACTAAAAAAAGACAAACGGACGACTTTTCTCATTAAGTAGTAGGTAAATTAAAAATAAATATTTAAAAAGAATAATTTTAATAAACAACTTGTATAATAAAAACACAATTTACAACAGTCTCAAATATCCAAGCTCTCACAACCGCTATAAAATCAACAACCAATTTCATTTTTAACACAATCAAAAAGTTTTTATTAATTGCGATTTGTAGGCATAAATAATTCAGCGTAAATGTTAAAATTGTGATTAAAAAAGTATTAAGATTAAATATCTATACAACATATTTAATAATTATTTTTTTAATACGGTATTTTTAAAGATGATAACGGACACGCCATATAAAATGTAAATTACTTTTGACTATGTAAAAAAAAATATTGCCCTTTTAAATGTCAGCCAAAGCTAATTAATAAACTGTCGATGTTTGTAATCTGACGGTGACGTCACAATTTCAGTATAAATATATATAGCTCATATGTGAGTGTCAGCATTTTTAATAATTTAATTATTTATATAAATATACTAAAATAATTTTATTGCTCTTTACATTCCTATAACTAAGGTAACACGTCATCTTACACTCCTCTGTGTTATGGGTTTGATTTGAAGCATTTGAGTTGACAGATAATGCCATCCCTTACATTCTCTTTGAAAAAAACAGAGACAACATATGTCTAAAAGTGTCGCGGCTGAATTCAACGATCAACATATATATAAAGGTAGACAAGTAGAATATAAACATAGTAGAAAAAAGCTGAAAAAAATTAGTATAATAATAATATAAGTATAAAATGAAGTGACATGAAAAATTACCTTTAAATATCTTTAAAACTAAGCATGAAAATGTGAGATCTGGATGGATAGGTTTTTAGACAGTTTTTTTTTGTAATGCACTAAGAATGTCATTAAATACTTAACAAACAAAATTAATTTTTAAATTAAATAATTCAAAATTGCAGGAACATTGGTCTCAGCAACCAAGAAGTCAAGTTTCATGCACAACAATAATTGAATTTTACAATAAAAATAGCTTGAGTCTAATACAGTTTTTATAATCTACTAATTAAATGTCTAATTTTAGAATATTTGTTATCTTAATAATAAAATTGTATAAAATAGTCTTGAACAATATAATTTAAAAAATCAATAAAAACAAATAAATATGGACAAAATGGTTTGAGCAAATCTAAAACTTTTAACTTTTAAAACAAAAAAATGTGCGATCAACCAAGTGGTTTTATGGGCGATGTGAATTGCGTGCTATGCGTCAAGTTGGGAAAGCGTGGGATACACGCATAGTGGGCAACTCAGGTGGGCGACGTATATTGCTGGGCATACATCACGCTAAGCGTGGGCTTCGTGAAGATAGTGGGCCTCGTAGGTTATGTGAGAGATGTGTACTGCTTGCTGTGTTACACAATGTGGGCGTGTGGGCGTAAGCTACGCATGTGTGGGCGTGGGCGAGTTATGTGGGTGATGTATACTGGTGTGCGTGCATCAGATCCCACAGCGGCAGTTCTGTGAGCGCGGTGTGCAGCTCGTGTGTGAGCTGCGCGGTGATGGCGGGCGCCGCGTGGGCGACGCTGGCACCTCGCGCCCACGTCCGCACCAGACCAGCTGCACCGCTCAGAGGACCTAGACCAGTTACGTGCATATCCATTGACCTGTAAATGTAACAGACATAAATATAAGTTATTTATTACTCTTAGTTTTCTTTACATGAAGTGTTTCTACTAATTTTTCCGATACTTTTTGCTTATTTAGTCTAAACGATGAGCACGATCATCATCATGCCACAGGCATTATTTTAATCCTCTATCTCTTCCCATCGTTTTCTTATTAGAGAAGTGGGAAGTGGAATGGACGGAAGAGGACATGCATAGGAAGGGGATATCCTTTTTTTGTGCGTCCCTTCCTCCGTCGATTAAAAGTGGGCAAAGCATACCGAATTGCGGGTGTTTTGCCCATTTTTTCACATTTACATTAGCTTCGTTATCTCGGCGAATTTAAATGGCCGCTTGCTCGATTGTCACCTTAAAATATATGAAAAAGTTGTAGAATTTTAATAGCAGTGGTAAGGTAATATGGTGGGTGTACTGACTGCAGATGGTCTAGACGCAGACAGTCAAGCTGTGCGTACGGCTCGTTGTGCGCGCGTCCGGCGGAGAGCCGCAGATGCAGCGCGCAGTTAGCGATGGCGGCCGCAACACGCCCCGAACACGACACGCCCATCGCACGCATGCGGTATCCCTCGTATCCTATCTGTTACATTGTATGTAAACATTACATTTAAGACTGATTTAACACGTTTGGTGATGACTTTATTTTCAAATATTGATGTTGAAAATTCATTTGTATATGATAAATTCGCTTCTATATGTTTTTAAGATTTAAGAAATAGGTTCAGGTTTTCCTTTTCTTAGTTCTTAATGGAAAATCTTTATTCGTTCTTAAAAATATTTTTCATATGGGTTTCTCAGTTTAAAATTTCCGTTTGAATGTTATTTCTGTGTTATCATAGAAATTGATTCGGATCACGTTATGTTTTAAAAAGAGATTTTGATCTTAGAAACCTACAGTTAGAGTTAATCCCTTTGTATTTTTGTTTGTCATAATTTATGATAAAAAAGCTAAGCTCATTGAGATTAATTAAAGTTAAAGGATTGTTTGAAAGTGACCTGCAGGTCTTTTATCTTGAGCGTGACGCTGAAGCTGGTCCTGTTATCGGTGTGGTGAGAGACGCTGACGTCGCTGACCCTGTTGATGGTGGCGAGGTTCTTCACCCAGCCCGCCTCCGTCTCGAACTTGCCAACGAACGATATTGATCCTATCTACACATAAATCTATTTAAATTCAGATAATGCCATCATTCACTTATCCGAGTTTATTAACTTCCTAGCTTTAGCACGCGATTCCGTCCGCCCTTAATTAAAAAACCTAATTAGTAGCTTATGTATGCTTCCCGTCTATGTTCTACATCTATACCGAATTTCAGAGAGATACGTTTTATCATTCTTGAGATTACTAGTGCTAGAAATATTACTAGATTTTGCCCACGACTTTGTCTGCGCGGAATTAAAAAAAACTTATGTGTAGTAGACTCTGCCCTACATCTGTGTAAAATTTCGTTAGGACGTTTTGGAGATAAATTGTTTTAGACCTTATTAGTTAAAATCCTTTGGCACGAATTTGACGTTACAAAGTCATTGTCAGAATGATTAGTGAGTGATTTTCTTCCTAACAGTTGTAACATCCATCCATACTTTCGCATTTAAATATTAGTAAAATTTAATTAAGATATCATATAAATAAAATTATTAACAGTAAGATAAGTTTTTTTAAATGTAAATATGATTACCTTGTGCATAAAGGTGGCATGTAGGGGTGGCAACTCGAGTACCTCTCGGCGTGTCTGCAGCAGAGTGCGCCGCATGTTGATCAGCACCATGTCCACCACTCGGTTCCCTTCGTGTGACAAATCTGCTGCCATTGACCTAAAATTTTACATTATATATGTCCCCATTCGTTTCTTTATTTTATTTCTATATACTATACTCAAAATGTTTTTTTTTAATTCCGGAAGAAGTCACAGGCGACAGTTAGTCAATTTTTTTAAATAGCAGATTTTTTCGTAAATTTACTAATATTTATTTTACCATTCCAACTAAGCTCTATGCTTGTGCTCGGATATGGTTTACGATAATAGTCGAATGGCGGGATTCGAACACCCGACCTCGTGATCGGAAATCCGTACCGTTAACCATTAGGCTATTGACGCTTTAAAAGTCAATGTATAAATGTTTTCAGATATCTTGTTAGCTTTTAACTTCGCACAATTCGCTGTGCGGAACATAATCATATGTGTAATGGGGCGTTGCGAGATGCGGGAAAGAGTACAGCGCAACGCGCCAATGACCTTGAGCCAAGAAGATATTTGAAAAGAGTTATATATGTGTAATTTTAATGTAATTTGTTAAGTAGTTGTTAGCAGCTAAAAAGTTATAGTTTTTTTATATTTGGCTATTTACCTGTAGACTTCCAGCAGGCTGGGGTTGGAGTAGAGCAGGTCGGAGACGCTGGTGGCTTGACGCAGCACCAGCGTGAGGTGACGCTGAAGGCGATGTCGCAGCAACGCGTACAGAGGTAGTGACAACGCAGCAGTCAGCGGGAGATCGTCTACAAACGACAATAGTTCAAATTTTATAATAAACTAGCTATCGCTCACGATTCCGTCCGCGCGGTATTTAATTAAAACATAATGGATAATGTGTTTTTCCAGACTATGTTCTATGTCAAATTTCATCGAGATCCATTTAGCCCTTTTGGACATACCTTCAAACTTCCACCCATACATCTATCTAAACATTCGCATTTATAATATTTAAAATTGAATACACAAGACCTTAATTATAATGTGAAAATTTAAAGTCCCTTAATACAACTAAAATAATATTATATGTATGTATTCTTTGCCTAGCCTATGAAATATATAAAACTCTTACCTATGTGCTTAGCTAATTGTTCTGTTGTTGTAAATTCATATCCACCATTTCTCTGAGGTGACGGCCATGACAGCTAAAACAATATCTTGTTATCATAATATATTAAGAAGTCCGCAACTTTCACAGTATAAGAAATTAATAAGTTTAAACGATTACACGATAAAAATAAATATACCTTGACTATAACTTCATCATGTACAAAATCAATTCCCGGATTGATAAACGTAAACACATCATCTTCCATAACTAGACCCACATTCACATCCGCTGTCATATTTGATAATGATATTCTGAAATTAACTTAACATTTAAAAATACAACAAATATAATTGTTTAAAAGTCAATGCCTGTGACAGCGTTCATATGGAATAAGAAAAAGGTAATTAGTAGCCTATGTGTTCTTCTAGATTATGTTCTACATCTATGCCAAATTTCATCGAGACATGTTAACCCATTCTGGAGATACTTTCTAAGTTACATCCATATGGATGGACATATACATTTAAAATATTAGTAAGATTGACATACACTTATTTGGGTATTTCCTGTTGGGCTGATCAGTCCACTGACCTCTCAACTCAATAGGATTTTTTTCCTAATGGGCCGAACCAAACCATCAGCTCAACAGGAAACACCCATTTATGTGCTTAAGAAACAGTCAAAGAAACATAAGTTAAAGAAAAATAACACCAATTATAAAGATAAAAGTATTAAAATTAATACTAAATAAAATGTACATACATTAAAAACATTAGTACACAAGTTTATAACATTTTTATATAATATAAAGCGTTTAAAGCCTTGTATTATATAATATACAAAAACAATTAATTACCATATCCTTATTGCACAGACCTTACAATCAAAAGAAAATACAATTATTTACTTTGTGATAAAATACTTATTTAACAGAATACATAATGAGAGTTGTAATAATATAATAATAAACAATTTACACACATAATTTAAATTGAAAGAAAAATTCATGAAACATAAAATGACCACTCCTTTTCATAGTAAGTGAAACATCCATTAATCGTCTAGTAGTTACCAATGACTTTGTCCATGCAGAATTAAAAAATGTATTAAGCCATTAGTGCATAAAGTTTATTAACACCTTTTTCATTATGATCACTGTAATATATTTTCATTTCGAGTGTATTTGACCATTAAATTGTATAAAATATTTAATCAATATGAAAGTTTAGATTTTATAGCCCGTCCGATAAATCGCTCCCCGGAATGTCATACCAACAGTATTACCACTTCAAATATATATTACACTACTGTTTAAAAAAATAAACTGTTAGTAAAATATATATAACTCCTAAAATAAGAATTTTATTGGCGTCCGATTTATCGAACATCATGCACTAATGGGTTAAACATAGGCTATGTCTCTAAGCCACAGTGTAGCTTCCCAATAGTAAAAGAATTTTTTTAAATCAGTTCAGTATGAAATCAGTCATTAGTTTTAATATAAACAAACAATCAAATCTTTCCTTTTTATAATATTAGTATAGATTAACAATATCAAAGTTAATTAAAAATGAATTTTACTTACAACACATGTCCCTCTGACATTACAGGTATTAAGTTATATAGATTCTCATTAAATGCAGAGTATAGGCCTTTCACACTGACCTCGCCCAGTGAACATCTCAGACTTAGCGCCATTGATTTGAGATCTAGAGACACTGTCTGCAGGTGGAATGTCGGTGTCCTGAGTAGTTCCAATCTTGTTAAATTACTGCAACAACAACACATAAGTCTGTCACATAATTTGTAATAATTTTCAAAAAATATGCCATCCATTTATATTGAAGACAATATTATTTACAACAGTTTTGTTTTGGAAAATTAATATATTAAAAACTAGCTGTTGCCTATACTCTGTCCATGAGTTATAAAATTTTTTATAAGTAACCTATATATTCTTCCAGACTATGTTCTACATCTATACCAAATTTCATTAAGATCTATTCAGCGGTTTCACAGATACCTTCAAACAAACATCCATCTATCTAAACTTTCGCATTTATAAGATCATAAAATCAGCTTACTGGATCCTGAATGACATTTTTAAAACAGTATTAATTTAATTATATAAATAAGTTTTCAAAATTGATCAAAAATAGTGACTAGAGATACAATATAACTGATAGTGCAAAAACTTTCTGAATATATACTTTTTATGTAGTAGTGTGTCATAAACTGTTCTGTACTAAGTAAATTAATCTAAGTTTTAGAATATTTATTATGGTTATTTGAACTTGTTTAATTAAACTTACACTTGGGTATTTTTCGCAAAATAAGATGTATCCTCCAAAACATCAGGTTTGATTTGTTCACCATTTTTATTCTGTTGCAGTATAACATTTGTAAAGCTCTGTAATAATGAAACATTTACAAAATATAACTTAAATATTATTATAAAGCTGTAATGATAAAACATTGTATCAAATTAAAAAAAAAAGAATGCATTTGGATAAAAAACTTTAAAACCACACAGTACAGTATGGTAAATGACAAGCTAAAGTCTAGACTGATATTAATTGACAAATGAATTAATGTAATGGTAAAATGGTACATTATTTACCCGTTTGATAACATCTTGAAGATTTGGTTGAACATTTGTTAATAGATCCAGCAACTCTTGCTTAATATCTACACTTTCTTCGTCAGACATCTTGTCACATACATTACCTTGATACTAATATCAATTTCAAATTCGGTCAAAATATTAATTTGAATTAAATTGATTTATCTAAACATATTGTTTTAGCACAATATCATAATTTACAATTTTGTACAGCAAGGCAGTGACAAGGTGACATTGACAGACACTAATTTTGACAATGTCAAATTGATACCCAAAAAATTACATTGAATTACAGATTATAGACAAACAGTGAGATCAAGTTTTTTAAAATGAACGGTTATATCACAACAATTTAAAAGGTATTTTAATGTGACGTTGATAATTAAAATGACTGGCAAACGAGCAAGCGGCCACCTGAATTCGCTAAATCAGCGAAGTGACCGCAACCGATAGACATCCAAAATTGTAGACGTCTTGCCTACCTTTCATCTACAGAGAGGATGCACTGACAAGTGGTTTTCCCCTACCTATGCCTAATCTTCTTATTCTTCCCAACCTTTTTTTTATAAGATGAAGGTGGTAAGAGGATGTGGACAAAGATTAGGTCTTCAGCACATACACTTAAGAATCTATTAAACTTAGGTTAAAACTAAAGAAGAAAAACAATAAAGATAGGCAAAGTGGGTTTTTGTAATTTTCTATGTACTTTGGTGCTTCTAATAAGTCTATTTCTCATTTTTTCTTCCTGGTATCTTGTTTATAAATATAGAACTCTTTTTATTACGCTTTTGCTTGTGTTTTGGCAAAACGTCATTTTTCTTTTTCTTTTTTTCGATTTCAGAAGATTCACTCTTTGATTGATCTTCGTCACTAAAAACCATAGGACCTTTGATTCTTTCGACTTCCTCTGTTTTCACATTACTTCGATTTTCCCCTTCAATTTCTTCTTCGCTACTACCGGGTGCAGCGTCGCCTTCATGTTTATCAATTGATATCTCAATATTAGTAGCATCATTTCCGCTACCATTGAGCATTTCATTTGATTCTGCTTCGTTAGTTTGTTTTAATGTTTCATTTATCTGTTCTTCATTTTTGTAACTTAACTCATTTTTATTGCGATTGTCAGTATTTGGTTCGTTTTCTTGGGACAATGTTTGCTCTTCTATGTTAAAAGCATTAAGTCTTGGCTCTGGAAACAACAAAATTAGTGATTTGTACGTTTACGTAGAAATAGTTTAATTTAATTTTAAATTTTACTGTTTAGATTTAAAATGTTTCTTACCACATTGTGTTATAGTACTGATCATCTTTACATTGTGTATAATAGCATTAGAAATAAATGTGAAGATGTGACGTTCAAGTAAATTCTTAAAATTTCCAATAATCCTATTTGCAGGTCCTTCTACAGTGATTGATTCTGGCCTAAAGAAAAGATAAAAAGTAAAATTAAAAAAAGTTAATTGAAATGACTTCATTTCAATTTACAAACATATTCCAAAAAAATTAACCAGAACATAGCATCACATTTAATATTTAAAGTATTGTTCTTTACTTACTTTACTTGTTCTAAGGAGTCAATGACTATGTTCAAAGTTTCTGGGTTTTTTGTTAGAATTAGTCCCATGTGAGCTATTAATTCATGAGCTGTTACAAATAATACGCCATTTATCGGAGGCACACCTGTGTTGAATACGGCTTCGTAATGATAAGTTGCCTAATAGAAGAGGTTATCAATTAAGTTTTATAGTTGAAATTAATTTTAACTTATTTAATAAAAGTTATTAACCTGTAAACTACTAAATCCAATCGTCATGTCTATTTTACGAAACTTGTCCTCTCTCTTACATGTCGCTAGACCTCTCCTATGAATTGTGTCTAAGCCCCGTAGCACACCCTTTGTAAGCTTCATTTGCTGGAGACAGAATATTGCAAGGTATCATTACATGTTTTTGATGTACAATTTTTTTTAGAAAGAAAAAGAGACAAGCGAATTTAGTTAATTATGTAACAAAAACACACTACAACAATGTTTATTTGCGAGGTTTTTGTAGTAAACAAGAACATAGTACAGAGAAATGTTACATACCACATCAGAAAAGAAATAATAATACTTTGACCTCTTTTTTAGAGTTTTTCTGGAGCCATATCACTAGAAGTTTTTATAATTATAAGAATCGCTAGATTCAAGATTAAAATAATTAGAAATAGTATTTGTACCATTCCAGTAACAGCAGTAACTGTGAATTTGGGAATTTGAACAGCATCAAAATACAATTCTAATAATCTTTTCTTCATTTTTTCTAAAACTTGATCGGTATAATCGTCAAGTGCAAGCGTTTTTTCCTTCTCATATTCCCTATAAATAAATCAACAGCGGTAGCAACCGTAACAATAACGTCTGTTGCAAAAACGAGTTGGTTTGATTGGTGAAATGAACCACAACCACACAGAAGACAGTTAAAATGGAAGTAATTCAGTGTATGGTCTGACCAGTGTGTATGTCATAGGCCCAATTTTAGTCCTCTTTCCTTTCCTACCTTTTTCTTATAAGAAACGAATTGGAAGCGGAAGTAGTTTTGGCGGAGGAGGGGAATATAGGTAGAAAAAGAGGGTCTTGACAGATGGACGGAAGGACAACAAAGTGATCCTATAAGGGTTCCGTTTTTTTCCTATGAGGTACGGAACCCTAAAAACAAACTCTTTCTCCCTCCGTCCATTACAGGTACAATGCATGTACAATTGCGGATGTCTATGGGCAACAGTTGCTTTAGTATTTAGGTGAATTTAGATGCTCGCTTGCCAAAATACAGCAATGTTTGTCGATATGGTTGTATGATGATGAAAACAAAGAAGATAACTTACAATAATTCAGCATTAGCCTTACTTCCCTCCAAACCAAAATACATTAAATAATCGTTAAAGTAATCTTTCAACCATTTGTCCAAGTCCGTTTTTAATCTGTCCAGAAACTCATCTGCGACAAAAAAATATAGTTAAATGAAAGTAAATACGATGATTTCCAATAAAATCAATTTTATTAAGACATTTACCAATATTTTTCCGTTGTAAAGTTATAGGTTTAGTTGTATCTTCATTATTTTGATACTGTAACGAAGACAGTAACTAAATTAAATCGATACACTAGAAAACAGATAAAATCTAGTAAAGGAATACAGTTTAGATGTAAGCCTTGGAAAATAAAAAAAAATTTTATTAAAGTTTTCTTACATCTGAATTTAATCTGTGATGATGACTAAATAAATTGACAGGTCAATATCGCAGAAGTGTTTTCAATGAAGACCAAAAATGCTAATAATATGCAAAAGCACTTACTGTCATCAATATGTCGTTTGTGGTTATATCGGAAACAACAAGTTCGATGGTCAATTTGTTCCGTAGCAAACGGTACCTTCCTTCCATATTGTATTGCACGTTTCGTAATAGAAATCTATTGTTAACCAAATAAGAAAATACAAATAAGTCGTTTTGCTTACATTCGACCCCCGTAGGTTGGGATAATTCCCAACGGAGGCGATTTTCTTTTTCAGGTGTATAGTTAAGGTAAATAAGAAAAGGAATGCGTAACTTGTAACATACAGCTGGATTTGGGAATAAGTAAAAAACACATTGCTTGAGTTGTTAGGATAAATTGAAATAAATTAGTTATTACATTTAAATATTTGCAAAATTTAGAAAAAATAATAAAAAGTTTTCATTGGCCGTTACATCTAACTACAGCAAGAGCAATAAATGTAATTTTACGTATATGCGAAACCATTTGTCGAGTTTCCTCGTCTATAAAGGAAGTTAATAAAATAGTCCTTCAAGCCGGATAACCGTAAATCCGGCTATATCCGACACAGATGTTGCTACTAACGAAATTTATCTTCGTTTTTGGTTCCACATTGTGTTTTAAAGGATATGAAAAAACTGATATCATAAATACTTGGGATACAATGTACATATGTATACCGTAAATGGAACAAAGGAATGTACAAATATAAATTGGATTGATTTCATAACGATACGTTGGAAATTCTTATCTTACAAAATAAATGTCAAGCTATTTTGAGGTATATCTTGAATCATTGTCGTCATACATGTCGTTTGGGACATAAACATATTATATATACATATTGAATACTCTGGTAACTGAGTAACATCCTGTACTATACTGTATACTGTAAACTGACTGAGACACTAAATACATAAGCTTATTTTCATTTTTTATTCGTTATAAAAAATCGCACTAATTTGGTGGTTCGGTTCTTAGGACGTCAGTACTAGTAAATCTGTCAAGATGTACTTACTCTACTTCACCAAATGTAGGCTTGTAGAAGAGTTCAGATGGATCAGATTGAGTAATAAGACGTTCATAAGCCCCCAGAATGTGGAGATCATTGAGCGATAGCTTGGCAGTCAGCACCATGTTGGCTAAATCATTATGCAAGACATCAACGCGAAAGTGTGTATTGTTCCTGAGCTTCATTCGGTGGAAGAATCTGAAAAGGAGACTTTGTTTACCATCTTATTAGTAGTTAAACCGTGTGGGCTCTTCCTGATTTTAATCTAACAAAGGTGAAAAACAAACGCTTTTGCCTTTTAAGAACTATTATATAATACTTAATTTTTATTTAACCGCTTCAAATTCTTGAACATCGTAAAATTCAAGTTCAAGAAGGACAAATTCTATAGACTAGAGTATCAAAACGATGAAAGGACATTATCGCATAAATACTTCTGCTCGATTATGAGACCTTCAAGTGATATTGGCCAAATATAGGATCATAATATTCATAATACCATTAACCCATTTTTTTATTGCGTAAGAGAATTTCCTTGGCAGGCTCGTAATCTCTACATGACGTAGACGCGGACGTAGCCTTGGAGAATTACATATGGACAGGAATATTAGGGAGCCTCATGTTCCGTGGACCGTGACAGATTACTCGCTGGGACGGAGGGATTTGCGAGATTATAAACATATAAGTAACTCTGAATTATCCTTCTATATGGAGAGAATCCCTTATAAAATATTAACGCTGTAATCTTGTTGCCATCATTACTAAAGACCAATCAGTAAAAAAATTCTTTTAATGGATTAATGGGAAATGAGGTAGATAAATTGCTCCTCTAACAATGGAGTAAAGTATTTTGTTGGAAGGTCCCAATATCATTTGGAAAATAAATTTAACTAAACAAATTAAATCATCAAAATGTTATTAGATAAAGTGATACTTAGTGTATGTCATCGCGTTGCAAATATTAATTTGTAAAATAACTTACAGAATAGAATCTTGTAGTCTCATCATGCTGTAACCTCCAAGATTAATCCCGGCCGGTATGAACCCGGGATCACCGCTGGATTTTTGAGAAACTCGTTCAGCCGCCCCTTTAGTTTTGAGCATCATCTAGAAAAAATAATTGATGATACGAATAATAGAATTTCTGGAAAAACTTCTGCATTTTTAACTCACATCCAACATTTGTTTGTCGAAGTCGTCGCTTTTGATTGCTTCTTCATATTTCTTACGCACTGATTCGTATCGACCTAAGAACAGAAATCAAATTTTAGATAGAGACATATGCAAACTGTAAAGGTCTCTGTTCTGTATACTATTAGACATTATTAGTTAGAATCCTTTAGAGCGAATGGCACGCTTTAGTTATAAAGTCAAGCGTCAGATTGTTTAATGAGGGGACATAAACGTTGATATTTTATAAGGCTAGTATTGCGCTGGTTCAACGACGCCGCTTCGGATTTTCTTCCTAACAATACTTACTGTCCAATCCATCCATTGTTTCGAAATGATTTTGTGCATTTACATTCATCCAGCATTGATTCTTGGGATACTCTTGTTGCAGTACTGACTGTGATATCACAGGAGGCAGGCCTTCTTTTTTTCTTTTTTCAGCATCAAATATTAGAGGTGCTTCTGTTATGTTTTCCTGGTGTATTATTTCAGCGGTGGAAGAATTATTCAGAGTAATGGGACCAAATCTTTTTCTGCTATAGACTTTTCGATTCAAAAAACGTGCTGTGAGAATTATCAGAATTTTAGAACATTAATTGGGATAAAAAAAACAATGTGTAAAGTAATCGAAAATAGACAAAACAAATATTTTGCTACAGGTTAATTATGATGAAATTCACATAAGCGTTATTAGATTTTTTATCTTTACCTTTCCCAGATTTTGATTTATTATTCGAATCACAATTTACATAGGAACAAAAAATAATAACAAATATAAACGTTAAAATTAACAGTTGTACAACAGACGTCGTCATATCGTTAAATCTTTAGTTTAAAAATAAACTTTTAATTATCTTAAGATAACGAGAATTTCTAGTAAAGGAAATTTCAATTATTTTTTTAATTGTTATTCTTTGTTATGCAATGAAAATATAATAATCAAATATTTCCAATATAAAATATTTGAAGACTTTAGAAGTTCACTAGATGTCGCCCGCGACTGTCCGCGCGGGATTAAAAATAGATGTTGGCCGATTCTAAGACCTACTCAATATGCTCTACTATATATAAGATTATTTACCCTTGTCATGAGTTTCCACAGCTTTGTCAAATGCAAAAGAACACCTTTTCATCTCTCTTGAGGGATGACATGATTTGTGCAAGGGTGTCCTATGGAAAACTACGGTTAGGAAGTTAATAGAATATATGAAATAATCCTATGCTACTCTCACGCCGGTGTGGCTTATACTTTTTCCCGATTCAGCTTTATTGTTTATATTTTCCCATACACTTTTAGCTGTTAATTTTCAAAATGCTTTTAAATTATTTTATGCTTGAAAACATTGAGTTTTTAACTTCCTCAACGGCTGATGCCTATTAGGGAAACTCTACTGGAAGCTCAGTAGTATCGACATTGAATAATTGGTAAAAAAACAAGGTCATTTTTAACGTTAATATTTTTGTACAAATATGTATTTATTTATGATCCTACTGTAAATAATGTTACGATTGGATAATCGTTATTATTGCTGTAGACATACTGGCGAATAAGATTATTTGAAAAACTTAAAAGAACAAAAAAATTAATAAAAATATTCTGAGGCAAAAAATGTAATCTTCATTTATAACCCAACATAGAATCTACATTTCTGCTATCAAGGTTAGATTGTAAAAATATTTTCCTTATCTTTTTAATTAAATAACTTAATGAACTTTTGGTTGTAAAACTTTAGTTACATAGTTTAATGAAACATTCCCTCCAATGTCATTGAGACTTTGAGAATCGCTGGAATATGAATTACTTTTTCATTTTCTTCATAGTTTTTGAAGTAATTTTGGAGAACTATCTAACCGCTTCTGATTTTGGATCTGATATTTTAAATTACTATAAAAGCGGTAAGTAAAAAATAACTATTCAGTAAACTTAATCTGTAAAATAATAAAATCCTAGTATTACTGAATGTCATCTCAAGGTTGTGTCGTTTTATGGTATAAAAATCTTCATTATTTTTTTTTGTTTAAATTATTTCGCAAACAGAAACAGTAAGCAATTTTCACAAGCAATGGGAGCTGCACAGAAAGTCATACGAGAATGCTTTAAAACTAGTAAGTAAATCTACTATTGTAACCTAACCAATTCACGAAATGTAAGAAAATCCTAACAATACAAGCAAAATGAACGTTTTTTTTATACACAGGCATTAAGGGATAGTTTTGGAAAAAAAACAATGAATACTATAGAAAGAAAAATGGAGAATGAGTGTAAATTATCAAATGGATTTTATGTTTTCGATAACATGGTGCACGTGTAAGTACTAGTTATATAAAATTTAAAAAAAAACGTTACTTTTTATTAATAACTTTCATAAATGTTCTGAATTTAATGGCGACTTTATCTAACGAATTTGCCACGTGTGTACGTTCGAATTTAATTTACAGACATATTTGACAAGTAAAAATCCGAATATGATTTGCAAAGTTTGAATTTAGAAGCCTATCGAACCAAGATACAATTTTTAGATTTTTTTATCAACTGTAACATTCTAGGTTTCTCCAAGAAATGCATCTCACCGAGTTACCACACTTGAAGGAGCCGGAAATAAGTTTTCCATTAGCGTACAATGCTCTTTCAGTCGAAGTGGAGCTAGGCAAGATGATAATTGAGACGGATTATTATATGATGAGGAATACTTCGGATGTACTATCTGCTGGTGAACAAGATCCATACAAAAATTCACCATTTGTACTACAGCAAGTTCAGGATGAAGGACATTTGGCGTAAGTAAACCTACGGCCGAGGAAGTTTATTTCCTAAACTTTTCGGTGAAATGTAATTTGAAGCAAAATACAATTAGGTCGAAAACTTGTTTTAGCAACAAAGACAGTACAGTCAGCTGTAAAAAAAGTGCACATGCTCTTGACGAATACGTGCATAAGTATTTTTGAAACCAAGTTCCTGAAGTTTTGAAAATGTATGCATATTCATGCAGCTGACTGTACGTTATGCTGTCTAAAGTAGAAAGTGACAAATCATTGTCCATACCTACAAAAATTCACTAATCACTACGTTAAATATTGATTTGAACTATTGAACTCTGTTATTACAGAATCATAGCTGAAGGTTGTTTTGTGAGTGGCTTCACTATAGTTAGATTGACTGGATTTACAGTTACCTTAGGTCATGATACATTTGGTCTAAGAAATTGCAAATTTAGTATCGAGGTATTTAATTTTTTTTAATAATTTGTTTAATTTGTTTGAGGACAGTATTACATTGAAATAATATGAATAAATGAATTTTTAACAATCAGATTTCTGGAGAAGGTTCCGGTTCTCCGCCTGTAATAGCATCTTATTTTTCAAAAGCACAAGGTAATTCTTTAAATAATTGATATATTTATCCATATAATACCATCTTCCAAGCATTTTTAGTTTGTAACTTATTCATTTGTAGCAAGTATTTTAGAAAATATTTTAAGCAAACCAATACGAAAGGAACTTATCGCAAAGTTACGATCAGCGGCGTTTAGTTTTATCAACACTTCTTTTTTCGAAGATGAATTGCCTAAATATCGGTGAGCTACTTAAAATAATGGTTAATTTATTTAGTTACGATCAAAAAAGACAATGCCAAAGTTTTACAAGTATTCAATAATCCAGGATAAAAAAATCAAGTCAAAACCAAGGGTTATGTTACCGAAATATTAATACAAGTTTTTAATTTACACGAAAAATTCCTTAATAGACATGAACAGGAAAAAATCTTCAAACAAGCTTCTACTTACGTCAATCAATATGTACATGACACGATTAAGGAGAGTATTGTGAATAACAAAGCATCTTATGATTTTGATCCGATGAAAATATCTTGGACTGTTAAAGTAAGCATAGACAAATAGAAGAATGAAACTATAATACGTTTGTCATAATTATTTATAGTATTTATAATTTCTAGGAACAAGGTAATACAAGCGAGGAATCTGTTAGTCTTGAAGACATTGTAATCGATGGTTTTGATACAGCATATTCTCCACAAATTGGTGGTCCTTATAAACTAAGAACAGTAGGCATCGCAGACACTCTACGATATAATACACTAAAGGTACGTAAAGGTAATTAATCAAAATTTAAAGAATCCACGAGTGAAGAAAAGAAGCTTTTCTCCTATGTTAGATTTTGGTAGGCTAAAGATTTTTTGGGATAGAACTGTTTAATAAATTGTTTTTTTAGATTCACGGAAAAATAATATTTGAACGGAATGATTTAAAAAATGAACATGGATTTTACATGGAGCTACAAGACGTTACGTTAAACATAAATATTGATTTAGAGGACACTTCTCAGAGCACATTTAACACAGACAGTTACTTTTATTGGAGGTAAGCATTATAAATCTTAATTCAAATCGAGATTCAAGAGTTAAGACGATAGTTATAATTTGGGCGTTTTAAATGTTTATCGATGAAACGAATATTATTTTCCAATTTAAAAGTGATAAGTAATTTTAATTGTAATTCATCCTTATAATTATATAAACCTTAATTGAAAGGAACACGGACTTCTCTATCATAAATCTTGAAGAAACAAGCAAAAGAATTGTAGCTGAATCAATTATAAGTGGTTATTTGATAAATAAAGTATCAAATTATTTAAATAACAAAATACCGAAATCATCGATTGGTGAAACTGGGAAATCGGTGGAAGAAAATGACGGAGAGCATGAACAAGATGGTGACCCAGAAAATGAACAAGATGGTGTTAAAAGTATGGAAGCCAGTGACGTGAGTGCAGTAGAAGAAAATGTTAATATCAATATTTCTATAAATGAATCAGAAGGCAAAGTGGACGACGAAGCGACGTTGAAAGATCAAAATATTGATGAAGTTACTGATAAGGACAGTGAAAAGAATAAAATGAAAAAGGATATTTCACTGGATGTAGAAAGTGTTGAAGAAGCTAGAAGAGATATTCAAATCAAACCTAATCTTAGGAAAAAGAAAGGTTTTCTATCACGCAATAGCAATGGTAAAATCAAAAAACATAAAGATAAACACAAGAAAGAGAAACATTTCCAGGAAAATATCAAATATGGTAAAATAAAGAAACACAAACATAAACATCACACTGAAAAGAAAGACAAGAAATATAAGAAAAAGGGTAAAAAATCTTCAAACACAAAACGACAAAATACACAAAAAATTTCTGGATTACCAATATCTTACGATAATGAAGTATGATAATCGATATTTTGGTTGGTTACATTTCATGTTTTGGGTCACTATTCCTTACGTAGTATATTCTGCGTTTTGTTCTAATAAATATATTTTTAAACCATGTATTTCAACTTAAAAAATAAGGTACCATATTGCTCCTTTATCCAATACACGTGCAATTATATTTATTTTTCATTTCCATTTTAAAATGGTGAGTTACCTTTCTGTAGTAAATGTGTTTTGTCACTTGAAACTGTTCACTTTGAGAGGCTCAACACTTCAATTAACCTTTTTGCCAAGAGCTAATTAAAGAGTATGAACCGTTTCGTCTATTGTTACGGTACGGACGGGAAATATTGCTACTCATATATCTTGAGGCTATTCACCTGTTTAGTTAGGATAAGTGAATTGCTTTGTGTTACTAGTATTACTACCTTAAATGTAACTAAGTTTGCAGCGTGTATTACTATTGAACACAAAATTAAAATTTAGTAAAAAAAAAACTATATTTATTGTAGGAAATTAAAAGTTAGCAATTCAAAAATAAAATAAAAAAAACAGCTTTATCGAAAACTCTCTTAAAACTGCTCTAGTTTGGTAAACCTTACATTTCTATTCTGTCTGTTCTCTTCTAATTTCAAATAATTATGAAGACATAGATTTTTTACCCAATATGTCACGTTTTTATAAAAAACCATAGTATAGGTCAAGATTATACCAAATTCTTATGTTTTAAACTGGTTTATATGCAATACCATCCTCTTCTAATTCTGGTCCGCCTTCAAATTGCCGCATTGGTACAAAACGCCTGAGAGCAAATATTACCGTTACTTATTATTTTTAATAACTTTAATAAGCGAGATACTAGATAGACTACTAGAAAGTGCTACATTTCTTCAACCAGCATTTTGGATTATGCCATAGATACCATACCGGTTGCAACCACAATGACATTCAGAACATCATAGAACATCATACGTGTTTTAATGTTCAAGACTTTAGTAAAACAGCTCAGCAGTATAAGTGCATTTGAAATAGGCATACCTTGTTGCATATTCCCTTTCGTCATCTTCGGGTTTTTCATCAGGCATTTCTTTGAGAATTTTCATTTTTGATTTAATTTTATCTTTGTCATCTAAATCGCCAACTTTATAAAAGTATTCATCCGGGTCTTTTCTAGAGTAGTCTGCTGAGAGGTCTTTTATCGGAGAAAATTTCCTCATAATTATTGAGGAACTTCCACTCTCTAATACCGTCGTTTGAATAGCTGGATTTGGTTGAATTGAAATTTTCTGTACTGGCGGTGTTGTGAATCTGTAATAACTAACGGAACCCTGAAAATATAATATGTATGTAATAATGAGCGTCGGTGGCTTAGGTATTAACCACTTGACTTGTAATCTGCAGGACCTGGGTTCGAATACGTTCTTACGGTAATGAAAAACATCTTGATGCAATCTGCACATACTTATTCACAATTTTAATTGTTTTTTTATTGTAATAACCTCTGGCACATCTTCTTCACTACCCGGCATTTCCGAAGATTGTGACTTCGTGAACTTGGAGAGTCGTTCAGCGTATTTCCTTGTGTCGTCTGCCTTCCCCAATGTTTCGGACAAGGGTTTCTTGCCGCCAGTATCAGCTATATTTTCCTGATAGTCCGTACTGAAGTTTGCTAAAGCAACAAGAAACAGAGTTAGACAGCAAAGTTTCGCCCAGCTTTCAGACGATCTCCGATATTTCTCTAAATTGGATTACCAAAGTCAGTTCTATTCCAAACTAATATGGAATCTACTGGAGAATGTCATATTACAACAAAATAAATATCGGCTTATAAATGTCAAAGCTCTGAGTTGCCGATAATGAAATAAAACATGCGAATTAAGAATATTCCACTTTTTGGAAGATATTATTATATATTATAATATTTCTTTTACCATTCCAACTAAGCTCCAGGCTAGGATATGGTTCACGAAAATAGTCGAATTGCGGGATTCGAACCCCTGACCTCGTGATTGGAAATCCGTACCCTTAACCGTTAGGCTATTGACGCTTATAAATGGTTTCCGGTTACTTACAATCCAAATCATTTCCAAATCTTCTGCCTCCAAACTGTGCCAAATCTGGTCGATCGTTCATTTGTCCACGTCTCATGTATACAGTAACATCGGACCCTAGAAATAAAATAAACATAAGTAGTACTTAGCAAATCATTTAAAAAATACATTATTAGAAAGATTAGTTGATGATTGATTTTTGAAAATGATGGATTATATTTTTTTTTATATCATAAGGTGGCAAACGAGCGAGCGTGCACCTGAAATCGCTGAAATAGCGAAGTGACCGTTGCCCATAGACATACGCAATTGCATATGCGTTGCCAACCTTTAATCGATGGAGAAGAGGATGCACAGAAAGAAAATGTCTTCCCTTTTCATGCACCCTCTCATTCGGAAATTCCACTTCCACTTCCCATCCTTTCCTTATAAGAAAAAGGGTGGGAAGGGAAAGAGGACTAAATTAGGCCTCCGGGACGCACACTAATCAGACGAAACGTGGAATTGCTTCCACTTCACGCCTGTCTTCTGTGTGGTCGTGGTATTTCATCGGGCGAGCACACAATTCGTGCGAGCACACAATTCGTGCGAAGATGTTAAAGCGGGCTCTACCACTGTTATACACATCTAAACTGTTACAGTAAATCGCAAAAATTTTACATGTTAGAAGAATCGTTAGAAGCAAAAATGAATCATTTTAGGTAGCGCTGTATAACCATGTCATAAATTATTAGATAGACCCAGTTTACTTACTGGTAAATGTGAGGAACTCTGCCAATGAATAATTGTAACCGTAAGCAATCCCGGCTATGATGCTGATGCAGAATCCAATGCAAACGATGAAGATCAGCATGCCCAAGAGGCAAAAGGTGATAGCCCTGGAAGCAGTCCAAAGTCTTATTCATTCTGAAAGTTGTTACTTAATTTTACGTGTTTTTGCCCGATTTACAAGAGGGTAATGTTTTCGCTTATGTAAGCTGTAAAAAAAGTCTTGAATCTTACTTGTCATAACTTTTTTAAATCGATTTATAATTTTTTTAATTTTTCGAGTATATGGTCAAATAAGAATGTGTAATATGAACTATTACAGTTTATTAGTTAAAAAGTAAAAAAAAACTATGTTTAAAAAATAATTCAGTAGATGGCGCATCTCATCCACTGGTGTCAGGTGGGTTTTTTTTTAAATTAAGGTAAGGTTATTTATAATACAATATCAACCCGCTACACTGTTTATTACCATTTCTACTAACCTCTGGACAACGTCCAAACTCCATACTAAACAGTTGCATATCTGACACATTGTGCTTGTTATCAGTTGTCTTTATTTGTGGATCTAGAACAATAAACGATTTCAATACAACGAATTCAAAGTTCTAATTGCATGTCATATTTTCTAAAATCAAAACTGTAGCCTTTTTTAATTTCTTGCTGTATTGTGGTATGAAAGGTTAAACAGTCTAGTCTAGTCTTTCCACAGATTAAAAAAATACCTATAAAATACACTATAATGTTCTTATTAAATAAAAAAATATAAATAGCGCTCAAAGACACATAAAAGAACACGAAGTAAAGAGAATTCCTTGTAAATATTTTAACGAGTAGCGTAACCTCAAAGCGTTTCGTAAAAATTAAACGCTTATACAAAGAGAGAGTTGATGTCACAAACGAAAAAAGTAAAGTTACGTATACAATATTTACCAAGGAATTTGTTATTTTTAGTACAAAATTAGTATGTTGATTTTATCTTTTTAAACATCTTTTTGATAGAGCACAAATTGTAGATGCGAACTACAAACATTAATGTATGTGTGAAAAAAGTAATTGATTGATCAGAAGTCACGTTTACACGATGTTCACATGTTATTAACAAAGTATAATTTGTGTATTTAATTTTAACGAGAGAAGACTGCTGCTCATATAAATAAAGCAGTCAAGTATGGCCATAGTCGCGCGATATTCGCACTATTGGAAAAGAAGTTTTGGTATTCTAATTAGACTACACAAGAATCTTACTAATATTATAATCGTGAATGTTTGGATGTTTGTTGGAAGGTATCTCCGGAACGGCTCTATGGATCTTAATGAAATTTGGCACAGATGTAGAACATAGTCTTTTTTTATATATTAAGGTGGCAAACGAGCGAGCCACCTGATATCGCTGAAATAGCGAAGTAACCGTTGCCCATAGACATACGCAATTGCATATGCGTTGCCTACCTTTAATCGACGCAGGAGAGGATGCACAGAAAGAAAATAATTCTGGAAGAACACATAGGCTACTTATTCAGTCTTTTTTTAATTCGGCACGGACGGAGCCGTGGGCGACAGCTAGTATGAAATAAAATGCTAACGATGAAGAAGATCTCTCCACTTATTTTATAAACAATATTTTATCAAAGTAAAACGTAAGTTATTACATACCATCGTATTAAGAATTGCGGCAGAATAAAACTGTACAGTAACATGTTATCATATTTGAAATATTGAAAAGAAAATAAATACAAAAAACTCATACAACGTTTGATTTTCGTTGACATAAATGATCAATGTCAATTTGGTGTCAATCAACAAACTTTTTTATAAAATAAGCTATTACATTTTGACATTCTGCCACAGATATTCTGTTTGGATTTGGCTTTTCATATATTAAGTACTCGATGTGCCAGTGGGCTTATACTGCAACAATCACGCCCATAAGCCAGTGGGGTGGCCAGAGAACCATTTTTATTCTCTTTGAAAGCCATTGGATAATGGTAGAAGTAATTTGCCATCCACACTGAAATCAATTGCAACGTTACCCAATTGTTGTGACGTCAGCAATGGATTGGGTAGCCTTAGTATAATAAGATTATGGAAGTTGGCATCATCCGTGAGACTCGTCGCTTCTCGTCGGCTTAGTCTCACTCGGATCTCTGAAGGATGCTGTTCCGTTCGTCTTTGCCTTTTGTCAAATTGTATCCGCTTTGGATTTAAATACGTGTAATAAGATTGCGAATTCAAATTATATAAAAAAAAACATACAGACGAATTGAGAACCTCCTCCCTTTTGAAGTCGATTAAAAAATAAACAATATTGACGGTTTCGGATCACTTTGTTATATTAGAACTCTACGTATATACTCTAATGGTTAGACTTAAAATATTTTTGAAGTTGAAAATCGGGTATTTATGTGTATTTTTAACAAATATCGCCATTCAAATGAGCCCTTATAGCGTTTTAACGCAAAAATCATAACGCTTTTTGATTTCGTCCCTCACGTCATTGGTAATCTCTTGTGTTGCAAAAACCGTCGAGAAAAATGTATGTGCGTACGCCATGATAGCAGTGTAATAACAAAATCCCCCTGTGTGTTTCCTCTTACGACTACAAAAAGGAAATGAAAGAAATAAATCATACATTTCTTTGCCATATTTATGTCTTACCTACGCAGGATCGTAAATACACCGTATCTTAGCAAATTATGTCAAAATAGGTCCATGTTGTATATAATCTTTTTGCAGGAAATTAAAAAGTAATTTAGATTCTAAGTGAAACAATGACTTCGTGATTTTGTCCACATTTAAGCGTATCTGTAAAACTGATAGTAAAAGGATTTAAACTTTAAAAAATTATGGAAACATACCTTTTAATAGTGGCACTAACTTTCTGTTCTTTTTCATTGTAAAAGAAACGTTTAATTTAACATTTTTGCATGCGTAGTTTAGTTTATTTTCTGTTCTTTGTTATCTCACAGAGTTTCAATCAAGACGCTGCGATCTCTTATAATATCTGTTTGTAAATCATTACTGCAAGGTTTTCATCTATAGTTAGTCTAATGGAAGCAAAACAATGATCTAAATACGAGTTTAATAACATCATTGTATATTTATTTTAATTGAATTATACAAAACATAACTAAAAGTTTTTAGAGTTTCGAATAGCTTCAGTAGTATATTATCATATAATAAATAAAATTTCAACATCCAACTAAATTAAATGTATACTTATTTAAATTACATATCTGTAACAAAAGTAATTCCCACTTAGGGTTAAAAGATTGTAATTAAGTACATTCCATGTTTGTTTAACATGTTATGTTTGTTTTTGTATAATAAACTTTAACTCCGCTTCATAGCTTACGTTAACTTTGACTGAAAGTGTACACGTGGTAAGGATATGCAGAATATTTAATCATTGCTCGACAGCGGACAAGAAAACTCGATTACCCTGTAAGCACGGCGCGGGCGGTAGCCTTTGAAAGCAGAGGGTAAATAAATAATTGATAAAGCGTCAACTTTGTTTTTAAACTGAATAAAATACGAAAGTGATAATTGTTATATTAGGTTTTTGCTAACTTCCTGCTTTCTTCGCTACATTGACTTAATTTAGCAAAATCTTATTGAGTACTAGCTGTGTGTTTTTTTTTATTATTAAAATGGAATAATTCTTTTATACATATTTTTTGAGTAATTTAAACCGTTTATGCAGCGCACGCAACGAAAGTCCTCAAATGTGAATAATTTTCCCCGTTTTTGTAACATTTCTCACTGACGCTTCGCTCCTATTGGTTGCAGCGTAATGTTATATAGCCTAAAGTCTTCCTCTATAAATGGACTATCCAACAAAAAAACAATTTTTCTAATCCAGTAGTTCCTGAGATTTTGCGTTTAAACAAACAAACAAACTCTTCCCCTTTATAATATTAGTATAGATTACGCTAAAGTGGTTCGCAAACCACTATAGCAAGGAAAGCCACGCGAAAAACATTTCTGTCGCCTATGCAGGAAAAACGTCAATGATTTTTGTTTTTTAATTTTAAAAAACTTGAGAAAGATAACAGAACAAATCTGTAAATCTCTGTGGATGTATATTTATTATGGATATATATATATTTTAAAGTTTGTAAAATTCTTAAAAGTATGAAATACGGTAAACATTTTGTAAAACGTTTGTGTTCGTTTAAGATTTATGCCAGAAGTTTCCAGATTGAAGTGATAACAATACAGCGTCGATATTTTGATATGAATACAGCAAAGATGAGAGATGCTATCACCGTTATTTATATGAAAACTTTTCTTCTGCAACATTGCTTTTAAATCAAAATTGTTGTCTTTAAAATGTTTACACGGTACGATGTTTACATAACTTTGAAAAAGTGTACGTACGAAATATGGTCTTGAATTTAAAACCCTAATTGTGTATGTGCCCTCGATCTTATATCTAAACCAATATGACTTCCTTCCAGAATCGAGCTTACTATTTAATTAAAGTCCAGCAATGGATCTGCAGTTTCTCTCGGGTTGCGGTCCATGGTCGTCGTTAATCACCTCCGTGTGCCAGCCGCTCGTTTTTCCCTACTATTATAGAAAAAAAGTGTAATTAAGCTATCAGCATAGGACCGCATGGAATTACTTGGAATAGAATAGGCCGATATCTAGATATGGATAATAATATGATGATGGCAGGAATTTTTTTATACAAATTTTAATACAAAAATATTGTTTCGAATGTAATTTATATTTTGTTGCTGAGACAAAGTAAGATGTGCAACTTATTGTTATCGTCGCGCACCACCGCACCGCAGTTTGACCCGCTTCCTAAGTTTTCATTGTCATATAAATTTTGTCGACTTATTACTTTTAACTAGCAAACTACTTGAAACGAACATTAATGCAATAACAATACATTGTATGTTGTATCATTAAATAATTAATTAAATTTTGTAATTTATACCCTAAATAAACAGAAACATAATTAGACGTTTAGTATAGTTTACTTACAATAAATATCACAAAATGGTGCTCTATTATGACTATTATTTTATCTCTTTTTAAAAAAAAAACATGTGATTTATTTCAAAATTATAATAATTAAAAAATACCACGGCCTTCGTAAATATTTGATGAGAGGACGTCGTTAATGATTTATAGTTTCCTGGAGAGAGAATTGTGGCTCAAAATATCGCATTTTAAAATATTAATTTTATACGGGTATGTTGACATAATATTAATAAATAGAATTAAAAATATTTAAAGACACAAATATGAGTGAGAGTGAGAGTTGAGAGAGATCGTCCAAGAAACGAGTAAGCAAGCCTATGAGTGTTGACACATATATAAACTGATACGCTATTCAAAACATATTTGTGTAGCGATTACCGACGACAGTTTACTAAAAAGTTAAAGAAAGGCTCCGACAATTAAGACAACATTTGATATGATAATCATAAAAAATTGACGAGTGTGGCAAAAGTAAATTTCCATGTTCATCGTAAAGCTATGCGAGTGTAATGAAGGTCGTTGGAACGTTTATTTTTTCCTACAAATAACTTGCAAACGGCTTGCAATCGCCACTCACTGCCAGTTGTTACTGTCACGTCTCTTCTGTTTTTATTTGCTACTTCCTTATCAACCTTACTTTTATTTCTGTTGACTTTCCGTAAATAGCAGAAAGGTACTATAGTTCAGGAATGTTTTAATCCGAATATACGATATACTATAAAATATACGAATGCTATGACTTTGTTCGTACTGAAGTATACGCGTATTATAGAAACAAAAGAATAGATCGTAAAGCCCGCTACACACTTTCAGTTTTAACTGAGCAAATCAACTACGTGTACGTGTACAGTGTGCAACGGGCTTAAGTATAATTTGCGAATAATGATTCGATAGTATTTCTTGGAAAAGGTACTAACAGAATTCTTATTAAAATTATAATATGGAATATCTTTTTGTTTTATTTTATTCCTTTCATAGACGTAAAAGAATATTAAAACATTGTTTAAAAATAAAACCAGTCTAGGTAAACGAAATTAAGAAAGAATATTTTACTTCGCTTTATGTAAAAGCTTAATCATACATTGTTTCGTTGTTTTAGAATTTCTTGATTTATCTTATTTCTTTACTAAAATACATTTTGCCTTTGTAATATTTGGTCGTTTTGTAAAAAAATGCAATCGAGAACGCTATAAGCTATTCATTTATCTTTTTTTCACTCTGCAATAAAAACTGAGAAACACTTCTCTCGATCGTGCTTAAATGCTCTCTTTAACTGTTAATAGTTTTTGTATTACAGTAAAAACCTATTTATTACTTTTAAAAATATATGCCTTAACGGTATCATTTATTTATGGGGGAAAGAATAAAGTTTGCAGATAGAACTAGAGTCTAGATAGACTCATGTTTTATTTGTCAACTTAAAATGTAACTGTGAAACCACTCAGGAACAATTATACAACATAGTTTTATCTCTGTTGTTTAGTAAAGATTTAGATTTGGCTATCCAAAGATGGATTGTGATTATTATTATTCCAAAAAAGGCGTCATTAATGTTGCTTATTATATTTACGCATATAATATAAAGATTTATTACATATTTTTTTAACTTCTTTCTACTTTCTGTTTCTGTTGGAATGTAGAGACGGTGTAAGAAATCGATGAAACTAAAATAGAAAATCCAGAAAAAGAAAATCAACGGTAATTGCTCTTTATTACTCAGGTCTCGAGCAATAAATATTTCATGGCCCTAATCGTATAACACCGCAACGCGTTTGCGCCCTTTCTTGTATAGAATTTTAAGCAGTTACGCTTTTCTTTTATGTATTTGTTGTTTCTTACGACTAATTTATAGAAAATTTAGTGATAAGCTTACTAGTGATTGCAGACATCTGTTTAAACTAATTTTTATTAAAAACTAAAACAATTTAAATTAGGTTAAGTTTTATATTCTAGTCAAGTTCTTTCGGGTAATTGTAAGCGAGCATGTCACACTTTTAGACTAAGAAAATAGAAAAAAACATTACTAGTTGGAACTTACCTTTGCAATAAACACTTTGTTTTAAATACTTTCGACTAAAAGAATGTACTAAGAGTTTCGAATTAAAAAGAATGTGTTGTAAAACGCTACGTACCCTCGGAATAATCGCGACAGTTGAAATTGTGTTTGAAAAAACCTATATAAAAAGATATATGAAAAGATTCAGTTTCGTAGTTCAAATTCTGAGAACATATTTACAAGAGAACATGAAATATAAATATTATTTATAAAGTGCGAAAAGCGTCCGTCTGATTTGTATATGTGGAGGCGCGTGCTGCGTCCGCACCGGAAGTGAGTCTGCGAGCGTCGAGTTTTCTACCGGAAATGACTCGCCGCTTTATGTTGCCGCTGATAAAATTGTTGCAATGTTTTTAAAACAATTACCACTGTTACTAAGAATTTTAATTTCTCGTTTCATTTTGCAATTTACATGGAATATAATTTGTAAAGGTATGTTATATGTTTATGTGAAGTTACGATTTTTGTTATTTTTAAATATAATATTATCTAAATGCTGATATCAAATAAATTTAAACCAACTGTTATATGTATAGTATGAACTGAAACTGGTCAACAAATTTCGCTTTGAAAGGCAAACTTTGAGAGGTAGTGTATTAGTAAATATGAGTTTGTAGTACACAATATTGAACAAAGTTCGAAGAAGTTTTGTACGCTCGGGGCAAATGGACAAGTTTATCGACAATGCTCCTCTTAAATCTTAGTTCCTTTGTTATTTATTAATTTACGTGAAGAAAGCACAATGCAATGATCATCATCACCTTGTGTCAATTTAGTGCTGGCTATAGGCTTTAGCTAACGCCTAACAAAATTTAAAAAAATATTCAGTTACAAAATACGATTCTAATGTATTTAAATATAATTACTTTTTTTAACGCACGCTTCCAATTTTAAAAAATATCTCTGACTGAAAAAAGTCCAATAAGAAAAGTGCCACAGACAAAATATATTTTTTACAAAATCATACTGGCCAGTATGTAAATCATCAAAAATTGTAAATAGAAATCTTTAATTAAAAAGAAAACCTAGAATATCAAAGACACTACTTTCATTGTTATTAAATTGTAAAGCAGTCAATTCTGTAAATTAATGAAAATTTCTTGAAAATCAAAGAAAAATCTCAAAGTACTTACTGATTACCTTTTAATTGGTAATTAATAGGCAAGGAGCGTGCTTCTAAAGTCCCTTGAGGTACAAAAGCTTTATTGTATTACGATTTATTCTGTATAATTGGGGATCTAAATACATAATTCTAAATTATGATTAAATATACCACAGGGTGATAAATTATAACATAATTTAATTTGCTAGATGATTTTAATTGTTATGCTAATAATTATTATAAGATGGGTTTTTAGAGCACATCCTTATTTTATTTTTATTTTTTTGTTATAAAAAATATTAGCAGATTTTTGTGTAAATTTACTAATATTTCTTTAACCATTCCAAATAAGCTCTAAGCTTGTGCAAGGATATGGTTTACGACAATAGTCGAAGGGCGGGATTCAAAGCCCCGACCTCGTGATTTGAAATCCGTCCCCTAACCATTAGTCTATTGACGCTCAGAGTATTAGAGTGTTATTTTTTTGTTAGTAAAGATTGTTCGTCAAAATGGAAGTACGATTGCAGATTCTATTACTGACACAATCACACTTTATTTACTGTCTGTTATATTTTTATAAATCCTTCCTTTAATATCGAGTCCTTTGACTATGTACGCAATCTCGAAGCGTTAGGAACAAGTCCAAGGGGCTTTGAATGGGTCCGCATCTTCAATATGTCTGAAGTTTAATTTTCTCTCCAAGCCCCTGCGACTTAGTACGCTAAGCTGAAGTCAAACGGTACTCTTGTATAGATGAATACAATCGGATAGTCAACTGAAAAATGTGACATTAGATTTTATAATATAAAGTTAAATTGAAAAGTTTTTTTATCATTCGTATAAGGTTGATGACTTTATAAAATAACGGTGGGTCTCCACTATAACAATTGCATAGACCGATAAAGTTATCTGACCCGGTGGGCATAAGTTGAACTAAATTATGATACCCCACTAGCGCTCCCCTGTCCAAAACTATATAAAAATATTACATTCATTGTTTTTGAAAACAAGAATGATAACAATAATGTTTTTATGCTTGTTTTACGACGGTTAAAATTCACGGTTATAGTAACTTGGTTACGATGAGCATAAAAACACGTATATACAAACATAAACCGCGATAATTTGTTGTCATCGCATCCTCTCGTTCCTTTCATAATCGGATTTCATGTACCGCCGCAAGGGAACATTAAATTCTCGCATGTAGCTTCTTAGCGCAACCCTAACAGTGTTTTTAATATTTAATATGAGACGTATTTAAGTAATACAAAAATGTTAAATACTATAGTTACTTTTTATAAAAAAAAATATTTTTAAATTTCGAAAGCTCACAAAATAAAAAATAGTAGGATATAAAGCATCTAATTAACGAACCATTTGTACTGGCCACTAATAATGTCGGAGCCGCCTAATGGATAGAAAAAAAATCTGCCTTAGTTGAACTTCAGTCGTTCTCTGCGTATGGTGGATGGCGGGTGTTTGAAGTTTCAGATTATTTTCATTTCGCGAGATCATAGGCGCTTTTGTTATAATAAAATGTGAACTTTTTAAATCGTTTCTATATAAAACATTGAATGGATAGATTAACTGTAACGTTTTGTGCAAAATAGTGTTAATATTTTAAAGGTGAGTATTGTTACATTTACACTTTTTGAAGTTAAATTTTTAGGTTATTATTTTATACTTTTTTCTGGTAACCTACAGCTGTCATTTTAAGTTAAATAATAACCGTATTCTAAGCTGATTGTTTTACGTATCGTTGTTACATTTTATTTTGAACAAAATGTTTTGAAATAAAATGAAATTAAAATTTAGACCAAGAATTTTTTTCTTTATAGTTTCATTAAACATTAACGGCTGTAATGGCCTTACTAATTTTAAAGTAAATTTATATATTTTATATTTAATTTTAAGATTTGCAGAGATTACAAAGGAATTTTCGTAATTTTAATGTTTATATCAATTCTATTGTTACGTCCTAAAAAATAGCTTTGGCCCTTTTCCAATGAGCCAAATACATGTTATTGAATTTTGAGAATTTTTCTTTAAACTCTTCAAGGCTTGCTAATCGAGTAAACATCAATGATTAATAAACATGTGAGCTCTTTCAATATTCAAGGCTACGTGTGGGAACGGTTAGTGTAAAAGACAACGAAGAATTTTTTTTGCGTTTCTAAAAATTTACTTATATACGCGAAATTTAAAAAAACATTTATCTCCTCTCTAATATCATAAAAATTTGAAAAATCTTACAGGTTTATGCTCCAACGTACTGTTTAATATTATGTTGTAGTTTTTATTTTTTACTTTATAATGATTAATGTTCGAAAAAATATATATTGTAACGTTTTTAAACGCAAAGTTTTATCAAAATCTGAACAGTGGTCCTAAATATATAAGAAATAGAATATAAAGATTTATATAAGTTCTATAGTTTTTACAGTATACCATAATAGTATTATTGTGTAGAAGGCTTCACATTATATTACCAAGGCGTCGTTAAATTTTATATGCATCATATTTTACTTATTACTAGGCGCGGCTATACTGGTCGACACTAAACTAACTATATGATTTTTGTTTTTATTAATTACGTGTATACATCGAAAAAGTTATCGAACAGGCATAGGGACTTCATGTCAATGTTTTTTCCTCCGCCATTTTGAAAATCGCCGAGACTTTTCTGACGGCGGTCGCGATAAACGCTATTTCGGCGAATTACGATAGCCGCAAGTTCGTTTGCTGCCTTATAATATAAATTAGAAAATAAGGCCTCCGATATGCACCGCATGAGTGTGTGGCCGTGGTATTGCACTGTGCACCCAAAAAAAAGGTATGTATTCCCACCGTATGTTCGAAGGTAGAATGGAGATGGGGGAATTATTAACTATAATGTAACAAAATGTGTATTAGTTTAATTATTCGTTATTCGTATAATCGAGCTCATTTGCAAGGAAATATGATCTTCATTAAATTTTCGTATTTAATTCGTATTAAAATTATAATTCATCGCCTTCCTACTTGCTTTGATGTGTGTTTTTATTCTGTTCATTAAGAAACAGGATCTAGATACTTTTAAACATTTGAACTTCAAAAAGTGAGTAGGTGCATAATTCGTCTTTTTTATGGTTTTCACGTCAAAACTATGATTCAAGCGAACCAATTTAGATGATACTCCCGATAAAATATTCTTTCTACATATTATATTTTTAAAATTGGATCAGTTTTAGAGTACCTATTTCAAAATGAATGACAAAAAGCTACTCACTCCCAATCTGTGATACTCGTTCGAAATATAATTTCCGTAATAATGCTCGGGGCGGCTACTTAATAAACCAATGACAGAGAGCCCTCATTAATATTCCTCTACATTATTATATTTAATAATAATGAACCACTGTAATAGACGTTTTTGAGTATTTTTATTTTACTTATTAAGTTAAATTCGTTGAAAAGTTTAAAGAACAGTTAATAAAAAGGAAAACATCGTAATTCAACGTGTGAAGTCAACCAACCCGCACTAAGCCTGTATGGTTGACTATGACCTTGTCACCCCTAGCTTAAGGTAGGCTCCTCAGTGGGGACGTATAGTGAGCTGATGATGATGATCCGTGACACAATCAGTATATACTTCTATATAAATTGATATCTTTTGATAAATCTATAAAATTGTATATAGTACAGACATTAATATCGCAATTTTTATCGTAGTCTATTCGTATCTTAAGTTAAAATAAAATTGCATCTTTTCGACAAATGTGGGTTAAATTCATTAGCACTAATGTTACGTAGCGTCACATTCAAACTAGACTAAACTTAATTGTCCTAACAATTAGTTATTGACAAAATTGTTAATGATTTTGTTCTTGTATTGAAATCCGAAGTATGAATTGATAAGGAAATACCTGTTGAGGGTCGTCACGTGTATAGGCTAGTCGATTTTCGTTTCCTACCAACGTGTTAAAACAATCTTAGCTCTACAGCTGGTGAAATTCAGTGGCACTTCAGTCGCTTTCAGTGGCTCTTCGGAGGTGGTTGTGTCCCGCCCGCCCGCTGAATTTCGTTATTAAAATCCGCGAGTACGTGTGCTGAAATTGTGTCGTAAATAATTTATGAATACTTTTCGTAAAAAAGGTTTTTGATTAAAAGAAAAGCGGACCCGTGTTTCTGTGGTAGCTATAGGAATAAAATCAAGGTAACTTTTTGGGTATTATTTAAAGTATAATAAGTTATTTCTGTATTTTTAATAAACTTTAAGACTTAGTAATATGACAAAGTTTTCGTATGATAACTTATGATTTAGTAAATTTAATGAATCATTACCTATAACAAGAAAATTCGATTTTTTTTTAGTTTTATCAATTAGTTTGCATTGGCAAAAAGATTTTTTCATAAATACAAATGTAGTTTGTTTTTCACATATTTCGAAAAAAAACTTGATGATGCAAGTGTAAAAAAAATTATAGTTGACGATTTCATTATTGCATATGAATAGCGGAAACCTACATCTCTATAATGTTGACATTGAGAAACAAAATTGATTCAAAGCTAAATAGGTCTAGTGGGCGCGGCAAAGGTATAAAAAACAAATAAGGTGTTCCTATTCAACTATGGATATCAGTGTAGCAAACATGTTATTCATACTTTTTTGTCTCGTAGTCCTCTTGTTCTGTCTTCTCTTAACGTTTCGGGGAATCCCCTGCTGATATATTTGTACTCTAATTTATAAGTCCTATTTTATTTCTCGCTGCTTCCCGGGTTACCCAGACCATTTTGGGAATCACTAGTGTCAGTTTTTTAACGGACTTTTTATCTTACGTTATCAAGACATTTTTGTTTTGATAACGTTAAATAAAAATAATTTTGTCTACCCTGCAATTGGAACCCAGACCTTGAACGTTTATCACATTTGCTATGCTTTTTACTCGTGATTTATTACATCCTTTTTACGTATCACTGACTCTTTGCTATGGGAGTTTTATTGCAATTATTCTATTTAGGTTACCACACGATCAATAGATACATTTGTGTTGGCGGCTATTCTAATAAATCGTCACATGTTGACCCCTTTTGAATTCTTGTATGAAATCTTAGGTCATGCCAAAAACTACTGCCATAATGGTAATTTGTTTCATCAAAAGATAATACTTTTCTTTCATTTTGATTCGCAATTGTTTTTTGTTACGTATACTATAAATACTTTCATTTCTACAATAATTTTTACGTATTTTTAAATAATTCCAAATATCGTGTTACTCTTGTATTACCTTTGTCTACTCCATTTGTATTAAAAACAGTAAGAGTTATAATAGAATATATGTATAAATATTGCACACATTTTTCCCAGGTGTGCGATAAGTTCACTCATATTTTATGAGTGTTTTTGACGCCATGACACTTTTTGTTAGGGTGTAACCTTGGCTTTTGGCATAGATTCGGAGGGCGAATAGTCGCCCTCCGAAGCACATAACTTATTAACACAATAGTGTGTTAATAAGTTATGTGCTTTACAAACAACCTTATTTCTGTTTCCATCTTTTATTTTTGACGTTAGAAAATTATAAATTTATGTACAAAATAGTTATGTTATGTATTCTTTAATGTTAAAAATAAAGTGCTTATGTAAAAAATCTTCAAGATTTTAATTCCGTTTGAGATTAATGTTAAGTATCTTGTATGAAATATACTAAATAATTTAAAATAAAATGTAGATTTTTATTAGTAATACGTTTGAATAAACGGAATTTGATTATGGTTGTTGAAATAAACAGGGCTTCAATATTAAAAAAAATAATAAGACTTTCGCTCTAATTTCTACTCCTTTGTTCTGGTTAGTTCTTGGTCAATGTTTCCATTACGATTAACGTAATTTATTTTTTTATTTCATATTATTAAATGAGCCAAATCTCTTATACTAATATCCACCTGCATTGGTTTCTTTTGTACGAATAAAAGAATTCATAAAAGTGGGTCTGGATAGATGCCAATACGATAACGGGTCAACGGCAGGGAACTGTCAAAATATGGGATATTTTTATAATAACTATTACACATAGATTATAAATATACTATGTAATAAAATTAGATTGAACATTAGGGACAATGAAACAAAGAAAAAGGAATTTCAATCTATAAAATCGGTCAAGCTTTTTTATAATCGTGAAATTATCTCAGTCCGGTAATAACAGAAAAATAAATGGAAATGAAGTTTCCATTTCATTGAAAATGGAAACTGTAATTAAGTTAAATCTAATCTTAATTGTCTTATCATGTAGAAATTCAGTATCACAAAATAGCGGAAATGACAGTCATAAATATATTAGTTAATTATGTTGAATCAGAACAATTTCAATGTGAAAATAATTGTTTTAAACACTTTGTTTCAGCGAGAGCTATAAAGTTAAATAGTTGATTATTTATTTTTATTATTCTTGTTGGTTAATTGAGCAGCGGTCTTAATTGAAATTTGAAACAATAAAGTGGTTACGAGGTAATAATAAAGTGAAATGTGGTTCATTTATTTCAACCGATGGAAACAAAACAATTTCGTTGATAAAAATCAACATGAATTCACTCATTGTTATGATATTTTTTTAAATTCTTTTCATCAATGGATGATTTTATTTCATCTCTTTTTTCCTACTCCTTCCTTCCGTCCTTCGCGTGCGAAATAATATTTGACGTAAATAAACCATGAGGTCAAATAGAGTCCTATCTACACACCCATATTTATGTAACATTTATAAATAGGATTTAATATCGAGAATTCAGGCACAAATCAGATCACAAATAATTAAATTTGGAGTTGGAAAAATGTCTAAGTAATTTTGTATGTAAGGTTCTAAATCTAGTTAGATTTGATACTGTAATACTAAACATTTGGTTTAACAAATATCACGCTATAAATTATAATTTTAGTACTAGCATGTAAGGTTAAAAGGCTTTTAAACAAATATTTCCGACTTCAAACTATTCACACAATGTTAGGGTTTCGTGTCGTTCATTTCTAGAATTCCTCAGGGTGGGTTTATTATGGAATAGTGAAAGTCTATTCATAATAAACCCGCCCAGACAATTTTCAAAGGGTTGCGGAAATTTTATGATGTTATATTTAATATGAAAATTAAATTTTTGACAGGTGTATTTGTAGGTTAGAAATTATGTATCGAAGCTATGAATATCAATTAAATTACTCCAAAAAATACAATTACAGACTGTTTAGTTAGTGTGTTTTAACCCTATGATCGCCGGAGATTGATATTATAGACGTCAATGTGACTATAAAATAGTACGTTTTACCCTTAAATATGCATCATCAAAACTGCTTCTTAAAATGAAAGGGATAAGCAACCGAAACGCATTGCTATACGTGATAAATATGCCAGGTTTATGTCGAAATTGACTAGTAAAAAAATCACAACAATTGATAAAAACTATGTTTGCATGTAGATAAAATCTGAAAATATCATTTAGGTATAAACGTATAAACTTGGTCGACATTAAAGAGCGATCAAGGAATGTGATTACTGAACGTGACCGAGTACGTAAATTGATTAAGTCTAATATAAATGAAGTGCCGATAACCTAATAGGGTCTGCGAGTTTGGATCTCTTAATGGATTTCAATTTAGTTGATAAACTATCGCTAATATTTGTATTTCTTATAACAAGGCGTGGGATGGTTGACGAATTGACGATCGAATAATTTTTTTTAAGAAAATCACATACTAAAAGGTGAATGAAAACATCGATGAAATCTGCAAAGAAATTCAAAGATATGTGTGAAGTCAACCAATCCGCATTGGGCCAGCGTGGTGGTTATAGTGAGCTGAAGATGATGATGATGATATTGATAATATATTGAAATTGAAACTTGATTAACTTTAATCAAAATTTCATGTCTACCAAGCCATTCTATATAACGATACAGACATTAATCCTTCTGAAAAATCAATATATATTTAATTAAGTTACTATTAAATTGCTCCAGTACACAGATAATAAAATACTTTAGTAAAATAACCTTGCTGAAGCTACCTTTGACAAATTATAGTCTATATTAAATTACTCCATTGTCAAGTCTTGAGACTGATTAGGTGTAAAATATTATCTCTCAGTGTTGGTTCACTAGTTACTGGAAACTAAAATATTATACTAGATGACTAATTCTCTCTACCAGCTTGTGTTACGGTGATAATTTAAAATGAACACATAACTGATGTGTTGATAAACTAAGAAAATAGATATTTTTGTCTGTGCAATCTAGAAAATTATATTTTATGTGGACTCCCATCATTATTGTAAAAAGTTTGAACATCACAGCAGTAATTTGTATTTTCTGTTTTACACTCTTCAGTGAAGGATACCAAATTATATAGTTGTTTTATTTTGAATTAATAAAATATGAGTTAGTGTTTCTTCATGTATTTTTTTAATATTATATAATCTACTAAGTTCATTTTACTTTTTTAATATTAACTATTTGAACCAATGACAGATAAGCAACTAATCTTAACGTATTTTAAAGCAACACGTGTAAAAGTATTTCTTTCTTTTAAATGTAATAACTACTACATATTTTTTGTTCTTTGAAAATATTACTCGTACACTCTCGGCAAAGTCTTTCCTTGGATTTGCAACGATGTTTAATGACAATATAAATATCTTGGGATTTAATTAACTATTTTGGTGAATTAAATAGTATTTCTTTTTAATTCGATCACATATTCATTGTCTGGCTTTAATTTATTTGGTCTAACAACGAAACTATGCTTGGATAACAAAGTACTCTATTGTACATCGAAATTTAACTACGTTGTAACGATAGCGGACATGAAATATTCTTTATTTTTGAAAATAGAACTTTTTTAAAAATTCGGTTACAATTTTTTTGTAATAATATTTGGTCGAACGAAAGTCGTTACAATGTTCAGTCAGTTCTTTTTCTTTTTAAAACAAAGGGTGTTTGGAAAAAAAGCCGAACGAAAGATATCGCATTTCTATTTTATGCAATTGAAATACTTTCACACATGTTTGACGTCCGTATCGATTAATTCGCTTAGAATGGACTTTCGAGAACTAAATTATTACAAACCCTACGATGTAGCGTGTGCAACACCGAGGGACTACCCTTTTGTGTCATGATAAAGTTGTGTTCATACAAAAAAATGTTGAATATTCACGTACACAGTTTGTTATGTTTTGTGAACAAAAAAACATAGACCGCAACACCAGATGGCAAAGGGAACGAACCCAAACGAGCACATTCTGCGGTTTTTATGATTTATTTTATTCAAGAGGGTGCACTGCGCTACATTGCTCGTAAAATTTCTAGTACAAAATAGACATTTTATGGGTGTTAAGAACCTCCCAATATTTCAATTCTCAAACCGCATAAATGTATATGTTTTGAATTTTTTATACCTAGAAATGCAGGTTTAAATTAATTTCTAAGTAACTGTACCTCATCGTATTGTTATATCTTATAATTAATTTTAGGACATTGGAAACTTTTAGTTCATGATGTTAGCCTTTTGTGAAAATCAAATTTAAATCAATCTATATTTCTACAAAATGGGTCGACGAACAAATATGTCTATGAATGACGTTTTCGGAATAGTATCAAAGCATGCGATGATAAATCACGAATGTGCATTACTACGCTATATTCACCATAAATTACATACAAATATTCGGAATATTTACGTTCATATATATGAACGATCGTCAAACCTTCCAAGATCAGGAGGCAATTTGATCAAGGGGTAAAACAATTGAAAGTCGTTGAGTCATATTGAGAACGTGATTAAACTAAATATTTTCTTTAGAATTTTTAACAGATTACTTTTAGTCACAATAAGAACATTAATAAATCAACAGTTATATACAACGACATATAATTATGTACATTATGTTCTTTGAAATCATCGTCCTCCAGCCAAATGAACTATTTCATGTAGCATAAAATAAATCGTTTTAATAAAGCGATGAGGGAGCGTTATTTTTTTAGGTTATGAAAATACTAAAACGAATTTCTGAAAGTCAACCTTAAAGTCTGTTATTCCCCTGAAATGTCCTATTATAAATTAATTTAATTTATTAAAAAAGCTAAATATTTTTAGTTCGAATAAAAGCAATCAATATATAGTACTATGACCTTAAAGGTGTGGTTGTGTAGACTATATCTATAAAATTTTATGTCGAGATTGCGGCGGGGCGAGGTACCTTTTAAAAATCATGCTATTGAAAAGAGAATAAAGAGAGTCTTATTAAATTTTGTTAAGGTATTGTAGCCAAAATTTTTCAAAGATATCGAAGAAGAAATACCTTAAACAAGGTATGTTAGGTTTGATCTTTATTACAAATCGAAAGAGAAAATATGTATATCTTCATAAACGAACATGATGTAAGCATGGTTGTGATTATTAGAAAGTTATTATAATATAAAACTGTATAGAGACATTTAAAAATCTATATAAAATAGTGCAATGAAAAGAAATAGTTATGGTTAGTAATAGTCGGTAAAGAGTAATCACGAGCCTTGATCGAAGATATTGAACACGCGTTTTATTTTTTTGCTTTTTAACCTTGAAAATGTTTTAGTAAAAATACTACATCTAGAGCGATGTCTAAACTTTTATTTTGTAGATAGGTTTCAAAATTGTACATGCTTGGAAACCTTGCTTTTTTAACTTATGAAGTTTTCTTTTCATTTTTCGACATCGTACACTCCCGCCAGGTCCTGGTGTGCCCTTGGGTTACTTGGGCTATTTTATAAATCCCTAATCTAGAGTTTACAATTAATAAATACAGAGGCGTTTAGGACTTTAGCCAAATAGTTACATATTTAATATCACTACAGCGTAAATGTAAAATGACTCATGATTAAATAATTAAACATTCTCATACATTACATTTGGTCGGTAATGAATTCGGGCATACGTTATGAGTGTGCCCAATGAAACCGAGTTGCCTTTTGTCAAAGTATGAATGTCAAACATAGAGCAAGTTGTGAACTCTAACACAAAGCTTACTTGAGGGTTAAGTTAAAATTAATATAAGTTTGGTAACTTGTAAATATTTGAAAACTGAATGAGCTTTTTGGTTGCAACTATATCGCAGTTATTCCTTAGTTATTGGGTTGTCTTCTTTATTGTAATACTTGCTATACAAAGATATTGCCATCCTGCACATTCTCTTTGATAAAACAGAGACGACAACATTTTTCTTTTACTGCTACGATAGATTAATTCACGATTACTTAGTATCATTATAACATGCGAATAATGTTTGTTATGAATATCTTGTTAAAATAATTTTAAATTATTTATATTTGTAAATATGAATATGTTAATTTAATTTATGGATTTAATTAAGTTCTGAAATATACATAACAAAGATGGCCTCATTATATCCCATTAGGCAGATCGCCAGTTCTAAATATTAAAATAACTTAAATTTACGCCATCTTCATAAACACTATTAAGTTGATATATAGAGTCTAAATATTTATGTGTTATGTAACAATGTATTTCTACTATCACTGCTATCTTTATATATATAATTGTTATGTGAGTGTGTATGTCACTGAACTTCTCTCAAACGACTGGACCGATTTTGATGAAATGTTTTGTGTGTGTTAAAGGAGATTTGGGAATGGTTTAGATTCACAATTTTCATCAAATATTAACTTCATATTAATTTATTCAAATTAAAGACGTGTAGACAGGACAACGTCTGTCGGGTCCGCTAGTCTATATATAAAAATCAATTGCTGTTCGTTAGTCTCGCTAAAACTCGAGAACGGCTGAACGGATTTATCTTATCTTGGTCTTGAAAGGTTTGTGGAGGTCTAGGGAAGGTTTAAAAGGTGAGAGAAATGCGAATAATTGCCGGGAAAACCCTTTAGGAAACTTTTTTTTCAATTCCGCGCGGACGGAGTTGCGGGCGACGGCTAGTCATGTTATATATATCAAAGTACATAGAGTAAAATTTTAGAAATTAGAATTGAGAAAAGTACTATTTGTCAATGTCCGGAAAGTCTGCTCCTAGTTTCTTCAATTAATTTATATAAATTTAGAATAATCTGCTTTGCCAAGGTTTTAGCAGAATGAAAACAATGTCGTCTCATAACCGTGTAAAATATTTGTTATTACATCGGGAGTAAATTTTTTAATGTTGTACGAGTTTCTTGTCAAAAAGAAATATTTTGCCTATCGTTGTGACCAAAATGTCCATTTAAAAATATTATCTCTGTTTAGTCAAAGATGAAAGACAGGGATGACGATATGTTTTGTACAAAGAAAATACTAAGAGTAAGTAACAAATTACACTAGGAAACACTGTAACAGCAAAATGTTCATGGGCAGCATTAAAAACCAAACGACTTCAACTTTTATCAAAAAAAAAATTGCAAATCTACGTTTCAAAAACAATATTTTCTATCTATTTTCTTTTTCATTTCATCAAAAACATTTGTTTTACGATTTATGTCAATACATATTTAACGGCTACGAAGACATTGATGCTAATTTAGCTGTTAAACTGTCGAAGTTTATCGTAGATTGTGCGGATCATTCGCAGTACGTTGTTGAACAGCTGCCGGTCAGTTATTTAGCGACAGGCAATAAACGACACAAATAGCTCGTCTGCCTGCTACTCACGAGTTAACGCTGATGTAAATGATGTACTTGATCGACTAACCCACGATCAATGACCATTCCATTTCATTTTCAATTGTATTTACCAAAACACGAATTTGATTAGACTTTATATACTTCCTATTTTACATTGCACAGATCATAGTTCATGTGCCACGTGTTCGAAAGACATCGACCACAACGATCGCTACGACTTAGGGTCCGTCAAGAAGCGAGTGTATCACCATCTCAAAGGCCGGCAACGCATCTGGGGTTCCTCTGGTATTGCTGATGTCCATGGCCGTCGTGGAACACCTCGGTGTTTCCGCTGCTTGTTTGCCCCCTTCTCTTATAAAAAAACAAGCTGTGAATAAACCTGCACGGTTATATTATGGTTAAATTCTACATGCCACAATATAAAGTTGTGATACAAGATGTACAAAAAATTCTATTTCTTCCCTTCCCGTGGGTGAGAACAAAATCTTTGTATAAAACAAATCATATCTGTCATTATCTTTGACAAAAAAGAGAAAACAGAATGTTTTAAACGGAGACTTTGCTCTCAGAAATCTACGGTTAGTCATACGAAAGCAAAACATATTATGACGACATAATTATGTATGGAAACGCGTGTGCTAAAAAAATTTGCTTTATTGCTTTGTATAAGAAATATATGTGTATCTATATGTAAGTACATTTCTAAAAGATTTTCACAGAACACGGTAGAGATACAAATTGCACATCGATCATAATTATTTTCAGGTGTATTGCGGCGAGAGGAAGTCGTTAAAGTAATTTGGCGATGTAATTGGCCACCTGCGTCTGTGACGAAATCCTTTCCTACAAATAACCGATGCAGTTATAATTATTTTTCTTATATCATATGAGCAATGGTGCTCTAGCACCGTAGTCTCACAGGTGGATTTCATTCCATATTCTAAATATAGGAATGTCTTTGCTATAATTTAACAATTATAGAGTAATATTGCCTAACATTTAGGCTTATCTTTTTTTATAAATTAATCTTTGTAAGCTACTTTTTCTTACGCTGTTTTTCGTTTAATCCTCTCAAATCACGAAACGGGTTAATGGTATTTTCATCTAATTTTACAATAATTTATAGGTAATAAATAGACAATTTTTTCTTATTTGTTAATATTAAGATTTTAGTTATTGAATTTCAAAACTAATTTAATTTAAATTATTAATAAGAAAACTTGAGCGGTATTAACGAAACCAATATTTTATTATTAAATCCCAATAAGTGCTCAATAAGTGCCATCGACTCCACTTTTACGCTTCATAGCGATGCAATAAAATCTTCAGCGTGAACTTTATTAAAAAAACATTATATTTCAAAACAGGTTGAACATCTGTAATAATTTGAAGTTCATTCAGTAAGGGAAAATATTCATCTAAATATCGACTGACGCGACGATGTGAGCCCTCAGAAAGTTCTATGTATGTACCTTTGAAGAATTTTTAAGTTGAAATTTTTATTCTTTTTAATTTTCGATTTAATTAACTCTATTCTATGTTGTAAGATTATAATACGTAATAGACATGTTAATTTAAAGACCTATAATTTGTATTACAAAAAAGTATTTGAATTTCTAGAGTTACATCTCTTAGGAGATCTTTCACATTATGTTACTCTTTTCGTGACACGAGTCGATAATTATGGGCACCTTGACTGAACTCATATATTTGACGATGTGTACGCTTCCATGTATTTGTGCAGAGTGGGTGTTTCAATTAATTTGGCGACTTTGGGTGTACATATAATTGATCACTTTAGGAGTTCGTATATATCTGTATATCTTTTGCCACTTTTTTGCAGTCGACTGTACTTATACACACTACTAGATGAAAGTTAGATCCTACATTTTATTTCGATACTAAATAACGTAATGTTATTTGAATGTATTGATTGATTAGGTTACAGGGAAAGCTTACGCTTAAGTAAACAAAGTGGTGTACTCTGAGGCATAATTAAATTGCGTTTGCATTACGGAGACGGAAAGTTGTTTCAGTAATTCAATAATTTATTCCGGCTGCCTGTTGACATTCTACGCGCCAAATTACTTTCGATGCTTCTGTGAAATTGTGATACTGTTACTGAAACTCTATCTATTTATTGTTAGGGTTTTTGTTACAAAAAGGTGATATAATAGCACTAAAAAATGATAAACCTTATGAACGTACGTATTATGGTCGTATGTAGTAGTTCTATCTTTCCTTAATGTTTTATATTTCTCCTCCTAATCTAAATTCAATATTACCTTTAGTTTCATAGTCAAAATACTTTTACTGAAACATAATGTTATCTCTACTTAATAAAAGACCTGCATTTGCCTACGACGTCTACGCGCGTGATAAAAAAAAATTGTAAATATGGGATATATTACTAAGTTATAATTTAGCTTACTAATGGAATATTTGTAATTGATCCATTACTTTCGGAGTTTATTTGTTATATACAAAAACGAGAATCTTTTTTGTATAACATTTGTAAAGATAATAAGAGGGAAGTTAAAGAGTTTGAGAGTAGTGGAAACTCATGGTAAGAAACATAATAATCGAATTCAATACGTCACCAAATTAGATATTATGTAGTGAACAAAAATCCACGACAGTTTTATGAGAGCGTTAATCGTTATAATAAATTTAATAGCATCCGTTATCCGCAACACAAAATGTTTATTTTTAAATTACTTTGACATTGAATGTGATGTTATCATTCATATATCATTTGTATAAAATTTATATGTAATAATGTCTCCTCATGAATACAAACAGGACACAATTTCATATTGTAAATCATATTCATCGTTTTAGCTACAAACATGTGTGTGTGTGTGTGTGAGCTTTTATTATTTCTAATGGTAGAGAGTAAAACTAATAACTTCAAAAATTTAAACCAGTTTTGTTATTTCAGTATAACAAGATACATCCAAATTATTCACTCAGCTTGAAAGAATATTGCGTCTTTTGTACTCGTATATATAATAGTTTTCTAAAATATTATAATATTTATAAACTAAATTTTAAAGAAAATCTGACGTGTTTTTCTTTGAGAATTATTTAATAAATATTCAAACAAAAGTGCATAATAATTCACAAAGTGAAAATTTAGTTCTTAGCCACACTTACACACACAGTCTTTTAATGGTCGCTTAGGGAGTCGCTTAGCGAAGATTTTGCGAGTGAAATCAAACCTAGGGGCTGGCTTATGATACCAGTGAATGTGTAATTAACAAGCTCTCTTGGTAAATGGCTGTCAGTGTTATTTAATAATCTTATTCGTACGAAATTCTATTGACATTAAATCAGAGAGGTCATGTCCCCGTTATGTCAGTGTTATTTATAAAGGGACGGAAACTGATGCTGCCGCGGATGCTCTAGTATTTGACTGAATTGTGAAATTGAGCGGCTCGTTTGTTTTACAAATGTAGGCCAGAGCTTTTGGACCCGCATTAGTTAATATACATTTGATTTATTGACAGCCATTAAAACACTGTTCAAATTTAAAAATCGAATAGTTTTTTATTTACGAATAACCAATGCCTGCCAACTGAGTGGTAAACAAATTATGCATATTTAAAAAAAAAAGCTTTGTTTATTTCATACTGGCACTAAAGGAAATCTTTTTCGTGGGTTTTGTTTTGCAAAATACAAATAAAAAAAATTTAAACATCAAATTCTTTCTTCCTGTGAAAGGCGTTTTTGTTATAGAAGACGTACTACTTGAATTCGAGATAAAAGCTGTCATCTCAAAAAGAATTGTAAAGTAAGTTTATTTTAAAAAGACTATTACGTTAAATTTTTGTAAAGGGTACAAAGACTCGCTGTTGAGCTATGGAAACTAAAGTTATTTACCACAAATGCTACAAAATAAAACGTCTTTACTCAGCTCTAGTATAGTCGCACAATATAAGAGTATATAATATCAAATCGTTTAAGTATTAATACTAGATCGATTGACCTCTAAAGTCACATCTAATAGCCGATGTCTATTAAATGAAATAGCCGCAAAATGGCGATCGTAATAGCTTGTAAAATAGCTAATTCTTACTGGAACGTCGTCGAGTCGGAATCACGTTTAAGAGCAAATTACGAATCATTTCCAGAAAATCTTTTGTATTTTATTATTTCTAAGGTTTCACTTTGAATAAATATTTAGGTAATATGTGCCAAGACTTCTTCTGTTTTCTTAAAGCAGATTTCAAAAGCTTTGTGAGATAGCCGTCATACGAGATTATATATTATTTGACCATTTACTTTTTCTTTTCCTTAAAGGCCGCCAACGCATCTGCAGTTCCTCTGGTGTTGCAGATGTCCATGGGTGTCGGTGATACCTCGGTGTTCCGGCCGCTCGTTTTCCTCCTTCTCTAATGAAAAAACCAACAGGATGTTTCACACTACTTTGTGTGTCAAATTAATGCCTATAACTTTATAATATAAACAGTAGCCTAAACTTCAAACATCATGAATTCTCAATTTACTAGTTTGTACCCAAACTACAAAAATAAACAATATTAGTAATTAAAACGAATACAGTTCAATAATTTCACATAACCCATTTAATATTCGTTTGCTGTTGAGTGGAAAACTTGTTTGACTATTCCATGAATTAGTTAAAAACGTGGCTTGAATACAGGCCTCTACCGCAGCGCTTTTGGTTTACCTTAACCTTCAGTTTATTAATTGACGGTCCGCGCTGAGCCAGTTTGTCGATAAAACTATTCAAAATACATTAAACTTTATAATTGTTGCCTAATAGTAATTTCTTTAACATACTTGTCTTACTTATAAATGCGAATTTTTAGATGGATGGATGAATGTCTGGATGGATGGATGTTTGTTTGAAGGTATCTCAGGAACGGCTCAACGGATCTCGTTAAAATTTAGCACAGGTATACAATGTAGTCTGGAAGAACGCATAGGCTACTTATTTAGATTTTTTTTATCCAGGGTAGACGGAGTCGCCAGCGACGGCTAGTGAACAATAAAATTACTGTGATATTGTAGATTTTGGTCATTTTTTGCGATGGAAGATACTACAAACACACGCCTACTTAATAATGAATCGTTATTTCAATTGCCATCCTTTCATTTGTTTTTAACAGTCCAATTTATTCAATTCTTTTTAATAATTTTTTCTCAAAAACTATAAGTAGTAAAGAGTATACTTGTATACTCTCTCGTTATTAAATACTCACCTACATGTAGTCCTTCATGAAATGAGAATCGTAAAGTTTACTAATTTTAGCTACCTCGCAATAGAATTTCCATATCGTGTCACCGAGGATACAATGTCATTGCTTTGGAATTCAATATAGCCAACTGTCTTCGAACAAATGTCTGCAAACTCGGTTATTGGAATTTGCAATGAAATGAAACGCATTTTATACAAATTTTTCTAATATGTACAATATGAAATGATATAGAAAATAGCAAACGTTTACTTTCATATGAATTTTATTATATTTAACTTGTAAAAAAATTACCGGTTGAAAAAAATATATATTTCAGAAAATATGACTTTTTCCGTTCTTGTTTTTAACAACTTTAGTTTTAATTAATAGTAACTTATGTTTTATGATCCTTAAAATATTTTAATTCGATCGATTATATGTGTTTTATTACTACTAAAACTTAACGGTCTCAACGTTATAGTCATAGTAGATTTTTGTCGATAAAGACGTAATTATTCAGCTTGTTTATATTGAGATTGTTATATAACCAGCGCATAAATCAGACGTAGAATTTCGTAATTTTTATGAGTTGAGCACTTTGAGAGACGTATATTGTTTCAAAAAACATCTTCATAATTACACTGTTTAATTATATGCAATATCAAAGCTGCAATAAAGAAAAAAACAGCTGAGAGTTTCATGTAGAAAGTAAAAGCACCGGGTGCTTTTTATTCTTCCAAATTTTATGTCACATAGAGCTGAAATAACCAGAAATGTCGTTTATACGCATACATAGTACATCATAAATTGTGACACTCTATGTAGGTCAACGTTATTTTGGCTGATAGCATTGTTTAGAAAATACAAATTTTATGTTAATGCTATAAAATATGAGTTTACGCCGCCAGGAGTATTTCGTGAGGACAAATGTTATTACTAAAACAGTAACTTTCCACAATAAACGTAAATACATGGTACTTTTAAATGTCTTAGTTTTATGGCTATAAAAATGTTTCACTCCCAAACCCCATATCGTTTTGGTCATATCGTAAAATAGGCAGATGAAACAGGATAATTGATAAAATGAAGAAACCACTTCTTGGGTACCTTATAGCTAACACGATTCAATACTATAGTTGTTTACTTTAGAAATTTACAAAAATATTGTTAATTTGATTTATTCTCTGTCTTGTATTTGAAAGTTAAAAGTTTTTACGCTACGATTCTTTGATTCTTCGGAGCTGACTACGAAAGCTACGGGCTACGGCTACGAGCTGACTAATGCACACCTCTTCTATGAGTGTCATCGATTTAAATTCTGAAGTTTTCCAATCTAAATCCATAGACAATAAATATGTCAGCTAGTGAAATGAGTAAATATAATTTTTCGTTTCGATTGAATTCGACCATTCACTCATTACCTATATAATTTGTTAATAATTTAATATTTAATATAAAGACTTTAAGTAGCTATGAATAACAATGGAAATAGAGTATTCTACAACGAATTAATATATGATCTAATTTGATCGATTAAATCTAAAAATGAGTATTCGGACAGAGTCTATAAAACTTAATGACGTAATAATAGTTCAGATTGCTTTTACTCGATGTTGATAAAGACGTACTATAAATATTACTTGACCTAATATTAATATGTGTAGTTACCAGTAACCTTGGGATTGTAACATTACAATAGATTCACGAATTATTTATGTTATTATATATTCTTGCAAAATTTTCTGTTATATAATTTTTTATTTGTTTTACTTTATTTAAATTACTGAATATAAAAGAGTAATAACAATACATATTTATTCTATTTAGTATAATATATTGCTAAAACTAGCTTTTGCCCGCGACGTTGTCCACGCAGAATTAACAATCTAGTAATAATTTTAGCCTATGTTACTCAGTGGTATATCTCTGTAATGGCAAATGATTTTTTTTAATTAGTTTTTGAGTTTATTTGTTGTATACATGAATAATAATCTTACCGCTTTATAATATTAAACACAGATTAATTAAATGTAGAACTAGTTTTCAGGTATTATTCAGGAAAGTGTTATCAACATTGGGTTGCTAATTCTTTTCGTATTCATGTCATGAAGTATAAATATAAGCTAGAATTATTACGAGTTATTTTTGTAAGGGTGCTCATAAACAAGTAATTCAAGCAATTTGCTAGAGCGCGCTGCTTTCTAGAACTCGAGCATGCGACGAATATGAAATAACCATGATTTGAATACGCTGTATTAAAATTACGTATTTATGAGTTGTTTCTTGCAAAAATTAAGAAAACATTGTTATAGATAATGGAAATCAAATCATCGAATAAAGTATATTAAAACTGCACATTATATTCCCTTTAATTTTATGGTAGATGAGAAAGGCATAGGTTTCATCTGCCCATCTGACGATGATGTTGTTGATGATGATGATGATGGTGATGATGATAATGGTGAAAGTTTTGATCTTATTTTTTCCTATATACATTTTCTCAAGTATACATTTAACATTACTAACTTTAATTAACACTAGGAAACGGGAATGGCTTCAAGCCAACTTTTTCCCGAAGTGTAACCATCCTACAACTGTCGTAACAAAACTTAACTTCAATAAATATTGCTTCAAAATGGGAGAACAGCCAACATATAACTTGTAACGAAAGTTTTATAATCTGGATTGCATTGTTTAATCAATAAATAATGGTATGTTTTTATAGATGGTAACACACGCCCACTTTTTAGCAGACTAGCGTTCACGTCTTTTAGAACTAATGCAAATCAAGAGTTTAATCAAGTAGAGTAGCGGTGTAAAGTAACTTATCATTGCATTCGCCCGCTAATTAATATCTCTTCGGACGTAACAAAGAGCTGCTTTAATGCTATTGATGTTCTCACACTTCTTTAGTTGTTTATGCGCCGCGTCTGGGATATATCTGATTAGCTTACACGTTTACTATTCAGAGCACAACTCTATTTGCAATCAGTAGGATTAGTTTCTACTTTGCCCTTAAAAGTTTTATTCATTTAACGTAATTTGTTAATGTTACTCTAGGATGTTTTGTAATACTCTAACTGGATTTATTATAACAATGACGTTTAAAAGTCATATATAATATGGTAAGTAAATTTAACATATCTAAAATAGATGAATAAATTTCTATAAATATATTTAATAGAAAATTAAAGGAAATTTAACATCAGTTTATCTGTTTTGGATGTGTATGTCAAATGGACTTTGATATACTTGTATACTAATTGATTACTTTTACTCGTCATTGTTATACGACATTCGTTAGAGAAGTAAGAGATTTAGCACAGTTCATACTCCTATATAATTTGTTGGGCTCTTAAAAGTGTAATGTTAACTCAAGTTTATGTTGAAAAAATTTTACGTCTTCGACAAACGACTTAATATAGATAAAAAACATAAAAGGACATTAAGGGGAGGGTTGGTTACGCCAATAATTTAGTTTTACAGCCACATTTCAGGAGGCTTTTTATTTCTTTCGAAGGATGACGATGAAAATTACATAATTTTAACCTAATATTGACTCTTTTTTTGGAATGAAATTTTCTTTTCAATTATTTATTTTATTCGATTGTACGAACAAGAGACACTATATCCAAATTAGTCTACTATATGCTAATTAAAATAATAAAATAAAGTAATATTTATCAAAATTCTACAGATGATTTCTGTTTTTCAATACATTGTATATTTTCTTCGTATGAAAACTTTTAGTGTCCTATTTTTTTCAGGTTATAATTTTTGAAGATGCAATGGAGTGCAGCTGCAGCGGTGAGATGACAAACTCGAACACAATGGAATTCAACACCTCGAACTGGAACGGTTAAACTTGTGATAAGAACAAGGACAGAAAGACCAGGATTACTATGGAGATGAACGGGACGGAAGCACGTGGCGAGGAGGCTATATCACTGGCGTTAAACGTGGCCGTCACCGTCATCTCCGCTATTGGATTGCTGTTAAACGCCTACATATTATTCATCATTGTTATTACTAAACAGGTTTGTCTTGAATACTCCGTCTTATGTTTTGACACGTCGGGAGTTAGAGTACTCTTTGGTCCAGTGTGCCAAGTCAACAAAAGTGTACAACAGAAAATTCATCATTTTGAGTTGTGCAATTATTTTCGAAAATTTTGTTACGAATGATTGTTGGCTTTTTGAAAGTACTAGAGTTTTTTTTTACCGGAAAATACGGCCATATTTAAACCTGTAAATGTAACTGATTAAAAAACTTTTGCTCTTAACGTAGTTAAATTACTCGATGAACTCTTCTGTAATCTGCGAAACGGAAAATTAATTTTCCGCCCCTTTAAAAGTTACCATTTATATGACTTCACTACTTTTAAGAATGTCGAGTTTGAAAAAAACATTTACCAGATATGAAAGTAAAATAAGGAACCTAAATAAAATAAACCTTCAAAGTTTATGACGTAATTATAGAGTAAGGATTGGAAAAACGTAATTGTAATCTCACTTCTTACTTGTTACTAATTTTATAAATGCGAATCTTTAGATGGATGGATGTTTGTTTGAAGGTATCAGAACGGCTGAACGGATCTTGATGAAATTTGGCATAGATGTAGAGCATAGTCTGGAAAACACATAGGTGTTTTTTTAATCTTTATATGTTATGGTTTAGCATATTTTATAAAGTAGATATAATTCCATCTACGAATCATCTTGCAAAAAATAAATAAACTTAAGAGATGAAAACAAAACGTCGATGTATGTAGCGTTTTATTAAATCACCAGCGGTCGCCCGCGACTCCGTCCGCGTGATATTAAATAATCAGTACAGAAGTCTATGCGTTCTTACAGACTATTACATCTGTACCAAATTTCAGCGAGATTCATGCAGCCATTCTGGAGATACCATCTAACAAACATCCATCGTCCATCCAAACATTCGATTAATATTCCAGTTAAACTTGCTAGCACAATATTTTATGCTCTTAATTGTGAAGGATCACCTTAATATTTTAATTATAAATTTTACGCTCGATTTGCACAGAAAGGTCCTAAATTAAGTTCAAGTATTACGACATATATCAACTTGGACAGATAATTAATTTTAGTAATCTCTAGTTCATACACATATGACGAGTACATTGGGTTTAAATCTTTAATATTTTTAAGTACGAAGAAGTATAGAACACTAGCCTCGAGTGCGATTTCAGACTGTAGAGATCGTTGATGTTACGTTATAACTATTATATTATCCATACATCTTTCTATCCCAAAGATATCGTGAATAATATTTTATGTCTATAATATGACATACAAGTAATATTCGTGTAATTTAACTTACGATGTATAATCAGACCTATTTATTACTATTTATGTTTACACAGTTAAATAATTACAGCTGTAAATTGTAAATTTTATTACCCACAAGGATACTAAATAACGAAATTTCCGTTTCAAATGAACTCTGCACCATACAAAGCGGGTGTATATACAACGCTGAATAAACTAACAATGGACAAAGGTGGAATTGTTCGTTACAACTCTACGAGTGTACCGACTAATGTGTTTTCACTGAAGCGAGACTCGTGTTCTAATATGCATTAAGATATCAATTTTGGAATTGTAATTGTGCAACGAACAGTTCTTAATAATATGGTATACATTTAATGTTATTATTTCAACTAATCGTCTCATCTTGTGATATTAGAGGTAATGTTACGAGTTAATTCATTACGTTCGATTTTTGAACCCTCTTACATGTCACTTGTTTTGCCATAAATAATATACTTTTGACTTTCAATATATTTAGCCGGCATCGGCATCGTCCGTGCTTCTGGTGCACTTGGGCGCGGTGGGCGCACTGGCGAGTGGTGCGGCGCTGTGTTGGGGAGGTGGAGCTTGCGCGTGCGGCGCATTGCTACACGCGCTGCACCCGCTGCAGCTGTGGACGGTATGCGGCCTGCACGCCGACCGAGCCGCCGCCATCGCCGCGCCGCTCCACTACGCTGCTATCGTATCTGCGCGTAAGGTGAGCTAAGCGATAGTTACTTCTCGTCGCCTTTTTCTTTCGTCTACTCTCTTCAGCACGAATTCTACACTGTTTTTTTTTTGATTTCATAATTCAATCAATATTAAAAGCTTTCTTCTGTTTATAGGTTTTAATATGTCTCGTTGGAGGATGGATGGCAACTGCAGCTCTTTTGGCACCGCTAGCAGCGGCACAACCGCCGCTGACGTACAGCATGGGCCTCGGAATTTGCACCCCGGACTGCGGCGCAGGACCTACGGCGCTGGGTTTCTGTATACTCTACTCTTTTCTGACTCTGTTATTACCCACCACACTTGTCTTAGTTTGTAGTTTGAAAATACTACGTATAGCCCGTTATCATCGACATAGGATCGCAGCTGCCATCTACGAAGTGACATTGTCGGCGCAAGTTACGGTCACCCACCAACGTAATCCATTTTCTCCTCCGCCACCTCCGCGCCGGCGAGCACTGTCCGCGGTACTACAACCACTTGGCTCCCTGGCATTACTCTATTTTCCTTACTACTGTATTTTGATCTGGCCCGCGGTTGCCATACCACCACAATCGCTAGCTGCTCTATCGGCGACTCTCCTAGCGGCTGCTCCTCCCGTCAATGGCATCTTATATGGTATCCGCAGTAGGGCTTTAAGAGACTCGCTTCGTAACTACAGGAGAAAAAGGATGACAAAAAGTGAGGTGACTCAGGAGATCCAGGCCCGGACACCCAGCGCGTGCGGTTCTAGAAGGCCATCATTGTCGGCGGGTTCGGGGTGCATCCGACCACCGACAACGAGGCGGCTGTCCGACGCTGCGGCGATGGGGTCTCGAGGATCGGAAAGACCGGCCCAACGAGCCGCCTCGTGCAACGTGTTACAAGATTCCCAGGAAGAAGAATATCAACGACCTAGATCGTCGGCCATACCTTTGATCCGAGCGCCACCACACATCGTTTTAGGTCGGGCCCTGGGGCTTGAAGAAGGGATAAGCAGAGATCGGCGTCGCCGTCAATCTCCTCGTATTACTGTCACTCGGGCTATGTCAGATGAGAGCGAATCACCCTCTCGTCGACCGTTGTGTCGCCAGCAGTCGCGCTCGAGTGGTGCCCTTCTGGGCACCATGTCGTGTTCCCGGGCGCTCTCGGAGAATGTGCAACTCGATAATCCAGCCGACGAACAGTTTCTGCTCTCTTGGCCTCAACGTGCTCATGTTAAACATGAGGTTTTATAAAACGGGTATATATAAGATTAAGTCGTGCTTTTGAAATTTATGCGTACAAAGACAATAATGCGCGTACTGTTCGACGTCGAATTAGATTTGTTGTTTCAATTGATATTATTTTAAAAGGCTTTTGCGTCGAACATCAAATCTCTCGACATTCCCGACCAAACTGACCAAAACGTTAACGTATCCTCTATTTTCTACTATCGTAGGCGTAATGATTTACCTTACAGGGTTCCTCCATATCGTTAGCTTTACCTACTGAAGTATTACTCTAGGGTATACTCCTATGAACTATCTGAAATATTCCATAGATTTAAGAACGATTTGATGAGATTATTAATTATATTTTTTGTTAAATTATTTTCTATGAGTATGTTTGTATGAAACGAATATTTTGAGTAATAAATGCAGATAGAAATTATAGATTTTATTGGAATGCATTGCACCGAACTAGTCAGCGTAATGGGTAATTTCACTTTGAAATAAGTTTTGTGTAAATAATAAAACGCTTTCACACCGTCGCCGCCGTCCAGATTGTGGAATCTATTACTCGTTCTGGGGGCTAAAGAAATAGCTTGTAGATTGTAATTTTAAATGTACGAGTAATTGGTTAATTTGCATATAACTTAGGTTTTGAAATGCCATCAAGCGATACCAGGCAGACATAGTTGTTATTCACCAAAGAGATTTTAGCTTCTTGTTTAATTTATAATAAAAAAAAACAATTGAACACCAATAGACAACACATTTGTCAAAGAATAAACTAATTTTATAAAATACTGGCCCATTTTGCATCGTTATAGCCGAATTGAAAGTAAAATGATATATATATCATTTTACTTTATTATATAGAAAGGTTGTTGCTAGGAAATGACAGCCTTTGCTTAGCATCGAGTTAAACGCGCCTGTTAATGTGGTTTTTTTTTTAATTTTTTGTCTATTTGTTGCCATTTTGGCGCTGTGGGTCACGTTTGATAGCGGTGATAATAGATAATAGAGATGGTATAAACTGATGTAACATCAACAGACGCGCTAAAGTTGGAACGAAGCAAAAGCTATCATTTCCAAGAAATAACCTTTCCATCAATACATCGTAGATCATTGTAGCAGACTCATTAAAACAAAAATAAATAAATTATAAATGCCAAATTCTATAACTGTGGGGCTAGACAAAGTGCATTCGCTTAGAAACGATTCCATAGTGAACTTCAAAAATGTATGAAACTGACGTGCGAAAATCACGTGACTTATCGAAAGTTATGGTCAGTTCTATATATTTTTGAATTTTGTTATAGACTAGGTGCGAATGCAGTTTATCTAGCCCCGAAGCATTATATGAATAGTGTCCTTTTCTTCAAATCAGTTTCACAAATTGATGTAGATGTGTGTAATGTTTAGTTTTAGTACAATTAAATAATTCTTGTGACATTCCAATGTTGATGGAAATCGTTTGTAGTTACGTGTAATTGAGTAACCTAATAAAATAAATATTCCATTTGTTTGCTAACTTATGAAAATATTAAATGTTATATTGTACTGCTTTATTAAAACTTTAAGAATGATGTTGAAAAATTATAGATTTAAAAAGAAGTCGTTGATCGTCTAAATATCTAATAAACTAAGCCACAATATTCTATTATAAAATATATATTTACAATTATAAATAATTTCTCTAAGGATATCATTTTTTATTTACTGTAAAGTCAACTGTATATTTGAAAAGTGAATTAATACGCTTAAAAGTATTTTTCATTAGATTAAAATTTAATGGAACTGTTAATCTAGTCAAAGAGCTGTTGTTTATCATGTATATGTTAATTTAATTTAAAGTTTAATAAAAATTAAATAAAACAACTGAAATTATTATTCTCCTTTATTCCTTTAACGATACAAAAAGCTATTAAAACTGTTAGCTAAAAATTAATTACCAACTGAATAACAATTATTATCAATAATGACATTCTTTTGATAAGCAGTAATTAAAAAAGAATGTTATATTTTTAAAAGCTTTTTTTATTTAAGTCACGTAAGCAATAGGACGTGACTGGTAATAGATTTAAAATATGAACAGATTATTGCATTATAATATTTTTAAGTTTACTTATTGAGAAATATAGAAACGAAGTTTTTTTATAACATTGGCGTATAGCCATAAAATATTAAAATTATGTTGCGGGTCGATATTTCTAAATCGGGCATGAAATTTATTCTTCTATCTACAAATCTACATTGTAATGAATTGAATAGACCAGTTGTTATAAAATCAATAAGTCCGATTGATTCACCCAATAATAACTACTCTGGGAAAAATGTGAATGTTTCTTCTTCTTCGTCGTTACAGTATTTTCAGACTGGTCGTGGTCATCAAGTATCAGAGACCCGCTTTGCCAGGCGCCGCCACTCCTCTCTAGTCGCTGCCTTTATAGATTTACTTTGAAATAGAAATAATTAAAAACATACACTACTACGATCATTCCCCATGTTAGCCCGATCTAAAAAGATGGAGGTTATATGTCTGTTTTTTTTAATCGGGCCAAAGGAGTGATAGAAACTTATTAACGAGTAAGCCAAGTTCGCCATTTTATATCGGTCAGTTAATGGGTCAAACATTTCATGTTTAACAGACATAACTATGCCTAAAGGCCATTAGGGAATAAAATAATATAATCATTAAAACTGGGAAAAGTTGACAGCTTACGTGTCAAGCTAATTGTTTTACTGGATGATGTAGAAATATGAAAAGTAAAGCGACAGAACACGCCACGTACATTCAACGTACATGTACATTAAAGCTAGCGTTTAGTGGGCCTAGCAAGAGTATTTAAGAAAATCGCCTTCTTTGGGTTTCCGAAACCAAAATTTACATAATCCCAGTAATTAGCTTTAACAAAACAGATATAACAATAAGTTTTGAAAAGAGTTTATGGTCTTTGAAACGCAAGGTTAGTAGCCTACAATTCAATTGAAATAAGATAAATTTGAAATTTTTATTTAACAATAAGGACCTAAACTTAAAAAAAAAAATAGTTTTCAATTTTATTTTTAACTTTAAAATATTGCAAAACTTTATAGCACACTAATATTAGACAGTACTAGAAATATGATAAATGAAACATGATTATGTATAGACTTCCAAAATACGATCTCAAATAGTAAAAGTAGTAACTTTGGTTATACATTTGTCAGGCTAAAAAATACTCTTTTATAACCGTATTGATGTCCGTAATACATACGTAAGAATTTTAAGCCGAAACTTTTTAAAAACATTCGGTCATTGCTCTTTATATTTTAGAAATCTACGTCGATGTGAATATCTGTACAGTTATTTTCGTATACAAATCTAGATGTATAGAGTTATGCAATTTAAAACAAGTCTCGGTGAAAGTAGAACAACTTAGAGCGACTTCGCCGTCTCGAGGGTAGAATAACGTAGCTCCGACTGTACAACACTGACAGATTTCACACGTAAATGTGTTGAAATTGTATTTGAATTTGTACTGTTATAAATAACGCTTTCGTTCTGTTTCTAATATTGCATAGATGTTTAAAATAGAGTCTTTGTGATCTCATAACTTAAGGTTTCTTTAATTAGATGCTTATTTGTTTTTTATTAGAGTCTTAGAAAATTAAAAATGCAGTAATAGCATTTTATTGGAAATAATCTAAATCTGAATTAAAAGCCCACAATAAAACGGTAGAGATTCTCTTAAACAAAAAAAAAAAAGCTTTTTCAGTCTATCTTTCTTTTTACTAATTTAAATGTATTGGGCTTACATTGATAGCTACAATTACAATAAAACTTTACAGTGACCGAGTTCGTAAAATGAGTTATTTCCCTAATACGTAATTTCGTTCACATTTATTGGCGTACTTTAGAGCTTTGCTTGTTTCTAGTACTCTACCAAATTGGAAATGTTTTAACTAAATTAATTGTCCGTGAAATCGTTAAGGTGGATCAATAAAGATATTGCTTTAGATTACTGCTAAATAGTATGCAATAAAGTAAGTAAAAATTATTGTTCTTCTGCCATACTCATAGAAACTAACTGGTTACTAAGTACGGACTGGTTGAGAAACTATTAACGGCTCAATACACGCGGTAATAATAATATGAAGAAATGCGTATATAATTTGTACTGACACTATTCACAAAATAATCAGAAATAGAAAAATATTAATAAAGGAAAATGACAACCATAATAACAATTGTGAAGAAATACTAAACAGCTTGACCTTGCCCCGCCGATATCGACTGAACTTATACAGTAGTAATTTGACATTGACATGGAACCAATTGCCGTGATAAAATATACATGGCGGAAGTTCACCAATTTATCGACACGCTATTCGTAAGTATATCTGTAACTAGCTGTCGCCCGCGACATCGTCCGCGTGTAATAAAAGAAAAATTAATTAGTTCCGCGAATTTATTCTAACTTTTCTCATCTTTTAAAGATAAATCCGTTCAGCCGTTCTCGAGTTTTAGTGAGACTAACGAACAGCAATTGATTTTTATATATCTGTAATATCATGAAAGTGTACTTAAATATATATTTTTAAGTATAAACATTGTTTCTTTTAATTAAATAGAACATACAAAAATAAACAAAAAAAATGGAGAAAAAATATTATATATAGTTATAAAGTTCAAAAATGAATGACGTTTACACATTTCGTTACATGAAAGAGACGAAAGATGTAGCTTAGACGGGGTAGAGTGAGACAGGTATATTGCACCAAAAAAGCTGATGATTTTTCAAAAATAATTCAATATTTATTTATAGATAATAATAATATAAATTATCAGTTACGTTACTTGACAGTTTGACGATTGTTACCGGAGTATAATTGCTTGCTGAGCTATCTCTCATTACACAGGGTCGCGTTAAATGAATTTGGCTTAGCTAAGCAACACGTCATTTGAAATACAGTGACATTTCAGTGGTTCCGAATACATTTAATAGTTGAATAACCGATCATTAGAGATATCATAAACTTTGGATACTCAATGTATGAAAAGACAAAAGCTATCGTTCCTTAATAATTATTTATCAGCAATCATGTTTTGAAACTACAACTCCAAGAAGAAAACAATCGAGTAACACGTATTCTTCTCTTGAATTTTTTACCGGAAACAAAAAAAAATACGATGCCATAAATGAACTTAGTTACTTTTACGTTAATGGTTTCAGGTAATTGGTTTTTACAAAATAACTTAAAAAAAGAAGTTTTTGTAAAAAGAACTTAAATTATACACAGATTTTTTTTATCGTTTTTAAACAAGACTCCAATACTATTTTCTATAAAGGAAGCAAAAATATGAATACATTATTCGGTATAACAGAAGGAAGAAAACGATCGAATATTCCCAATGAAATCGATTACGCAATGTCGCCTCGCTCGTAACTACGTGATGAGAATACCAATCGCGTGATCTGACGATATGCAAACCAGACAACGACATTGTTCCCCTTTTGACTTTATTAAAATACCCAGCGACTCCCACACCCTTAGTTACTTAACCATACTATCTTCTACATATGAAAGCACTCAAAAAAAACTTGTAACACGCAAGCTTTAAATTTATTCATGGTAAAAAAATATAAATCAATATTTTTGGCAATAACTCCATGAATTTTATTACACACACACACAGTCTGTAATTGTTTATTCATAAATTAGTTGTCTATTTTTCTACACAAATAATTATAAAATTTACATGAGGGAAGTCCTTTGCTGCTTATATACAGGTCTGCCTAGTTAAGGAGCGAAGGCAACATTGAATTTTGAATTTTTGTGTACAACAATAATAAAAAAAATCATTTTTTTTAAATTCATATGAATTTTAAGGTAACGGTTTAAATAAATATACCAACAACAATAAAATGTAGTTTAATAAAGCATACTGACTACGGTACTTTTTTGAGCTTTTAAGGGAAAAATACAATCAAAATTTCAACACAAGCGAAGTCAATTACGTCGAATCATAAAAGTTTGTACGTGAGAAAAATGTTTATGTTTTCGTAGCTTTGTACCGATTGGTTTCGTAGCAATTGTCCGACCGGCTACGGCGTAGAGTATATTATTGAAAACACGTAAAGGTAGTAAAGTACGTTGAGTTTTATTAAGTTTGTGTCATTGTAACTGAATATTTTCTTAATGTATTTTTTCTGTAGATACTGTATTTGTCAGTTGTAATTTCCGAAAATTATTGTGATTATTGTCCTTAAAAAACTGAGGTTGCTTTTTTGGGAAAAACTGGGTAATGCTGAAGAGTCAACAAGGCTGCGATGTTATTTTGTTTTTTACGCGTATTTTCCCAATGTATCAATCTTGTTTATCATATTTTGACAGTACTAGTTATTGATTATTTGTTATTTTGACCTATCACGTGTCATATATGTGTTTTATACTAACATTCATTTTTTTGAAAGAGGATCACAATATTTTCTCTAGATGTACTTAAACTCTCGCTTAGATGAGCCACAAATATTCTGCTCCTAGACTTTTTATTAAAGCCTACGCTGCTTCCCTAAAATGAAACGCGAATTCATTTGTTCAAGATTTCTTAAAGATAAACTAAAGTCCGTTTAAGTTAATAATTTGTTGAAACAGTGATCCGCTCCTTTACCTTTCCATCAGATTTTCAATCTACGTGCTTTATCTTAAAGAGAAATGATGTTTCATCAATTTTAAAGCTTTTGACTCAATTTTACTTAGTTACATAATATTGCGTTATCAATTGCTTGTTAAAATAAGTTAATACCGTCTAATTACTCTTAAGTATATCTAGGAAAATTGTTTATTTCAGTGACTAATAGTTTTAAACGACTAACAGCAGAAAGCGGACCATTACCTTATTTTTTGTTGTTGTTCAATGAATTAACATATGTGTGAAAGAGGATATGCGTAAGAAGGGGTAGACTCGGATATGACGGCTGATAGAGATGTATGGAGGAGTAGTACATACTGTGCCGACCCTCGATAGGGATAAGGGCAGGTTGATGTTCAGTGAGTTAACATATATACAGATATATATTGACACGTAACCTCATATAATAATGTATGTCCGAAAAAAATCATCTCCTATACATTTTACTTGGAGCAAAATTGCACAATAAAATACGACGCCGATACTGTTGCCTAACGACTTTAGAATTTTTAATGAACGCACACTTTGACAGAGGATCGAAAAGTTTCCCTTAATTACAACACTGGAAGTATGAGGAGATTATTGTAACAAATTACTCTTTCGTTTCGTAAATTTTTCGTTTAAATAAGTTTAAATTTAGACATATAATAAAGGTTTCGTATCTTTTCTCTTTTAAAACCACCCTGAGACGTTTATACCAAAGATTTATTAAATTAATATAGCTATAAAAATAAATAGACAGATCTTCAAGAGATATAAAGTAAAAATAATATATTTTTTTATTTTACAATAATTCAATATTTACTTATATTTACAATAAACCATACTTTCACGTTACATTATTATACGAGAACGTCACAAATGACGTCACAGATTCTTTTACTTACACGTTACATTAATTTTGTTCTAAATAACTTTGTTTTTTATTCGCTCATGGCATCCATTTGACTTAGCTGTTTTATGAAATAGAAAACAACTTGCTTTGTTTTGTCAATTTCTTTAAATAAATAATGAATTTTTAACATGACTTTTAATTTGCGCAATGTAAAAACGATTTCCGCTTTCTTTTCATTGATTTCCGCGATCTGTTATTTCGCTAATTATAACTTATATCTTTGCACTTTTTATAAGTCAAAAGAGGTACCATGTATTCAATAATGGTTTATAACCTCTTTAGTAATATCATCCAAAATTAATGCGTTTTTATAACGCACTTTAATTGGCTATCTGGCGTATCCTGCCAGTACTTTACCTAAGTATTCATGTGTTTTATTATCGCGTTCATCTTTTTCAATCACATCTTCTTTACTTTCAGTTCCTTGCGACATCTTTGTATTTGTAAATATATATTTCAAACGTTTTGTTGATTTGGTATTAGTATTATCTATATGATTAATGGAAGTCACTTCTCTCGTTGCGGGATAAGACGGGTCAATGAAATAGTATGCGGTTTTAATTTTTTTTCTACGACCAGTATATTCCTTTCTAATAGCTCCTCTGTCATAAATAGGATACGCTTCTTCTTTAGGTTTCGTTTCAGTGTCGTGAACTTCAGGATAATCATACACCATACTCTGTGCTACTCTTCTCCAGTTTTCTATTTCATTTTCATCGTATTCAGAAAACAGAGCTATAGGTGTGAATGTTCTTGCCGTCATCAACATATCTTCGTAATCAGAAATATATTCGAAAGGCTTGACGGTTTTTCTTTTTGATGATAGCCGCTGTAAGGATAACGCATATTAATACCTTACTAATATTATAAATGCGAATATTTAGTCGGATGAATGTTTGTTTATAGGTGGCTAGAACGGCTCAACGGATCTTGATGAAATTTGGCATCGCTGTATTACATAATCTAATTCTTATTCCGTAGGAAGTGGTGAGCAAAAGCTGAAGATGTATAAAGTGTAGTTTTTTGCTCATCAGCGATTAGTCATTAAGCAGTGTATAGAGCTATCCGATAAATTATTATACGTATTCAATAACAATATAACATTACCTTATAAGATAATGATGTACGTCTCCTCGTAGTTCTCGATGGTTTTCGCGCTTTATTTACATAATAGATATGATCCATTGCGGTTTTCATTTGATTGACGGAGCCTGGTACATACTGTTTTAAAACCTGTGTTTATAAATCTATATTAATATCTATATATAAAAAAGAAAGTCGTGTTAGTTACACTATTTATAACTCAAGTACGGCTTTACCGATATGGCTGAAAATTGGTGAGGAGGTAGCTTAGAGCCAGGAGACGGACATCGGATACTATTTATTCATTTTTCATTTTTTATTTTTAGTTTTCTTATATATCCACGCGGATGGAGTCGCGGGCGACAGCTAGTTATGAATAAAAGCTCTATATAGACGGGTGGACAACAAAATGATTCCTTAAGGGTTCCGTTTTTTTCCTTTCAACGTACGGAACCGGAACATTATAAAACTTTAAGTTACTACCAATGTATTGAGAAAAAACTTACTTGAAACTTAAAACTTGTACTTACGTCATTCAATGGAACATTTTTAGCGGTGATAGCGAATATAAGATTTTTCGGAACAATTGCCTCAATTGTCGTTGTGGATTCTGTCGTGGTGATAGCTTCCACACCAACTACACCAAAGTCTTCCTCTGTAGTTGGTCCATGAAATTGTTTACGACCATTCCGCCCTGAAATTTAAATAAAATGAAAATAACAAAAGACAATTTTGATACTACATACTTGAGTAAACTTTGTAACTTATAGTGTCTTATTAAATATCTAGTAAAGAATAAAACTGTATGGAATTAGAAATATTCGACATTATAATGGTATCTCCTAAGCTATTATCACAACACTACAGAGCCGTATTAACTTACTAAAAAAACTCTTAGGATCTTCAGGCCACCAAGTTTCCGCGTCCAAAGGACCGTTGATATCACGTCTTAAATTAATGGACAAAAGTGAATCTATAAGCAAAAAACTTGTCGTTAGCTCACCATAAAAATTAAAAATAAAAAAAAATACCACAACGAACGAAAAAAAATTTAGAGAACATGCTCTCAAAAAATATCTTAAACTCCTTATGCGGCTTGAATCTGAAATATATTATGACACCACACAACTTCTAGTAAGCTAGATAGTTGCAAATCGTTGAAATAATTTACAATCGTATGTATAATGTCTTTTACTGAGCAAATTAGTAATTAAATGAATATTTGCTAGTATACCTAAGCTCAAAACATCCTAGATAGTATGTTATAACTATTGCGACTACATAACTTTACTTTAATTGTATTAAAACATACCAACTAAAATACCATACATCCATACATAAAAAATAATTTAAAATATTTTCTATTATTAATATTTCGATAAACTAAAAATCAAGTACAAAAGTAATAATATATATAATAATTAAGCAATTACATATATTACAAATTCACCATAAGCCTTGGTAGCAAATAAATTTTACCATTGTATTTTAAAAATTCGGAAATAGAATAATGATAGCCAAATGCTATCCCTGATGCAACTGCTATGAAAAATAATAAACAAACAGCCCCACCAATGCAGCATGACATTAAAAAACTCCATACCCTGCAAAATAAACAAATGAAAGAATCATTAAATCGTAGTAATCGATGCGTTATTGGTATAGGAACCGGAAAACGTAGACAGAAGATATCTAATTACTCAGCAAACATAGAGTCTATCAGTGCGTAATTAAAAAAAATAATGTGTATAGTATGTGCTCTTCTAGTCCATGTTCTATGCCAAATGACATCAAGATTCGTTGAGCCGTTTCGGAGATATCTTCATACAAACATCTATCTACGTAATCTTTCGCATCTATAATACTAGCGGACCCGACAGACGTTGTCCTGTCTACATGTCTTTAATTTGAATAAATTAATATGAAGTTAATATTTGATGAAAATTGTGAATCTAAACCATTCCCAGATCCCCATGAACACACAAAAAATTTCATCAAAATCTGTCCAGTCGTTTGAGAGAAGTTCAGTGACATACACACTCACAGAAGAATTATATATATATAAAGATTTGTAAGATAGTATGTTAAGGCAAGTCAATTGACAAGTTCAAATATTGGTGCTTAAAGCAGCTTAATATTTTACACACTAGACATTGAAAATAAGCGAGAAGCTTATTGTAAAATACTCAAGAAGGGCGGAATTAAGAGTACCCGAAACCGACGGAAATGTATCGATAAATGAACGTGGAAGAGTCGAGTTGAGCTACGGTTGCGCCAAATGGAAATACATATCTGCTGTTGTCAATGATACTAGACATTATACTTAAAAACTTACCTCTGAATGAAATCAAAAATCCATGATATGTAAGTGAATATGCAACACATATTTTATTTGTATTAGATTTTTAATAATAACATATGTCATGAAATACGTATTAAAATCATTTTGTAAGCCGAAATTATTAACGGAAATTTTCTTTCACCTAAAAATTTTTAACATCACTAATAATTTAAGGGCACTATAATTTTAAATGCAAAAATAATTTACATGTTGTGACCAAATAATTGTCAAATTATCCAAATATCATATGGCTGTCAATCTGTCATTTTAGTGTTGCCCTTATATAATTTAATAACAGTTTATAAATTATTACTTCCTTGAATATTACACGATAAAACATTCAGGCACAAAACGGTATGTTTTATAAAGGGATTTTGGTATCAGAAGCCCACGGTAAGTGAATGTCATCGTTTCAATTTAATTTTGTTTATATCAGCAATTACATTAGGTTTTGTGCACATATTAAGAAAATGTGACTTACGTAATAGTTTCCTCACAATATACCGAACTTCTGCTAAACAAATTAGTTGCAGAAGGCTGTCGTGACATTAATAGTGTTACGCTAAAGTTTGATGGCCTCTTGCCACTATCCATTACTGCTGACAACAAAATCACATCAACCACATTCCCCTTTAAATTTGAACTTATAATTTAGAAATAGGACGTAGACAACTTTATTAAGCATATATGTAGTTTCTTAATTTCTAAATGGTTTCTGAAAACTTTTGTTACGGTAATTTATGCACCGATTTATATATTATAAGATAACATTATAGTGTAATGCAGGTCTTAGAAAGTTTAAATCAATAACTGTGAAGAATTGCGTAGAATATTTTCGTCTGTACGAAATAAGCAAATCTTAAGTTATTTGAGATTAAAGAAATGCTTTGTGCATACATTTTTATCTTAAACTTTAGCGTTGTTAAAACTTTATATAAATACATTTTTAAAATATAAAGTAAATATTTTCTTTGGAATTTGGTACTTACATTAAAATACCTTTTATCGAAATATAACAATTTTGGAAAACTTTAAATTTAAAAGTATTATTTTATCTTAGCTTACATATGGTGGTTCCGAAAACACTGTAACTTTGTAGTCGGTAAGGCATAGTTAACTAGTGACCACTATCACCGGATGTTGCTATGACCACTAAAGGAAATTGCTCGGGAAGTAAACATCCGCGGGCTGTAACCGCTAATGCACTCATGTTCTTTATACCACAATGTCTATAAAGACACGTGTTTCTTTGGAACATTCCCACTGTCATTTTTCATAACGAGCTAGCGCAACATACAAATGTTTTGTAGAATATGGTCTTATATCTAATTGAAAAGAGGAAGGGATAAACAGATGATGACTTATTTCATTTCCCTAGTTCTTCCTGCACTCCCTTTTTTATTTTTCTTATTTAGAAATAATTGATAGTGGACTGAAATTAATAGGGCTCCTACACCAGCGAGGGTGGCATATCCGTCCGCGCGGAACAAAAAAAAACATAATTGGGCTATGTGTTCTTCAAGACTATGGTATCAGCCGTTCTAGAGGTACCTCCACACAAACATCCATCAATCCATCTAAACATCCGCATTTATAATATTAGTAAGATTTTAAAACGTTGCAAAAGATTTACAGCTTGGTTTCTCATATCTTTTCAATACGACACTTATGGAAGGAAAGCTCGAACTATTCCTGCACTACGTATTCAAACGATACACCGACGTCACTTTGAACTATTTATATATCAATCGATAGTATTGCGACGCGATATGATTGTTTAAGGAATGTTTTCATGGTTTTCAAATATCTTACTGGAATTTTCTACCCAAAAATTGTATTGTAATCATAAAAATTAATAAATAAACATTTGTTGATCCAAAAAAAATTACAATTTCTTAGGACTCCGCCTACTGTGATAGATGGAGACTTGTTACAGGAGGTAGTGCTTTATCTTAATCTAGGTCTTAAATAGGTTCTATTTTATGCATATTTGTATGTGTGTGTTTGTGGGTGCGTGTGTGAAATTACTCGTACAACGTTGATGAAACAATAAGAAAAAAGCATAAATGCGAATTGAAACGTACAATTCTATCTTTTATTTATATTAAACTGTTTCTGAGAAGCTTTTATTAGTTAAACATAAATGTTTAAAGACGCTTTCAAGATCACTGTAAGTGATTTCTCAAGGGACTTTGATCTTCGTTCGGAATATTTCTAAATGCAGCTGCATATTGGAAGAGTCTTATCGATGTTTATTTTGATAGGTAATCTCGATTCCTAGTAAACTTTATATTAAAACGTGAAACGAAAACTTTGTATTTATTTTTTAAGGAAAATTAATATGAAATTTGATACAGTTAAATCTAATGCGGAGAAGTGTAATATTTAGGTATTTTTTATTAAAAAAAATCATCGATGGTGACCATTCTTTTAGGTATAATACCGCAAATATGGTGATTAATTTTAAGTGACAATCGAACTAACAATTCTGTAGAATTCTCAGTTTTATTTAGTATTCTCGTTTCGTGTTTCGTATCAAATTTCGTCAGTGAAAATTAAATTTGAGCTTCAACTAAATGCCGAGGGATAGCTGGAGACTTGTTGTGTTTAACAAACCGCTTTGTTTTCCAACAAGATAAATTAATTTGTAGGAACTTAGTTGCGGTAAGTTGAGTAAAAGTGTGAAAGTACGGGTATAATTTAATTAATTTCTGAAACCTTTGCAAAATAATTTAATCTTAAATAGCATTTTTATTTTTAAAGAGTAGTGGCCTGCTATTTTTTTATCAATTTGGTGTTAGATTTACCGTGGGCTTCTGATACCAAAATTCCCGTTTAAAACATATTGTTATTTCAGTTTTGTCAAAAATCACAGGATTGACGACATGTTTCATACAGAGATTTGTATCACAGAAACCATCGGTTACTTAGGCGATTTACTATAATGGGTTACATAATTTATTGAACTGAAACACCACAGCTTCATAAAATATATTCTGTATTCTGTAATTACTTTGCTATTTTATTATTCAAGAACACCATCTATCACATCCGCCCCTAAACTATTACTTGAATTTTAAGTTAACGTTTATAATCCTAAATAGACATGAATAAATAAAAACTTTATTGTGTGCCTTAAACCTTCGGGTTTGGTGAAATATTAGATAAATATATTATAAAGTTTATGTGTAAATTATGTAATAAATTTTAATCTAAAATTAGTTATTAATCATATAAATAATAAAAATTATTTTAATTAATAATTTTTAATTAAATATTAATATTTAATTATTACAACGATTATTATTCTAACCAAGCAATCAAACAACCTATAATTATAGCTTAATTATTTACATAGATCTGTCATAGTGATACCTCTATGATATTATTAAAATAGCAGTTTCAATGCTGACCTTAGTTCTTTATTGAGGCCAGTCAAGTTTCATAACCAATTAAATCAATAAAACCGTTTGAATCGATCAGAGAATTTGTGGCGTGCCATAAATATATGGCCAAAACGCTGGTACAAAAGTATTTAGACATTTAAATTTTATAGAATTAAAAAACTTGTATAAAATGTAACGCGATCTATCCTAAAAGAAGATAAGTGATGTTTTAATTGTGATCAAATGAATATCGTTTATTGCGCAAAATAAACCGAAGAAACGAATCAAATGAGGAAGAAAAAGTTTTTTAAGACGTATTCAAACTATTGGATTACATGTCCCTTATCAAGTAATCTTATGTTTACGTTATAAATATTGTATGTTATTGTCACAATTTTTTTTTATCAAATCTAGAATATTGTTTGGATAAAAGTTTTTTATACGCGACTACAAATTAAGAAGTGTTGACAAGTATATGTCAGAGAAGAAAAATAACGGCGGCTAAAGCAATCGGCTAGAGTGGCGGCATACTATATTAAATTAGTCAAACTTATCCCGCTATGCTACTCCCTTTTCAACTTACGCCGATTAAGAGCTTATGACGTGTGGCTTAGGGTATAGTCGACAAAAAAATGTTCATCAATATCTACCCTTATACCCCACTTGTTATTTGTCATGAAAGTTTTTATACTAAAAATTGTTTAAATTGTTTACAAAGCCAGTGAAACGCTTCCTTCGGTTTATACCAAATTACTTTGAGCCTATTAGTTTGGATAGAAGTTGGCAGTTATCTATGTAAGCCACGTCATGTTTCACTTACCTGTATTTTCGCAGTTCTTTTCGTAATATGCTTATCTTCGTGTGCCCGAGAATTACTTTACGCCAGGTATTTCACTCCCTTTATTCTTTAACTACAGAAGTATAGTTACATAAAATCTAAGAGAAATTCGAGTAATTCCGTTGGTGTGCACCCGCCTTTAAGCTCCGCAGAAAGCTGCAGCTTATCTCGTAACAAAATTGCCCGCGCTCGTTAATGGCTAATTTGAACGTCAGCTGGAAACTATCCCAGCTACGTTTGCTCCATTGTAGAGGTCAAAGAGAAGGTTAAAGAGTTTACATTATTTCACATGTAAATGATAGGTTAATACTCTCATAATGGTTTTACGAAATGGTATGTTTACCTATCAACCGTTCTACCTCTGTTGTTTACCTTTATTAACGATTTTATGTTACTACTAGCTGCCGCCCGCGACTCCGTCAGCGCGGAATAAAAAAACTTTGTAAGTAGCCTATATGCTCTTATAGATGTAGAATCTATGCCAAATTTCAACGAGATTCGTTTAGCCGATCCGGAGATACCTTTAAACAAACATCCATCCATCTATCTATAAAACAAAACATTCGCATTTATAATATTAGTCAGATTCAAAATGAAATATACAGATATAAGTAATACTTTCCTAATCTGTAAAAAGACTGAAATAATTTGAAAATATAATCTTGCAGAATTAAGTTTTTTATTTTTAATTAAAGCTAAAATACAAGCTTTAATTGGGGATTAACTGTCGAATATTGTTCCCAGGCCGAAGCTCTGCGGGCTGAGAATGTCTAATAATGAATATTAAATTTTAATCTCATGATATCATTTAGTCATTTTATTAAAAAATAAAGTGTTTAAACATGATTAAATAATATAAGGCTCAGACCCGAAAATTCTTAGAGTGTAAAAAAATATGTTAACAGCTATTGTGCAAACACGTATACTTGAACATTTATTTTTTTAATTATTTAATATAGCAATTCGCCACTATGTACCGTGCGTATCGGAACGTTTGAAACATATTATTATCTCTGTTTTGTCAAAGATAAAAGACAGGGATAACTATATATATTTTATTTTGGTTCCAGAATCCTACGGTTAGCAAATTAGTGCAAGTAGAGTACGTATAATATACGCTTTATTAGAGACAGTATGACCGAACCTTAATTAGTTTAATAGTGTATTTTAACGATTTTCTATTTACTTGGTATATCGGCACAACGATGTAAGGTTTTATTGTAATGAACATCTGTTTAAATCTCCAATGTGGTAACCATGGGTTTCCACTGCTGTTGTGTAACATATCATCACAAATCTTCTTCTGTTTGAAATAATAGAGACGGCAACATAATTTTGTAGAATTGTTTCAGCTACTCGTTTATTGAATATAACAAGTAATTATTATACAAATAAATAAATATTTATTGAACACGACGCAAAATATTCGCCTACGTTAGACCTGGACGTCCTTGTTTTGACCTTTAAGGACCACGCGATATTTTGTATCAAATAAATTCTCAATAAAAGCCAATTTGTCGACAATAAAGATTTCTTACAATCAAATAATTACATTGATTTATTAAGAATCGTCGAGAAAATATGAAAAAGATGGCGCAGAGATGTTCATGGAAACGAACAGTGAAATAAAAAATATTTAAGAAAAAGTATGATACAATTTTTAATACCAATAAATATTTTTTCTTTCGATCAAATACAGATAAGTTATATAATGTAAAATTCAATGAATAAAAATATATACCGAAAAATAGCAAAGTAATCACTTTATCTACTTAACAAAGGCTTATTATAATTGTATTAAAAATTAATCCAAAAAAGAACCTTTAATGTAAGAGTTTAACAAACAAAGTACAACAAGCTTAACTTTATTAATCTGCACCTAATGAACAGAGTTTTAAATACGAGATAATGACATTTATAATGGCTTTATAATCAAAGTAAATAGCTTAATGCGATTGTCACTGGCCTTTAAAATATCATTGTATTTTAATAAATCAATTCCTTCATTTATTCCCAAAATAAATTCAATGGCATAAAAATGCCAGAATGTTGAGTTCCCCTAACCATCGTTTACTTTTTTTAGAAAAGGATAGGAAGGAGAATAGGACTAGAATTTAGAATCAGGACCACAAACTTTTTAGAAGCATGGAAATGCTTCCACTTGGCGCCTGTATTCTATGACGTGGCACCTGATCATTTGTGCAATAGCTAATGCTATCACGGACATTGACACTTTTATCATATTACCGTAGTATTTGTGGACCGCGACTTCGTCCGTACGGAATAAAAAAAACCTTAATAAGCAGCCTATGTATTCTTCCAGATTATGTTCTACATGTGTGGCAAATTTCATCATAATCTGTTGAGCTGTTCCGGAGATACCTTGAAACATCCATCCATCTAAACTTTCGCATTTATAATATTAGTAAGATTTAATTAGGCATTGATATTTTCACAAACGCAAACAAATCGAGTGCATTTGATTTGCTTCTTTCACAAGCTATTTACATATAGTAAACATATCTACAGCGAAGCTTCTGTTCGTTTTATTCTGTAATTAACAACGAAGTTTGTTGAGTTGTGCTCCGACAAAATGAATATCATTGTTGTTCCATACCGAAGTTAAATTAACTTGCTCGCTGCGTCGCCATCTTTACTTTTATAAGACAAAAACAAATTATGTTTACTTATTATGTTTATCTTGCAAAGAGTATGCTATGAATTTTAACTACATATTACTTATGATAATTGTAGGGTGATAAAAAGTGTTGTATTTAATTTTTTATGACATTCTTTTAATTGAAGATTTTTTTATTTACGGTTGTATTACGATGGAAGTATGTTAGAAGATATCTCCAAAATGGCTGCACGGATCACGTTGAGAGGCATGTATGTAAAACATAGTCTGAAAGAGCACATAAGCTATTAATTAGTTTTCATTTTTAGACGGAGTTGCGGGTAACAACTAGTTTATTATAGTTCTGAGGCTACTCCAATCACAGTCAATGCCTTTAATCCTAGTTCTAGGAAAAAACAAAACGCGATGCTAAGAAAAACAAGACGTGTTGTGCCAAACAAATGACAATCAACATCCTCATAATGTTTAGGACAGTTTGATGCTTTTTTGTTTGAAAACAAACCTAATATTTACTAGAACTGAATAGTAAACAAACTAAGTTGACTTTTAATGTTAACTTACTTGTAAGTTATTCACTTAGTCCGAGTGAAAGTAGTCGTAAAACTTTGGAATAGAAGACTGCTTTTAAGATAACAGACGAACCGAATAAAAAGAAAACTTTACGCTTAGACGTAAGTAAGATTAATTTTGTACTTACATCTTTACTTTTCTCACGTTGGGAATTTATATATTTAAAAAAACACATCATTTTGTATTTAATTTTTGTTGTTTATGATCTTACAAGCTTTTACAAATTACTTTCAGAACGAATAATACAATTGAAAACATAATAAATGAAAAAATAATCCTTGGACAAGTTCCTTTTAATTATATTTATTTCTAATGAAATTTTAATTACATTTTAGGTACATTTGAAACCGAATTAACACTAAAAGATCCATACTGAATTATTAAATAAAAATATAACTTTATAATTACCGTAGGCTTGGTAGTATTACTACATTTTTTCAAGCTGATATGATTATCGTGATTTAAAACGCCTTGGAGTAAAGTCCGGTAATTCTCTAGAGAAATCAGCGCGCGATCGCTTCTGATATCGTTTAAATTCCCTAAGTAATGAAGAATTCATAAAGGTCGAAGCATTATGAAATATTCTTCGTATGAGCTGTCAAATAAATGTACTAGAGCTTTGTGGATCCCCTAAATGGATTAAAATAATAAGATATGTATTATATTTGAAAAAGTACATCACAGAACTACACTATGGAATGAGATAGTCAACAAACCAACTATTTATAGCGACAGGTGAATGAACGTCTCATCACGTTGTCTTAAAATGTGAAACTCGGCAAAAGTTTAGTATTTCCTTGTACTTTTTAATGTTGAACATTAACCATTATATATTTTGTACTTTACTTAATAACACGGGTGGAAACGCGGAGATAAGCTCCAACTGCGGCAATAAGCCAATGTTAACCTTAATAGTTGTAAGCTCATTTAAATTTCGCTTACTTAACGATATGCTTTGTTTAAAGCTTCCTTCCCTTTTACGTCATTTAAACATCGCCAAACATAAAAAGAGCCAATAGCCTAAAGGTTAAGCGTACGGATTTCCGATCACGAGGTCGGGGGTTCGAATCCTGCCATTCGACTATTGTCGTAAACTATATCCTAGCACAAGCATAGAGCTTAGTTGGAATGGTAAAAGAAAAATTAGTAAATTTACAAAAAAAAATCTACTAAACCATCGTCAACTAAAAATACTAAATAATATTGTGATACTTATGTCGAATCGTATAAAAATGTTTTAATAGCTTTTAGTTAACTATTAAATTAGTTTTAAAGGCGACACGGTACGAAATCCTACAACCCTTATTTTTTTTTGTATTCTATTTAAATGTAACAAAATATATTTTACGAGAGACGAATTCGCTCACAAATTTTTCAATGCTAACAAAACTATGCTAACTATGTCCATAAAAGTGAATGCTCGCCCCAAGGGAGTACCTTTTATTTTGGGTCAAACGAAAAAGGTACTTTTTTTGGCACGTTCGAGTTATTGAATCAGATGCACTATGAATATCAAATACTTATGTTACTATTAAAGTTTTTTTTATATTATAAGCTAACAAATGGCCACCTGCATTCACTAAAATAGCAAAACCATTGCTCATAAGCTTTCAAAATTGCAGATACCTTACCAATCTTTAATCGGCTATTGGTTAGAAAATTCGCAAGTTTTTATATTTATGAATACATAACTTTAGATTAATTATTTGTGACTACTATTATACTATACTACTACTATAGTTCTCATTATACTGATTTCTTTTGAATAAGTTGAAACATGCCAGTCTTATATTGGTGTTCTGTTAGATCAGGAATTTTTAATCAAAAATATGCGCGAATTTTTAGAACCATGATACAAACTTTATGCATTGGATCGAATAAACTGTTTCCAATTTCGTTGTCTATTCTTTTGACCGCCATATTGTCTAACTAGGTCAAAGGTCGCTCGTTTGAGGGAACTGAGCATGTCGTTTTTTTATAATTTAAATGTGAGACTTTAATTTAGTTTCAAATAACACTACTATGACGTTTGTATAATTCAAGGTATTTTTAATAATAGTCCGATTAGAGAACAATGTAATTCACAATCGTTCGGTGACATACAATAATATTTTAAGCCGAATAATAAACGTAATTACGTAACTTCGTAAAAAATCATCAAGGAAACTGGAAAAACTCAATACAAAGCGTAACTGGTTAAAAATAAAATAAGATCTAAAAGCCTCCACGTGCCTACTAATTTAGCAGAAACGTGACTACGGTACGCCGCAGGGTGGGAAATAATACACGTGACTTTGCCATTTTAAATTCCGATTTAGGAATAACGAAGAAAGGATTGTTGTCATTGTAATACCAAAATCGATTATATTTACATCGTATCTTACCTCTGACGTAATTCCACTTACCTAGATGTTTATTGTTATAAAAAAGAGGGTCTTGACAGACGGACGGACGGACAACAAAGTGATCCTATAAGGGTTCCGTTTTTTCCTATGAGGTATGGAACCCTAAAAAGTTTAAAACTGATTGACCAACAGTTAACGAGGACATTTAAATACCTTAAATAAAACGTATTTAAAATAATATGAAAAGTGTAACATTCAAACACTATCATACTAATGTTATAAATGCAAATGTTTGGGTGGATGGATGTGTGTTTGAAGGTATTTCCGGAACGGCTGAACTGAACGGTTTTTTTTTAATTCTGCGCGGACGAAGTTGCGGGCAACAGCTAGTTGTTTTATACAGTTGACAGAGCTTTATAAGAAAAATTCTGGTGTAGAGTGTTTTAATTCTACGACAACATTTTCTCCCATTGGACATTTATTGCATTTACATTTTAAAGCAAGTTTCTTGAGTACTAGTTCCTTAGCGATTCATTTAATTAACTTTCAAGTAGAACATCAATTAAAATGTTAATGACTTTAAGACGTTTTTCTTGATTACGAAAAATGGTACGTTTTAATTAATATTATACAGTTTACCATTTCCATTTAAACTTTCATTAAGTGTTAATCGACGCTTAATAATGTTTTTGATTGTCTAGAGTACTTGAAACTAGTCGGGTTTTTTGTTGTTTTCTAAATTATCTAGATAAAACGCCAAAGTCATAACTAAATTTTACTTTTACAAAAACTTTTTGTTTGATATAGTAATCTGTATATATATAAAAATCAATTGCTGTTCGTAAGTCTCGCTAAAACTCCAGAACTTGTTATCTTATCTTGGTCTTGAAATGTTCGTGGAAGTCTAGGGATAGGGAAGGTTTAAAAGGTGAGAAAAATTCGAATAGTTGCCGGGAACTAATTAAGTTTTTTTTCATTCCACGCGGACGGAGTCGCGTGTGACAGCTAGTAAGGAATAAAAATCTTTTTGGTTATAAATTATTGTATATTTCTTTACAAATTTATTAAATTACATATTTACTAAGATTTATACTTCCATAATAAAGTAAGTACCCCCATTGAGGGTTCATAAGTAACCTCGCTATGTTAAAGGTTATCTGGAAATAAAAACATCATTAAATCCCATATCCATAAATAATCTGAACTATTTTTTGATGATTTATCTTCACTCACACAACCGCACACACACACATACACACACGCGCACACATGAATGCTGTAATGAATGAACTTTTTTATTTTTACTTTTAACTTAAATATAAGCTTACTCAGTTTACTCTTAACAATACCAAAGTATCACATAATTGATGATCGGCGTTAGTAGCTATTCCGTGGTAAAAAATGTACTTGAAATCCATTCAATCATAGCGTGAATTAAAAAAATATGTGATCTAACCTTTTATTACATTGTATATCGCTACGCCAATTATAACGGCGACAATCAAAGGAATGCATAGAAACACCATCTTGAACATGTTACATAATACGAAACTGAAAAAATGCCATTGAATTGTAAGCTTCTTGAAGTTGTTCCTTATTAGTTCCTCCAAAAATAATAACATTAGACAATTGAACAAGAAAGTATGCGCAAAACGATATGCGTAAGAATGGAGTGGATTCAGATATGTCGACTGATAGAGATTTATGGCGGATTAGTACATACTGTGCCGACCCTCCGTAGGCACAAAGCCAGCATCATTGTGACGTACTTAACATCAAAACCGAATTTACAAAAAATTCAAATGCGTCCAAAATATTCCATATCAAGTATTAAAATCAACTTAACTTCTAAATCACGTAATAACTATTGTCTACCCTTACAGTATATACGAGGAAAATAATTACCACATTTCTAAAAAAATATGTAAAACCACTTTATACAAAATATTTCTTTGATCTTCATTGACAAGATACTTCAAGTACCCAATGTCAGTTAGAAAATACAGGTTAAAATAATTCTACAGACAAAATAAGGACACAAAGGAAAACTGTCTATACATGGACAGGCTATAAGTTACGGTATTTTGTGCCTATTTGATCATCACCATTTTGGCGCTAACGGTTGCGGTTGGTAGAGATGTTGAATATTCGAACTAATAATACAGATAGAATTAACTGTCAGGATTTGCAACAAGTGCGTTAAGTCGGAATGGCACAAAGAAAGTCATTTCCGAGGAATGGTCAATCCATTACTCATTCAGAAATCAGTAAGGTGAGCTTAAATCAACTACGACACCGCCAAATCGTTCGTTTTGCGCGAGAATAGTTAAATTAGGAGCTGTTTTGTGCGTTTTGGTAATTTGAAAGTAAAAATTGCAATATCTAGACTAGCAGTAACTTACTTTAATTTTATGCACTAATTCTATGAGTTCCTCGTTTGGATGTGAATTTGATTATTAGTATTCGATAAAATATAATGTTCTTTCAGTATTATCGATTTATTAACAAGTAACGGGACTCAAGGTTATGGTCTTACTATCATAGTAAACAAAATAAACTACAATCATGTTCCACGACAGCAAAAAACTTTAGTTCGTAGTATTAAAATATAATATTAATAGGTTTTTAATTAATAAAACAACATTGTCAATTGTAAAATTCTAAATAACTTTAAAAAAATATATATAGGGTCTGTAATTACTTCATTTTCTTTTGTCCTCGTCCTTGACACGTCTTGTGTTCTGTAATTAAGTACATAAATAAGGAAAAATGGACACGATTTTTATTCCAGTTGTAACAGCTATGAATTTTTCGAAAGAAAATTTTGAAGAATTATTTATTATTAATTATGGACGTCATTTAGATATAGACGTCAGTGGCTCAGGAGTCAAGCACTTGACTTGCAATCTGCAGGACCTGAGTTCGAATCCGCCATGTAGTACCAATGTGTTTTTCGATTTCCGATTTACATATGTACATTTATCCGACGTTCTTACGGTGAAGGAAAACATCGTGATGCAACCTGCACATATCTGAGAAGTAATTTAAAGATATGTGTGAAGTCAATCAACCCGCAATTGGCCAGCGTGGTTGACTATGGGCTAGTCACCCGTAACTTAGGGTAGGCTCCGAGCCCCTCGGTGGGGACGTGTAGTGAGCTGATGATGAATTATGAAGATAATAGCAGTCATGTTAAGTGTCCAGACTTTAACTTAGATATTTCTTTTAATTTTTTTTATTTACGATACTTAATGCTTTTTACATAATATTTTACACAATAATTTGTTAAATCTATTATTTTAATACTATTTGGATACTTACAGAATACTTCGAAAGCAAGAAGAAACCAAAAGATGATTATTCCGATTGCAAAAACCACAACTGTCGTTAGTAACTGTACAGTATCTCTTATTGTACTAAAAATTATTCTTAAACATCTTCTGGTCCTATATAAATCACAAATTTTATTTTTAACAATTTTATTACATTCAGTTTAAGTTTCTTTATTCTGAATATATTAACAAGTCTACTTCAATAGAGACAAGCAAACTGCAAATTGCTAACCTAAAATAAAGCCAGGTTTACACGGCGATAAAAAAAAATAATTAGAAATGTAATTAAATTCTACAGCATACCACATTACTCTTGGATACGTTATTATTTTATTGTTTGTTAATGTACGTTATATTATTTATGTTTGTTAAAAGCAGCTGATCAGTTGTCACTATTGACAAGCATTTGACAATCCAGTGTCAGCTGGTCGATTGCCAATGCAGGACAACCGTCTATTAAGTAGATAATTAAATTTCATACAAAATTAATTTTTATAATTTATACATGTCATTTGTCAAACTAATCTATATATAAAAAAATCGTGTTAGTTACACCATTTTTAACTCAAGAACGGCTTAACTGATACGATTGAAAATTGGTGAGGAGGTAGCTTAGAGCCATGAGACGGACATAGGATACTATTTACTCATTTTTTTTCGAATAAATGCCTTGAACAGCTGCTTTTTATTTAACTTATCTATATATTAAGTTTTTTTTTATATATCCACGCGGACGGAGTCGTGGGCGACAGACAGTTTTAAATAGATACACTATAGTTGGAGAAAATTAATTGACAGCATTTATAGGAATTCCTATACAAATAATCTCTAATTTTGTACTTCATTTGCAAAGACATGATAACTTCATCCTTTATTTATCATCACTGCGTCACTCTCGGCGTTTTTGCTTGTTTGATAATGATAAATCTTTCGTAAGAATTCCTGATCATGCAATTATAATATTTATCCTCATCTAGGTCAATAAGAATCTTGTTTGACGCTGTATAATTTGAGTACTCAAATCGAATTTAAATCTATTGTTATAATGTTGTTATGCACCTTTGGCTAAATTATATTTAACCAACTTCAAAAAGGAGGAGGTCCTCAATACGTCTGTATGTTATTATTTCTTTTTTTCTTTATAATTGTGCCGTAATTTTAATAAATTAATAAATATATAAGAATCAATTATTACTGTCTACAGCAGCCACATAAAAATCGTAAAAAATTTACATAAAGTTGTAAAACAAAGCGGGCTTAAGTTTAAAATTCTTGCTTTGTGTAACGTTTGTCTTAAGGGCGTAAGTACTTTATAAGGAGCTGTTTAATATTACAGTGGAACGCTTTGAAGTGCTGTTATCGTTATGTTAATCAAAATTCGTATTAGCCAAGGGTTTGTTTGACGTGGGCGGCTGGGATGCTGGGCGGCAAGGCGGTTGGGCGGCTGGGCGGCTGCGGCCGAATTTGGAACATAACAAGAAGGTTACGTATAATTAAGCTACACAATTATTTATGTAAGCAAATGAAATATTAAATAATGTTTATTTAAAATTAATTACTACAAGTATACGTTAATGACGTATGTTAAATTTTATTCAGAAATCAAGTTTGTAGTTTGTAGGTAAATTAAAGCACAATAAAATCTTTTTAGTTTTTAATATGTCATTTATTTAATTTTCGTCTTGCATTTGTTTGTCAGAAATTGACTTTAGAAATTGTCGGAAGTCATTTGGATAACTTGAAAGTTTTTATCATGGTGATTTTATAATTATTTTATTTGAAATCATCCAAATCCATTAATAATCATGGGTTGTGGCTGCTCAGCCGAAGGGCAAACCATCGCCAGTTATATTTTTATGTTTGAAAGGTTAGTAATTAATACAAATTACTTCATCACATTCTTTGAAATTTTATAGCTTTTTTTCCTTAGTGCATTGGTTTTAAACACTTGGAAAAAATTTATATAATACAAATCTCTACGTTTTGTCTAGAAATACATACATATCTTCATCCTTTTACGCTTCCAGCCATTTCATCTTTTCCAATCTAGTTCTTTACTAAGAGCTCTGGTTTTATATTATTAAGTGATAAAATATTAATAAAAGCTTATGGTTTCAGATTCGGTTCGTCAATAGCACTGACTCTGATTGTCTGCTGCATGATGCTGACAACTGTAGGCATGCTGTCTTTAGGCATTGGCCTGGGATACAATTATTGCTTTGTCGACTTCAAAGTGAAAAAGCTTTACGGTAATTACCTTTTCAAAGCATAGACATTAATGAAAATGAATGTTGCTATACGAGTAGAGGATGTAAAAAATGTATGGATGGATTTTGTAAAAGCAGAAATGTGTAATCGAGCGTGACGAGCTAATTCAAATCGAAGGCTGCTAGAGATGAATGGAACATTATTTTTTTCCAATCCCCCTTTACAGAAAACAGCGGAAAGACGATCATGAAGGATGTTGTGTTAAATATTCACGTTAACAGTTAAATTTTAATTCATCTATTTCAGAACATGATACTCCTAGAAGATCTCTAATAAGAAAAAGGAAATCAATTCCGGACGAACGAAATTACACCGCAGAATATGACGAAGAGAATTTCAATATTGAACCAACGATGATAATACCTTTGGATAGTAATATTAGTTTCTCAATGCTGATTTCGAAAATTAAAAAAATGAATAAAAACGTAACATTAGAATTGCTAGCAACGTAAAATTCTTTATCTTTTCCATATTTGCACTCAATTGCTATTTGTTATGGTAAACGTCTAAAATAAAATTTATATTATCAGATTAATGATGATATCAATAATTAAAATTAATATTGTAATTGATTGGAATTAAAAATACTTCGAATTTTTAAACGTGTTTATTTTTCCCTCACCTATAAAAGCAACATAATGTACGCCACGCCAAGTTATTAAATATTCTAACAAAATTCTAAGCTCTTTACGACTTTTATATGCGAGTATATTTTTCTTTTCAAATCGAATTTAAGAAGAATCATTAAGCTATTATTAAAAAATAGAGTAATAGGAAGAGATCATAAAATTTCTATCGCTTCTCTTCGTAAATAACTGGCCGAAATCTTATCGAATTTTCTCTACTATTTTCTTTTAATTCCTGTCATTAATGTCAAAGTCAAAGATTTGTATCACCGCAAGGATTTATATGAAAGTTATTGAAATATCAATAATTATGATATAATACTCGATGCATTTGGAGAAAGCATACAATATGGGGAACTATGCCATCTTAGAGAATGAATACGTTCCAGTGATAATGAAAAAGTAACTGACCTACATAATGTAACTGCATAGGAAACTTTACGAAGAAAATATCTTCATTCTATTTTTTCACTTTTCCTTAAATAGTTTTCCTCGCTCGTGTATACCCGGCATTAGCCAAATCCTTGTTGCTAGCCCCGGTTTGGTCTTGCTTCTATATGTAAAGTACAAATTAAATTTAATTAGTCTTACCTGCGAATACAAAGTTACATTTGATTAGAGATATTGTTCATTGGAAGTTAGAAATATCAATTTTATGTCTATACATTTTGTTGACTAATTGGGATATCGGTAATTGAATGACACTTTGTATACGGGGGCTTTGTTCTTCACAATCATGTATATCTTCAGTAAACCTCGCTGGATGTGCTGCGCGATGGTTGCCACAGGACTATTGATGTTGATGTTGTTCTCCATCGCTGTGGGAGTAATCATTGCTTACGTTCATTGCTACATAGAACATCGAAGTGGTATGTATGATTTTGCCCTTATTTAAAAAATATATGGATCAAACAAATTTGATCGTTTACGGGGAACTAATGCTAAAATGATCTATGTAAAAATTAACACACACTCAATAATTGGCATAAAACACACTTTAAATTTGTAAGACTAGGAAATAGCTTTCAAAATAAAGCTTGAACCGAACGAGATTGGTAACTCGCAATCTGTCGCGCCGGAAATCGAAGCTAGATTGAAGACAGGGCAATTTTAGTTCCAAATTTTGCTCACCTTAAAATATCTTAGCTACAATACAGGCTTCAGGATCTATTTTTCATTATGATAAAAGGTAACTGAATAAATTATGAAGTTCATACCTTTCATGTGATTACGAAGTAAACGAAATTAGGTAATTGTTCAAATGCAATTTTGGTCACCCTAAAAGGCTGTCAACGCATCTGCAGTTTTTCTTGTTTTGCGAGTAATGTGTCAGATTATTTTATATTATGAATAAAGCAACTCGTTTTGCTTCTTTGAAAATATCAAATATAATGAAACATGCTGTATAATGAGATGCTTAAAACACAATTGCTTGTTACAAGAGTATAAGACAAGCATATCAGTAAAGTAGTGTTTTCTGTTTTCCCAGGTAAACGTACACAAGAATTAAATTTGCAGATAACACGTACGGGGACCCAGCAAATGAATGGAACGCAGTCACCCATGGACGAGGCTTTGACATCAAGCCTATTCTTCGCGAAGATCATCGACCTAGGGCGGGCTATCATCGAAGACGGGCACAACTATATTTACTCCTACAAAACGAAAACATCAAACAAAACAGAAGACATTAAAATACTTCAGTAAAATACGACACAGAATTGTTTTTGGAGGTTATAAAATTCAAGATTTTGAAATTAGTTAATTTCTATAATGTTTTTTTAATGATAAAACTGCATTAAAATTATTTGATTTGCCTTAGTAGCGTTTTTACTCTTTTATGTAACATAATCTATGTATTTTTGAACACCAAAAAAAAATCAAAAAAAAATCGCTTTATTTGCGTTAAAATCTTTTATATAGATTAAATTGTGATAAGCAACAAATGTAAAAACAGGCAAATGATATGTATGGTAAAAGCAATCTTGAGGAAAACTATACTCCTTTTTAAGACGCTGCCTAACGAAGCACTTCCGTTGACGTATTAGGAAGAAATATCAGTACTTGTGAACTACATTTCTGTATATTTCTCACATTATTCTTTACTCCACGTAGTTAGCTCTTGAACTATCCGAAATCTATGACCTTCGACCGTTTATGATCAATTTATATTGATTTAACAGGCACTTGCCTGTTTTAACAATGCGGGCTGTGGGTTCATTGAACTCGCTATTACATTTAAAAAATGGTTGTAAAGTCGGTTTACGTGTGATAATACATGATGACGTCATAAAAATCTTTTGATTTTAACATTTTTGTTACGTTACCGTGTAAAATTGTTTTTGACACTGTTACCAAAGGAAAAAAAGGGACAGACAGACGGACAACAAAGTGATCTTACAAGTATTCCGTTTTTTTTCTTACGAGGTACAGAACCCTAAAAATCCATAGCAATAACAATCTCTTTTTGTTACGATGGACCGTGAATATTATACTTTAAGTTCATACAACAGATTTTTACGTTCGAATAACACAGAATGAATTTATTTCATGCAACAAAGTACACAAACGACAAAAGTGAGCATTAAAAGTTTTACATTTTAAATTATGTGGCAATTAACTCAAACGTGATTTTTATAATCATTTTAATGTTATACAGTGATAGGAAAACATATATTCCTTTTAAACACGTTCCACAGGTGTTATACGTAGAACTCTATAATGTTATGACTTACCATAATCAAGAACAAAGGACAATGAATGCGAAATGTAAACTGCATATTTCAAATCATCCTCACCACAAATAACTTATATTCGTTCTTTATTAAATACTAGCTGTCGCCCGTGACCGTCTGCGAAGAATTAAAAAACAGACATAGCCTGTGTATTCTTCCAGACTATGTTCTACATCCATGCCAAAATGCAACCATTTTCAAAATGCAACAAACGTCCATCCATCTATTCAACATTCGAATTTATAATATTTGTAAGATAGTAAGATTAGTTTATTTACGTAAGTTAATTTAATATTCAGATGGTTATTCTTGCTTTAGAAGTATAAATTACATTTATATTAAGTAATCATGTATTTTAAACATTGTTGACAAATATGCACCAAGTTTTTCTTCAATATCCTATCTGGTAAATGTAATTTTAAATAAATTGTATCGATAACCGTAGATTGTGAATACTTATTCACACCAAAGGTTTTACACAATGCAATGATAATTCTAAGTTGCGTCATCATTATATGAGAAGATTTGACATGGTATTCCCGCGGACCACATTCTAATGTCATACTTATTGTTCGATAAGATACAATTATCACATTCAAGGTCACGATGGAATTACGAAAATGGATTTATAGCCAACCTTAGTGAAGAAACACTTATTAAAGTACCAATGTACTTAGTAAAAAGTTTTGTTTTTTATGACAGTTGATTTTCTTGTAAAAGAAATTTGTTTTTCAGCTTTTTTCCTCCGTACCAAGACATTATCCTATCAATGATATAGACGCGAAACAAATATTATTTTTTTAAATGCACAGAAAAAAGTAATACATTCATTTGATCCATATCAGTTTAATAAATTCTTAGGTACCTACAAAATTGTACAAAACATAACTAAAACAAAGTATGGTTTAACAAAAGTAAGGTCACATCTTTATATATATAATACTTCTGTGCGTGTGTATGTCACTGAACTTCTCTCAAACGACTGGACCGATTTTGATGAAATTTTTTATGTGTGTTCAAGGGGATCTGGGAATGGTTTAGATTCACAATTTTCATCAAATATTAACTTCATATTAATTTATTCAAATTAAAGACGTGTAGACAGGACAACGTCTGTCGGGTCCGCTAGTTTAACTATAAATAACAAATTGGGCCAAGTCACTGAAACCCCTAAAGTAAAACAGGAGTGAGGAAAGTAAAAAAAAAACAAGCATCGTACGGCGAACGTTTCGTTTCGTCTCATCACTCGACGGTCCGACTCCGTCGGAACGTTGCGTGCGCGCATTCAATCGCCAACTCTCATTGCATTTACAAATAGTATTTCGATAATTATTCAATAAAACAATAAGTATAATAATAATTAAATTAATAACAAGTAAGTTTTTATTATTATTCACTTGTAATAAATAAGTTTATTGACGGACAATGAATTATAACCTTGAAATTAAATTGAAATGCAGCACATCGGGTTAAGGTTGTTTACAGTGAAAGTTTTAGGTTAGAGTTCGATGACATAATATCAAAGTGTTGTGGGTGTATTAAAAACATTGAGTGAATTTCCGGCAAATACAGTGAAAGGAAATAAAGCGCTGTAAGTATATTTTTAATACAATATCTTATTTTAACTCTCGGTTATTAGGAGCATAACCTGTTCTGCGCGAAATGATTAATTCTTTCGTATCGTAACGTGGCTTTTTGCAAATATAAGTAACTTCAAACCACTTCGCTTTAAACAGATTTTTTTAATCAGAATGCTTAAGTATGCCATCGATGCTCCTGGTAGCAATCAATATTTTCATAACTATGACTATGTTATTAATATATTGTTATTTAGTTAACGTTGATACATCATTTTGTATTTGTATTCAGCAATCAACAACTTATTTCCGATGGATAATTGAATCCGAGACTCTAAAAGTAAAAAGTCATTGCAACTCTTGGGCTATATGAACGTTAACGAAAAAATTTATTCTTCTTGGTGTTAATTTAGAATATAAAATTAATTAAAAATAACAATTTATTATATTTTCTGTAACATTTTAAAACACCAGGCGAAAATATTAATAAATATTTTATCTATAAATACAGATCGTAAAACTTAGTCGTGTTTTAAAATCTCAGGTCGTAAATCGAATAATTACCTACTAAATACCTGCATATATTACTATAGTCATCTTCAATGAATTATTGTTATTTTCTTCCAAAGCCTTTATTCTTCAGCAAAATGTATTCAAGTTTTTTTCTTAATGTAAAGTCCATCTCACGTTTAACTGTGAGTTTCCAGTGTCGTAATTTACTGCAATAACTTTACACGTTAAAGAAATATATTATATTATTTAAATATATATTATATAATATATTAACTATGCTTGTACAATATACTAACATCTTACTAATATTATAAATGCGAATGTTTAGATGGATGGATGAATGTTTGTTTGAAAGTATCTCTAGAACAGCTGCATGGAGCTCATTGAAATTTGGCATAGGTCTAGAACATAGCCTGAAAGAGAACATAGTCTACTAATTATTATTTTTTAATTCCGCGCGTACGAAGTCGCAGGCTACAGCTAATACTTATATATGATGGTAACTCTGACATTCCGAGAATTTGATCAACAATCGTATAACATCTCGTTTGCTTTCCGAGAACATAAATAAGGATAACATTATTAAAACCGGTTATTCCGTTACTATGATTCCAATAAGTAATTTATGAAAAAATATTACATTCACAATCACTGCATGATATTTTGTTATATATTTTCTTACTTACAAAATGTAAACCAACTGTTTTTGACATTTTATGTTTTTTTGTACCTGATAATAAAAAACTTTACTGTACCATAAAATGACCAAAGAACACATTTTTAATAAATAATATGTAACATATAACCGTAGCTATCAACTGTCGAAACATCAAGAGGCTATGACAAAAATATATACGGATGTTTCGGCAGTATATAAGCCTGTCCAAAGTAAAATTTAAAATTTTTAGATATGTATACGATTACTATATAATATAATATGAATGAATCACGCTGATATGACCCACTGGTAAACAAGAACCTTCTTTATTCAACTAAAGTAGATAACAGTTCGTATAACTGATTTACAGTTTACATGTTTCGGAATATTTCTTGCTCATATCTTCACATAGTGTATATTTATAACAAGTTTGTTACAGTATACATTTTCAGAAGATACCAAGGAGTTTAGAAGCTTGCTTCTTGTGTTTACAACATGCAGATAAAATAAAAATTTCACCAAAACTAACCTCAAAATTGATAGAAGGAACACATCGAATGTTAAAGACCATCAGATATTAATCGATACCGTGGGTTTCTGACACTAAAATCTCTGTAACATATCATCATCTCTGTCTTTCATCTTTGACAAAACAGAGGTAGCAATATGTTTTAAACAGATTTTGGACTCATTCACTTACGGTTAGTTAACAAATATTTTTTTTTTTATAAATACATACATTTTCTAATGTTATTAAAACTTCGTTAGCATTTTATTCTAGCACTCTGGTCATTATCGACATTAAAAAATTACAAATAAAATCTTTATATAACGCGCAATAACTTATTGAATAAATCATTACCATGCAAAAAATATAGTTACCTTGTACTTGATAAATTCAAGTTCACGTACAACCATTTATATTTTTTTTACCTTAATATGCTTCCGTAAAACAGATTATAAAACTGTGATTAAGACCACGCGGTATTAATAAAAAAACTTAATTAAGAGTCTAATTGTTTTGCCAGTCTATATTCGACATCTATGACAAATTTAATCGAGATCCATTCAGTCACTCTGGAGATACCTTCAAACAAACATCCATCCATCTACACATTCGCATCATATCTATTTATATATATAAAAGAAAGTCGTGTTAGTTACACTATTTAGAACTCAAGAACGGCTTTACCTATATGGTTGAAAATTGGTGAGGAGGTAGCTCAGAGCCAGGAGACGGACACTACTTATTCATTTTGTTATTTTTTTTTAATTTATGCCTTGAAGAGCCGCTTTTTATTTAACTTATTAATATTATAAATGCGAATGTTTAGATGGATGGATGGGTGTTTGTAGATATCACTAGAACGGCTGAACGAATCTCGATTTAATATGGCATACATATAGAACATAGTCTGAAAGAACACATAGGCTACACTAATTAAGTTTTTTTATATATCCACGCGGACGGAGTCGCGGGCGACAGCTAGTTTATAATATTAGTAAGATTTTTTTAAGAGTATGAGGGGCAATATTGTTATGACAATGGAGACCTACCTTAAGAATGTACATATCGTGTTTAGAAGCACAATACAATACAGAATGGGACTCAAAGCACCTCACAACACAAACACAATTACCTAGCACCGTATCAGATGGAAGAAATCAAATTACATGGAACAGTTTTCAATCAACGGCCAAATCAAATCAGATTAGATATTATATGAATGTAAAATAACCATAGACCATCAAACACTATAAACACATAATTAATCACATCTAGCTAGTAAACAACTACGACTTTCGTTGTTTTAAATTTGAAACATGTCTAGTACTTTCTTATCTCTTTTTTCTCGTATTTTATTGGACTATGAGTCCTCTAGCTTCTTACAAACTATCAATAATAATATCAAGTAGTTTTTAATATGTAATATAATACTTCCTTTTTTAAACTTTATTAGTTAAGACAAACTTACAAACTTAGAAAATGTAACGTAGTAAATAATTCCATAGTAGTATGCAATATTGAATAATCGATTTAAAAATACCGTTTAACTCTTTGATAATAAGAATGTAATGTCTATAGGAGGCCTTATAAGTAGAAATCGACAATCAGGACTTCATTGCAATAGTTCTATAGTTTGCACTAAAGAGGATATAACTTCTAAAGCTTATTTAAATTTATTGTTGTTGGTAATTACCAAATATGGATCAATTAAGGAAGCGGACGAATCCTTCGGTATGTGTTTTTATCTGACTGAAAATAGGATAAAGTTTTTTGTGGGTATGACTTTATTTTAGTACGTAAGATTTGTAAGGTTAAAGTACGAGGTAATTCTAAGCAGTGATTTAGATATTGTTAATCTGCTTTTTATTTTTAAAACTAATGGTTGTCCCAACTCTGTTTGCGCGTAATTAAAAAAAGTGAATAATAGCCTCTGTGTCCTTCAAGATGATATTCTACATCTATCCCAAATAACAGCGAGATCCGTGCAGTCGTTCTGGAGATACCTTCAAACAAACATCCATTCATCTGAACATTCACATTTATAATATTAGTAAGAAGTAAAATGAATTATAAATTGTTGGGTTATAAACTAGTTCGGGGCTAATGGTTTAGTTAACAGCGTTAGTCATTAATTAACGAGTTATCCCGTACATCGATGAGTGTAGATTGCAATTGTTTCAAACTTATATAGATCAGATTATCAACACTGGTGAAATACATTATATATCGTAATATTAGTAAATAACATGATAGTCTCGTTAGTACATAATAGAGGGTAATATTTTTAATTTATCTCTCTACTCAGAGTGGTTTAATTACTTGCTCTGCTAGCGCAGCGACCCAAATCGTAACTGGCGTCCTACACAAGAGATCAGAGTATTTTAATTGTTATTTAAGTTACTTAATTATTGTTAAATATTAAGGGAATGCAAAAATATATTTGGTACTGTAACATGGATTTACTAATGTATCTTTTTTACTCTAATTGAATGAATTAATTTCGTTTTGTTCCAGACTAAGGGACTTTCCAACATGACCATCCGGAGTATGACAGTAACCGAAGCTCGTGACAGCACGAAGAGATGCTGCAGAGGGTAAGAATATTATTATATTATTACTGACGCATATCGAATTTTTACTGTATGTATTTGTCTAATAAAAATTATTTTTTAGATAAGTACTTGTAATATAAAGCGTTTTCAAATAAACTACAAAGACTGATGGGCTCGGAGCCGGTCCTAAGTTAGGGGTAACCAAGCCATAGACAACTTGTTTAAATATTTTATACGACTTTTACTCAAAATTTTTTTTTGTTAAAAATTGAATTTTTCTTTTTAAACCTTTTTACTTAAGTACTATTCAGTTCTTGAAACCTTTCAAATTAGAAGTCAGTTGTTACTAATAATTTAGTACTCCAAAAAATATACTGAACTAAACTAATACAAATAATTTAGACAATTTTCTTTTATAAAAGAAAAGGCAAGCAGTGCAAATTTAAGCAATAAAAAGATTTCGTTATGATCCATATTCTCAAAGCGTATTTTCCCTTTTTATTATGACAAAGAACTTTCCGGTCGAAAAATAATTTTCGTATAAGTCTTTTGAAGTGATAATATACAATAGAAAAGAATAGTTTGAGAGAGCATTGTGTTTCTTAAATTGAGAAACATATCTCTCTCCGATTTGTTAAAGTAAATGACAGAGCGTGTAACAAACGAAAGGCCTTAAAACATTAACATAATATACAAATTTTTAGCGCCTGCTGAAATGTGATGTTGTTATATTGTGCGAATTTGCTATTTATATTTTAACAGCACCAACAAACAGTATTTAACTACACAATTGAAACGTTTATTTTTTATCAGTACATGTAAATCCCTTTTAAACTGTCAAGTTTCTTAGAAACTTAAGCTTTTTATACGTCAGCTTAAACATAATAAAAATAATAAAATATTCTCGTTTTGTTCCCTAACAGGAAATATTGTAGCTAATTTATAGATTCTGTAACACCCTACTGATATTTAAAATAAAATTTATTGAACAGATTTTTACAAATCAAATACTTAAGCAAATGCCTAGATCAATTTAGCTTAGAAAGAAATAGATAATGTCAGCAAACCTTATCATATTCACATTTTTATTTATTTATCCGTTTACATCCAATCTCTATACGATATATTCGCATGTATTTTAATCAGTCATAGAATTAAAAAATCTCTTAAGTATATCTGCAAGCCGATTTGAATAAGGACCAAATTTTATCGTATGGAAATCAACGAATTTATCCATAATCCTACGTGAGCCAGTGAAATGTATATCCGGATGATCTAAGTTCTAAATGTTGGTATCAACTTGTGCAATACATATTTTTATCTCTTTCCCTCTCCTGGATACCACTGAGATAATGATATGTTTTTGTAACAGTGTTTCGGCAATTAAAACTTAAGTAACTCGGGTTAAATAAAAAATATTAAAATGTTTGATATTTCTTAATTTATTTATTTTCTAAAGAAAATTTAAGATGATATAAAAGAATATTTAACATAAATATTTTTTATATCGAAATATTCTTGTTCATTTTTCATTAACCTTTTAAGAAATTTAAGAAAAAGTCTAAAAAAACACGTCAAGTTTTATCTCGATAGATATGAATTAATTCAAAAGTCTTTAATAAAAATCTTTTGAAATATAGTTGAAAAATAATTTTATTATTGTGAAGATTGTAAGCAAGAATGTTTTTACATTTTAATATTCAAAGTTGGTCTGAAAGTTAAATTTTCTTATAACTTGTAGGATTTCTAATAATCTTTTGATCTTTATACTATAAAGTTCACATTTTGTTGTTATACACGAAGATAAACGTCCTTCTTGGTTTATCTGTTTGGACATAAAAGGATCATAATAATTTCTGACCCTTATTTTATATAGACCATGAAACTATATTAAATCTATAAATAAGATGATGCAATGTTTTCTACATACTTTACCACAAATCGAGCAAAAAGTTACATTAATTGATGTGGTTAACACAGAAAATTAATAACTTTTTTAGTACTTAAGTTCAATTTTAAAATAAACTTAAGTTGTGATATGTACTTAATTTATCAATGTAATACAGCAAGGTTTTCTAGTTTTATACAAGTTACGAAGTTGAACTCTCTAATTAATAAATATATCTTACTAATATTATTTATGTTTGGATGGATGGATATCTCCAGAACGTCTGTATGGATCTTGCTGTAATTCGGAATAGATGTAAAACATGTTTTTTAAATACCGCGTAGACGGAGTCGCGGGTGACAGCTAGTTAAAAATAATCAGAGAAACGACTCTTATAAAATGTCTTATATTGTAACACCATTAACATTGTCCTTTGTCGTAAACCTTATCGAGAACGAAATCAAGGATTTTGCAAACATAAATCCATCAAACTCGCTTTCCGTTGTAAATTAGTTACACGACTCATCGAACGTAATAAATCTTAAAGAACAAATCTATAATAATCTTAAAATCAGTCAGAAAATGATTGCTAAGGGAAAATTATAAAAAATTATACTTCGAACAAAAAGAAATTTAAGTAATAAGTAAAAGTAAGTTATATTTATAGCTTATTATTTACTAGAAAACAGTATAGTGTGGTTAAAGCAGCATACTTCGTTGTTCGTTTGCTTCACAGGGAGTCGGACTCTGCAAAATTGAGTAATTTACCAATCAGTCCCTGTTGATGCATCATTCATACAACGTGTACGGTTTATCTGTGTGCTTTTTATGGTATATCTCAATTTTCCACCTTTTCTTCAAATATCTGCTTAATCTAAACGAAATATTATATTTTCTTTGAGTATAAATGTTTGTAATTCGTCGAATATATTACAAGTAAAATACTCAGCATAACGTAAAAATTACAAAAAATACTAGCAATAGTGTTCAATAATTCCAACAAAAAAGTCGAAGTGCTTTCGCTTCGAATCGATTCCATAACGAAATTCTAAAATGTTTAGAACTGACAATAACTTTCGATAAGTCACATGATTGTCGCGCGTCAGTTCAATACATTATTGAAATTCGTTATAGTATCGCACCGGAATGCACTTTCTCTAACCACCTTCTACGCAAGCAAACATTTATTTTTTGAAAAATCAATGCATAATGTTAAATATTATAAAGTACCAATTTCCCTTACACGTCCAAAAAGCTGTATCACCGGTTTCATTAAACCGAGCCATTCATTACATAAATAATTTACATAAACTTGTTTTATAATTTACCCGTGTCGTGTGTACGGACCCTTACTTGTGACGTATAGTGCGAGGTCGCGTTATTTGTCCGTAGTTTTTATGTTAGGTGCTTTATCACAACACTATGTGTTCAGTTACATATCAGATGTGTTTTAATATAAGTTAACGTGTATGATAGAACAAAAATTTAATGTGTGATAAATATTAGTGATGTGCGACACACAGTTATTAAGACAAAGTTCCTTGAAGAAACCGGGACAAGCAGGAAGTGTTAAGAGAAAAAATCTACATGTTCTCATTAAGCTTCCAGAATCCGCTCGTGATAGGTTTGTTATTTTTTTCTCTGTTTTTTTTTTAATAAACGTAAGTCAGATGTTAAGGCGAATAATAAATATTAACGTTAAACTTTTTTGACGAATTTTACCACTTTGCAGTTGTTTTCTCGCAGTTATAAAATACTTTACTGGTTACTACTTCAATGACTATACTTATAACTTTATTTAAAACAGATTTAGAATATAATTTGAAAAGATTATGTTTTACGTTTGTACCAGATTTAAAAAAGATGTATTTCGCCGTACAAGAGATATCTATTAACAAACATGCATCCATCTAAACTTTCGCATTTATAAATAAGATAAATAAATTTTGTCGTATTAACTGTTTACATAGTAGGTTTACATTGTCATAATTATACAAAAACGTACTTTTTCGCATAGTGAAAACCCATCGTAAGAGTTTGTGTAAATGTCACCTGCACATTTTATATCAATCAATCATAATGTGTGTCACAAAACACACGAACGTAATACTAATTAAAATATAATTATATAAAGATATAATATATAAGGTAACGAATAGGTATATAATAAAAACATGTTATATATTATAGTATTAGATTTAATTTAAAAAAAAAAGTTGTTTACTTGCTATGGAATATTTCAGAACGAATAATGCTCGATGGATAAAAAAAAAGAAGTTTAAACTTTGAACGTTTTTCATGTAATTGATGTAACGTGGATTTTCACTGACTTAACATATTTGCCAAAACATATCATTCTCTCTATTTTCGTACAGAAAGAGACAGAGATGGCATTATATTTTGTACAGGTGAAAGAAACTTACGATTATACTAATATTATAAATGCGATTGGATGGATGGATGTTTATTAAAAGCTATCTCCAGAACGGCTGCATGGATCCCGCAGATATTTGTCTTAGATGTAGAACATAGCTTGAAAGAACACATAGGCTTCTATTTTTTTAATCCACGCAGACGGAGTCGCGGGCGCAACAAGTCAACCCGCATTGGGCCAGCGTGATTGACTATGGCTTAGTCACTCTCAACTTAAGGTAGGCTCCGAGCCTCCTCAGGTTGGACTTATAGTGAGCTGAAGATTAATAACAACTTACCTTGATGAATGAACCCTGACTTGCCTTATCAATTCACTATGAAAGAGATGACGTAATTGTATGTTTGATCTGAGGAGAATGATGGATAGATAAAGTAGATAAAAATATAATAAGACTTGTGCATATACATTTTTTGTTAATTAATAAATTGTTACGTTGATATTACTGTATTATACTTTATTAGAAAATTTAGTTACAATTCATTATTCCGCAACGAATAAATTGCCATTTATTTCTTCATAATGTATACTTTTTGTCACATAAAATGTACTAGAATATTATTATGTATAGCATCATTTAAATGGCAGGTAATAAAACTAAGATTTATGCGTAAACCGATATGGGATATGTACATAGACCACCAAGGTCTGTATAAACTAGAGCGCCTAGTTCCAATAAATTGTTTATCAAATATTACGTTTTTCGCTAATTTACTAATATTTCTTGTAGCGACTAAGCTCTTTGCTTGTGCTAGGATTTGGTTTACGACAATTATCGAATTGCAGAATTCGAACCCTCGCCCACATGATAGGAAATCCGTACCCTTTACCATTAGCTACTGCCGCTTCATTGATAAAACAAATGATCGCATCAAGAGTAAAATCCCACAGAAAAATGAATACTTGCTTAAAGCTGCCAGTATTTCTTTTGAATTTAACAAGTTTACACCATCGTATTCATTTACACAAAACCATAATCGATTACACAAACCTATAGTCAATTACACAAAACCGTAGTCAATTGTTACACAAAACGGCAGGCATTTGTTACTATAACGAATTGGATATTTTTAATTATGGTTGGCTAAAAGCGGTTATTCACCTTGGTGTTCTGTGGTACCGTAATACTCCTTCCTGTTCATTCATAAAATTATCGTTAACTAAAATGTGGTACAAAGTGTTATAATTATGAACGAATCATCTTACTAATATTATAAATGCGAATGTTTAAATAGATGGATGGGTGATTGTTAAAAGGTATCTATCAGCAGAACGGCTCAAAGGATATCGTTTAAGTTTGAAGAAAAACACATAGTCTACAATTTTTTTTTTTAATTCCCTGAGGATGGAGTCATGTGTCACAGGTAGTTTAAAATAAACTATCTACTTAGAAGATAAGTAAATAAGTCTTGTACTTCTAAAATTATTTAGTTGTAATATATTTAATTTACTCCGACTATCTTTTTACCGATTGTCCGAGGGTAATGTGTTTCATGAGTACATAAGTATGTTTGTTTTAGGTATTCCGTTTTTATTATTGTCATTTGTTATATATGGTTGCTATGGTAACCATTTGTAGCCTAAACAATTGAACTGAGAATTTTTCCACGGGTCGTTATTGAGGTACAGTGCGACTATTAAATATACTATTTAATACAATGTGTATTGGTTGTTGAAAATCTTACACGTGGAAATTCCTCAGTTTTATAACATAATATTTGACTATGTTATTAGGAAACATTCAGATTTGTATAATACAACAGAATGATGCCAAAGCAAGTTGTTTATAAAACAAACACGCTAACATATAAGTAATCTTTTACTTACATGTTTGATAAAATAATTTAATAATACTTTGCAATACTCGACGCAATGACCTATTAAAAAAGAAAGATTTTTTTTCTTTTTCAAAGACTATTCTAATAATATTGATAGCTGCCAGTTTCACACCTACATTTTTCTAAAATAGTTAAAAGGTGGGTGCAACTTTTGTCAGGCATAATCGAATACCCGATTTATTCAAAACAATATAATTTTAAATACATGAAGTATTTAAATGGACTGATCGCACTACAAACAATAGTAATGTTCACTGATTGCGATCATTAGTCGGTTCAATTTAAAACAAATGCAATAAAAATGCATCCTTAAAAAGCTAAAATGGTGTAGAATTGCACTGCTCTTTCCGCACGATGTCCCAAAGCCTGGCTCATCAACGTCCCGCGTCAATCATAATAGTCATAAACATATTGTACACAATGTAAATATGATGTTGAATATGTTATCAGTATATCTCGCATCCTGTCCTTTCAAGAGCTCACAAAAGCGGCTGAGAGTTACATTAAAGGGTGTGAACACAACGAGCTATTATACTAATTAAAATTAGGAGTAACATTCATCAGCACAGAACACATTATTGTGGACGTAAAAGATAAAATCGTGAAAAGAACGAGTTCAAATCTCACTCGCCATAACCTGGTTAAATGATTTTTTCATTTTTTTTTACATATAACGTTACAGTTTATTTATTTTAAGTTAAAAATCGTAAAATCTTTGTTTTAAAACGCAGACCATAGATGGCGCTATTTCATCTATTAGAGACTTAATCGCGTTTTTGTGACTTTTAAAATTATTTTTTGGTTATTAAAATTTCCTTTTAGAAACGTAAGCAAGGTTATTACCATTAAGTAATTTCATTTGGCCTTTTAATTTAATTAAATTAAATCATAAGCCAATGTAATTATATTGGCTCATGATTTTTTCCTTAAAAAATCGGATTAAGTAATAATAAGAAATTAAATATAAAAATGTAAAAATTATAGTTGTATTAAATAGATATAAATATTATGTTCAAATGTTCAAATTTACCTGAACCAGTGTGTGCACACGCCTTTACAATGACGTACGAGGTCGTCAACTGAGACAATTTATTCGCAGATTTTTTTAAACAGTACTATGTGTTTAGTGTCCATCCGAACACTTGTTTGATTTAATTTATAAAGTGACCGTGAATTAAGTTTTTATTAGAAAAATAGTGTATAATAATAATGTGTGATAGAGAATTAATAAGACAGACATCCTTGAGTCGAGCCGGGAGTGTTAGAAGAAAGAATCGAAACATACATATAGATTTACCGGACACTACACGAGAGAAGTGAGATTTTTATATTATTAAGCTATTCAATTATCAAAAATTACATCAAATATTATTAATATTAATAATTTAATATATAAACTTCGCTAACACATAAATGAAATGGTAGAAATAAGGATGCATGTACTCTTGGGAAGAATGGATTTCGTTTAAGAACTTACCATACTTATATCTTCTTAAATCACTCAAGTTATTTAAGTTACAGTTAAGCGTCATACATCCATACAAGAAGTTGTTTAACCATTGGTTTCTGAATTCTCTATATAAAACATATCATCATCCCTGTCATTATCTTTGACAAAACAATAATTTTGATCTCAGAAACCCACAGTTACTCAGTCGACTAGAATAATTTTGAATTAAATCATCAACCAAAGCACTTCGGCAGTGGAATTTCACGGGTATGTTGATATTTTGAATATTTTCAAACAAAAGACGCACTTCAACATAATTAACATACGCTCCGATAGATGTATTTGGTATTCATAACATTTGGAATTGCTGTTCATGTAAACATTACTCCGTGTAAACCTGTCTTTGTTTATATAAGCTTTTAGTGTTTACATTTCCTAATACTGAGTACATTTAGACTGGTGATAGTGATCCCACAAATAGATTCTTAGGTTTTAGAATATGGATTATAAGTTTTATCGCTAAATGACGCACAATTTTTTTTCTAATTATAATTCTTGGATAAATTAAACACTTATTACTTACTTTAAACACTGAATAATCTTGTTAAACTTTATTTATTGTTTTGTTTTTCTTTTCTATAAATAAAATATATTTTTTTATAGAATATAATGTGAAGTATCTAAACCCTTATAACATGTTATATGGCTCTTGAAAGTAAACATTGTCTGTGTTTTAAAAATGTCATGTAAAATCATGTTACGTTAATGCAAATTTGTTAAGTCATGATGTGGTGTTAAAACTGTATAATTGTTTGTTTAGATTTAACTTGTTACTCGTGATTACGTAAGATGAAATGTGATATAATATAATCTATTTTCTTGTAAACACGCAAACATTAGAATTGAAAATCCGCGAGTGCGACATAGGAACAGAGAACTGTGTTTATCATCTTTGTATACTAAAGAATGTCACAATGGAAAGTCTGAGATAATCAATATTATTTTACTTCGTTTCTACTACTAATTAAACTTTATATCGTAAAATTTTAAATTTATATTTCCTTTAGAAATATCTTCTAGTTCTACGGCTTGTTTAAGTTCAAGTTATCGGTTAGTTGCTTACACCAATTAGTGTATGGCGGCCTTAGTTGTTCTCTAATTCGTGACTACCATTCTTTATTGGACAGCTTCAGAACATGAAGCCCTAAAAATCCTTGTTTAAAAAATATAGGAGAAAATACTACAAATCGCGCCATCTGTTAACGGGACTCGGAACTAACCAAGAAGTGAAACTTCCTGAACAGCTGTTTTCATTATTGATTTTCCGCCAAGCCTCAAACAAACCTCACTCCTGCAATACCTGCAGTTTACTCACAAAATTGACGTCATACACGTGACGTTGCACTTATAAAATGGTTATTCGTTAGTTATAATTACAAGAAAATGGAAAAAAAAACATTTATAATGTAAAATTCATAAACATTTTGTAGTGAAAGGTTATATTTGGACTTAATTATTACAAATAACAAAACTGTGCAAGAAAGAAGTGTGTGATAAAAATATAAATAAGATGGAAATGACTCTAAGTGGTTTATATAGAAGAAATTTTATAAGTTCACGTTCTGAAGATATCCCGATGGATACAATACGTTTGGTGTCACCGATAAACAGGTTCAATATGTTTAATGGGAATTTTAGTAATGACGATTTAGATTATTTAGAGAAGTAAGTAAATAATCGAAAATGGAAAAGCTTTTAAATAATTAACATTTATTATCGATACCGTTTTTTTATTTACATTAAGCAAAATTAAAATTAAAAAATAGTGACATGAGATTGTGTTATTTTCTTTATAATATTAAATAGGTTAATGAATTACCAAACTTACATGTGCTTAATGTCAAAAATAATAATAACTTTTATAGTTAAGGATAACTTTATAGCCAAAATAATTATATCGTAATTTGAACTTTTACATAAATATGATAGTAAGTACCTGTACGGTTTTATGAGTAATATTAATTGTACTGAAAACGTGTTAAATATTTCTATATCATATTATTTTTTAATTCAGTTACTATGTGTGGCTTACATAAAATGAAAAGGAACTTAAGACTAGAAATTACTATAATAGAATATTCTTTTAAAGCAGCTTGTCTATATTATATTTATAATGATGCTTTAAATAAATGTTCTTTCTAAAATTGTTATAGAAATTTCACAATGACAATTATTAAATGTCTAGTATTAATTAAGAACGTAAGAGAATTTTATAATGCACGTACTTTTACAGATTAATCTTATTTAATTAAAAAGTTACTGTTTACGACAACTACATTATTTGTACAGAGAAATTCTAACACTTTAGTTAAGTTTTTATTACATTTGAAACTATGTTTATCTACAGCATTAATGCATTGTTACAGACCATACAAGCTAAGGACCAAAGTTATAATTACTGGTCTGGTGCTCCTCGTCCTGGTATCTGCATTGAGTGGCTTCCTCATCGGCAGTGCTGACTACGCGGCATGGAAGAACTCGGAACCACCAGATCCACTGCGTCCATTAAAACCCTCGCCGTCTATTCTGCACATCTTCCAACGCGCCGCCGTGTGTACCGATGCACCACAGTGTTCGAAGATCGGCAGGTAAGCGCTTTTTATAATACATTTTTTGTACATGACGTGTATAAAAAAATAAAATGTTTAAAAAGACCACATTTTTCTGTTAACAGTTTTGTTTAGCTACTCGTCAATAGATGGCGGTGTAATGATTTAATTTTAGACCAGTGTATCTAATTAAATATCGATACGATAAAATTTCATATAAATAATTGTTTTCTTAATTATTTCGCATACGTAGTAAATATCATTCAGTAATAAATGATTGAATAATTTTTACTAAATAAATTCATTATCAATAATTTACGCGACACGATTTTAGCTCATTGAAAGTGTTGTCATATATTGCTTCTCTCTACTAAAGTGGTAGATTTAAATATTTTTAACTTTAAACAATGTTTTGGATCTCAAAACTGCAATTTGCGATATCCTACTTTAAGAAATATATATGAGAGTTAAACACATTGTTAAAAAATCTATGTTGGATTGTAAACGTAACGTACTTAATTCCATGCGATCATTTGGTCCAAGACACGTTTATTTACTTTACATATGTTATTACATTACATATTTCATTTTCTCTGGATATAAAACGAAGGACAAGATCATTCCATATCACAAGGTTGAAGTTGATGAAGAGTCATATTAATAATCATTTAAGTAGCCGTGAAATTACCAAACCCTTTACTTTTTACTTTGCTTGGTAGTTTTTTTATTTATATGACCACACCGTAAAACATAAACACAACGTGCTGCGCATAAATAAACGTTCTTTCATAACCGGGTCGCAGCGAGCTCTCCGCCAATCACGTTTCGAGAATTTTATCGACGCGCATGCGGTCAGTGACGTGTCGCACCGTGCCTATATAAGCACACCGGCCTTTGGCATCGCGAACATTTCATTGAAACAAAATCAACCGTAGCGTTGTCACAGTGACAAATCTCGTGTGGACTTTAAACAAATTACATTTTCAACAATTAAATATGTCCGAAGCTTTCTTTGACGAGTACGATTACTACAATTTTGAACACGACAAGCACATCTTCTCCGGACACAGTGGGAAACAACGCTCGAAGAGAGAGGTAAGCGAGCACACGAACCACTTCGATCCGTCCGGCCATTCTAGAAAGATCGTGACCAAGTTGGCTAATACAGAAAAGAATAAGAAAGCCGGTAAAAAAAATTAAATGGACAATTTGTGAAACTGACGACCATGGCGTGCAAAAGGATAGTGGAAATGCCAAATGAAAGGAGACTTTTATTGAGAATACCCGAGGAGAGCGCGGGTCGTAGCTCGTCGCAGAGATCACTGGAACACCCGAGACGATTCCTGTTGACTCAGGGCTTCTACCTCGCCCAGCACGGCGCCTCTGCCAGGGCGCGCTGGCGGACGAGGCAACGGCAGAAATGAATCGTGTACCGGCCTCATTGTAACCGGTAAATCTATTTTGGATACAACACCGTTCCAACGACTGATCTCAAATCTCACTGAGCTTGTTATAAAGCTCAAAATTGCTGTGTTACTAATTAACTAGATGCTTACTTTATTACGTTTTAATTTTGTATCGCTAGCGGTACACAAAGGACTGTAATAATAATTTTAAGTTAATAAAAAATAATAAATTATACTTTGGTTTGTTTTATTTGGTCGTGTTTGCTAGGCGGAAAATAAACTGTCCTCTGGCGAGGTCGTTGGCTTGTTTGTTATTGAGTTGATATACAGGCGGACGCAAACGACTACGCATCTACAATTCTTGTTTATATACAAAAAGAACCTTGGCTCGACTATCTGCTAGTCCGCGACTCGTTGACCTTGTTGTCTTACTTTTTACATTCATGTATTATTGCTGTTTTTTTTAGAATTAGTGCTGCTTAGGTTGAAAGATAAATCTTTATAAATTTCTCTGCTGAATTATCGCAAATCTTGAACCATGATTCCTGAATTCATTCATTATATGGAGTACAAAGAAAAAATAAATTACAATACACTTATATAGAAAGTAGAAGACATTTGTGGGTAGGTACCTAGCTTCATCTCAACTAGAAATAGGTGAAAATTAATTGAAACAAAGATTAATTTTCAAGTGATATTATAGAATTAATAGAAGTAAATAATTCCAGTAACTTACGACATGATTGTCTTTTATAAATATTGTAGATAAGATAAGATTGGTAAATAGCATTAGGTATGATCAATGAATTTCAGTCAGGGGTTATTAGGTATGTATGGCCCTAGGGCCGGCATTAGGGTAGAGCGTGGTTGGGCGACCGCCCAGGGCGGTGGACATAAAAAGGCGCCATAGGTCGGCGAATAACACATTCTTACATAACTCTAACAGGATTAACGCCCCATCAAAGTCACGATAAAACAAAGGACGCCTTAGAAACCTCGCCCAGGGCGCCAGCTTAAACCGACACTGCGGTAGAATTGTTACATTTAAAACCTCACTTAGGGTTTTCAGATTCCAAAAAATGTGTGATGTAAAGATGGTCAATAAAAATGATCATCCAAAATATAATTATAAAAAATTCAATAAGAGTATTAATGATACTGCGACAAGTTGTAAGATACGTATTTTATTTGTAGGAAGAAGGAAGTTAACCAAAGTAACATTGTACCTAAGGAAGTCTGGTGATAAGAATTTTAAACGAATATAAATCGAAAGAAAAATGAAAAAATGCGATTACTTTAGTAATATACTTCTTAACACTAGGCCCTATACAAATATGACTAGCTAATGCCCGCGACGTCTACGTTACGATGGAAAAATATCAAATAATATAAAATATAGGCATCTAACACGTAATACAAATTGCATCTCCTGAGGCTATGCGTGTGTTTTATGATTATTATTATTATGAAAAAACTCACGACAGATATAATTAACTAAGAAGCCAAGGCCTAGACCCAGCCCTAATAGGATTATGGTCTACGTAACCAAGCATAGAAGTAAAGATTAAAAATAAATACTTTCTATAATGTTTCATCAAAAAGTCATAGTTTTGAAGTAAGAAATTGCTAGAAGGAATATCGCTGATTTTAAATGGCATATTAACGCGTTTGCGTGCGCTGACTCACGTAGGCTTGTCCTTATTCCACTTTGAAGCAACTTATTGCTTATTTTTATCTGTGTATACATATTTTGAATGTTAAAGTACTATATTGGCAATTAAAAATGACACACAAGACTTTTATATGCGTTCTTACTAATATAGTGGGTAGGAGCAAAATATACTTGACTGGTGCGCTGGAAGAACTTAGGCCTACAGGTGCAAGGGAACATAACATGTACTCGGACAAAGGACAAGATGGTACTGAATTCACTGCTTTGTACTCTAAAAAATACCAATCTTTTTATGTACGTCTTGATATAAAGGTATCGCTGTCTTCTTGCTGTGAAAACTGATAGTCTTTTATTTCCTTTAGACAAATCCTCGTCTCAAATGGTTCCGCGGTGGACGCAGCGATCGCTGCGATGTTCTGCAACGGACTGTACAACCAGCAGAGCATGGGGCTCGGCGGCGGGTTCTTCATGACCGTCTACATAAAGGAGGAGGGCAAAGCGTATACTGTAGTTGCGCGAGAGACAGCCCCTGCCGCCGCCACCGCAAACATGTTCCATGGGAACTATGATAAAGCGAAGAAAGGTGAGCAATTACATTTATTCTCAATAGATGGCTGTCATTTATTTTCACATAGGGGTGTGCATTGGCCCTTTTTAATCTGTCGATACCTAGGATAGAGTTGTTTTCAGCTTGCAGTTCCAAATTGCGAACGCGAAAGATTGAATAGCATAATATTGAGAGTGATTTAAGCTTAAAAAATAAGACATAGAAGCTTAGTTATTTTAATCTTTATATTTTACTACAAAAGTATAGATTACCTTCTATACTAGGTCGAGGGCTATCACTTGTCTATCCATATACTTGTTATTTATTTATATTGCCTCTGGAAGGTCTTATCGACTTATATTTACAGCTAATATACGGTTTCTCTTTACAAATGTGAAACATTACTAAGGTTTATTGCGTTGAAGATTCATAGAACATAGTCTGTTAGCGGAAGATTTTTTTTATAGTTCCAGTAAATTATTACATCGATAGGCATTTGTTAGGCATACGTTGTATTATAATCGCTTAGTCGGTGTATCGTGTTTGTACGTATTGAGGTTATGTCTCAGTTTATGCAATCGTATTCAGAAACATGCGTTGCTAACTGAAATCGTTTTATAAACTGGGGGCCTAGCACGAAAGTTATCGTGAATGTTTTCGTAACTTCATCGATAAAATTTTTATAACATTTCTTATGTCCGGGGGCTGCACTAATCTCATACAATTTTTGTCGATAACTACTCTCTCGTAAGTCTTACTGCCAGGTTCTATGTTATCGTAGTTTTCTATTTATATTTTTTATAGGAACACCATACACGTCATAAGTCTGTTTTGTATATAATATAAAAGGGAAAAACAAATGACTGATATTAAATTATATGACAGTACTTATATGACGATATGTTTTATACAGAGATTTTGATGTCAGAAAGCCACGGTAAATCATGTTATATCATTTAGTAATAATAATTATAGAAAAAGTCTTACTTTCTAGATCTAGGTAGTTAATACGATAATATCTATGTATCGATAACAGTATTATCGATTAATACGTGTCCGTTCCAGTTAACCTTATCATCGTGGCCTCGAAAATCTTTACTGTTTATTATTTCTTTGTTCAATACAATGCTTTATCTGTTACAATATCTGTCTCAGTCTTTAATTGTCACTTATCTAACCTTTAGTGTAGATTTTACAAAACAACAATATATTCTTAATGTACGTCAGATTCAGATATTCGAACTTTAAACAAAGAAGTTTGCTTTTGTTTTAAATAAAATACGCATTCAAAGATAAACAATCAAGGCAGTGCATAGGGCAGGGGTGGTGAACCTTTACATATCAGCGTGCGCTTTTGCAAAAGAGTGTTGCATCCTCACATCTACCAACTCCACTTATTGGTATCCTTTTTATAATAGTAATTTTGTAATCAGCGAAGTGTACAATTGTATTGTGCCGTTGGTTCGCCACCCCTGGTGTATAAACAAAAACGTGTATTGAGTACGAGTATACAATAACAATGTGTTGTTGTCACTGTTTGTTTCAATGAAAATGAAAGAGATAACAATATGTTTCCACAGTGAAAAAACGCAAATATCTAGAAACTCCAACATACCGAATAAAATTTTGGTCTATTACCAGTATTACCAATTCTTAACAAAACTCCATTTGAAGAACAAAAGGTATCTAATTGTGTCTATTGTTAATTTAAGTGGGTTATATTTTTGATAAATCTCTTTCATCGTAAAAGCAATTGTTTAAATATTACTTTTTTTAATGAGAACAACGACCTGGTTATGGTATAAAGTTACAACTACGAGAATATAAAGACTCTTTAACATGCGACCTTATAAAATGTTCATTATTGTTGATTTAAAAATTGAAATGGAATAAAAATATTTGAGTCAACTAGAGCAAAAGCATAAAGCTAATTATCTGTAAAAATCATCCAACTCGTTTTCCTTTAAAACACATAAACAACAAGAGTCAGATGGTATCATCACAGCTCACTATACGTCCCCACCGAGGGGCTCGGAGCCTAACCTAAGTTAGGGGTGATTAGGCCATAGTCAACCACGCTGGCCAAGTGCGGGTTGGTTGACTTCACACATATCTTTAAATTTCTTCGCATATATGTGCAGGTTGTATCAACGATGTTTTCCTTCACCGTAAGAACGTCGGATAAATGTATATATGTAAATCGAAAATCGAAAAACACATTGGTACATGGTGGGAACGAACCCAGGACCTGCAGATTACAAGTCAAGTGCTTTAACCCCTGAGCCAGATGGTACAGATGGACCTTGCTTTTGTTGTATTTTGGACATCTACATAAATTCACAATTACTATGACAACCACTAAATTGTAATCGCAGCTCGTTTGCCAACTTATCTAATGAAAAAAACTGCATCTTTATTCACTCTCTGACTTTCGCTTTAAAGAATCGGAAAGGAAATGCTGACGTCATAACATTAATAAAACTCTAAATAACTTTTTAGTAGTTCAGAGGATATCATAATGTTATTAAGTATTTTATAATTAATATCAAACGTGTTACTAAGCCTGTCTTAAGAATGTGCGAGTACCTACAGATTTTGCGAGGCGCTTTCATGAGAAAGTTTCACCGAAGCTTTCTCTTCGATCTGGTTCGACCGACTAATACACGAGAGACGCAAGATCTTTTAAATTTCACTAACACATATCATATCACTTTATCATAATATGAATGATGAACCAACATTGTGATGGAGCCATCATAATAAAGGAATAATATTATAAGATTTTTTTTATCACTGATTATGACTAGACTAAGGTAAAAATTTCATAGTCCTTGTTACGACTTTTCCAATAAATATTTTTGATTATTTATTGGTTCAGGAAAGAAAAATAAGGTCCATTCTCCGTATTTCTATAATTAATTCCAAATAATCTTAAATCTTTTCACGTGTATAGTCGTATGACTGGATTGGAACCCAGGATCGTAAGAACGATGAATCTTTAAACTCTATCTTTTTTTCACAGGTCCACTGGCTTTGGGCATTCCTGGTGAACTGCGGGGTTTATGGGCTGCGTACAAGAGATGGGGCAAACTTCCCTGGGAGAGTTTATTGGCCCCCACACTGGCTCTCTGTGAGAATGGCTATGTCATGTCAAAAGTCCTATTCGATGGACTTGAAAGTGCACCCTATGTAAAGAATGATCCAAATCTAAGGTAAGTATCTGATTAAAACTTCAAAATACAACTTTTTTCAGTACAAAAGTCAACAATTTAGCTAATATCTGTGATGTTTAGAGACTATCTTAGTTACAAATTGAATTAATAGGAAAAGAAAGATTACGGAGAAAGTAATGAAACCTCTTTAGTTACTTTATATTGCGTCATTTTTTATTAAGTTAGAAGGAATAATAAAAAAAAGTCCAACTACGCATATTTCGATTTGCATATGAGTCATTCTCGTCTATCTTGTATTATGCAATATGTGACTAGATTGCGCGTTTGTTTTCAAACATATGTATAATGTTATTTATGCTAAGTTTATAGTTCAGATAACATTATATATTATAGTGACGTGCAAATAGATACTTAAAAAAAACAAAACAACAATGACCTTTGTAAAACATATTATATTTCATATCTTTAAAAAAATTGGATGTATGGATATTTCTTAGAAGGTATCTCCAGAACGACTGCATGAACCTCGCTGAAAACTAGCATATATGTAGAACATAACCTAAAAGAACACATAGTATACCTATTACGTTTTTTTAAACTGCGTGCGGACGTTAGCGACAGCTATTAGTCTATATTGCTGTTCATTAAACACACACAAACATTAAAATTTGACAGAACAAAACAATAAAAAATGCTTTGTTTTTAGGAAAACGTACTACAATCCTACAAAAGGCCAGTTCCACAGACCAGGGACGGTTGTGAAGCCGAGTGAAGCATTATGTAAGACGTTGAAGGTGATAGCTAGGAACGGTGGCGATGAACTATACAATGGAAGCCTCGCTGTTGAATTCTTAGATGATTTACAGCGCGCCGGCAGTATCGTTACAGCTGACGATCTGAGAAATTATCAGTAAGTTAAAAAATATTTTTAACATTTAAAAAATACGCTAGTACAAGTACAATTTCAATTGACGCATAAGAAACAGTAGTCGCTTTTTGTGATTTTTTTCTTTTTTTTTTTTTGTTTAAGACTTTTGTTCTTTTAAACATGTCAGCCATGTAATAAACTGCTTACAAAATAATTACGACTTCAAGTTAAGAAAATGACAAAAAAGTACAAGCAATAATAATAATAAAATTTACTTTTTTGTGCTTATCGAACTGTAAACAAGATATTTTTCTAATTTTTTTCTGTATCTACTTCAATAATCAGTTTTTAAATGGCACATATTAAATCAATTAAAGTTTTCTAACCTAAAATTATTAACACGTAGGAGCCGTTGATTTGATAAAATAATAAAGCATGAAAAAGACAAGATTTGAACTCAACACAATTTACGACGTAAATACGTAAATAACTCTTAAAAAGGTTCTGTATACCTGTGAATCTATGAAAATGTCTTCAAGTCAAACTACTAATAAAACAAGGTGTACTTATTCCATTTCAATCAGGCTCTTATTCCGTGTATTTTGTAGTACTTAGTACCACTTAAAAGAGATGACTATTACTATTGCACAAGAAATTTTACAATATTTCATATTCTATAAAAACTTCAATAACTTATGATTCATAACAATTCGTTGTAATGAATCGTGGTATTTTGTTAATATACACAATAAAATGACACGTATAGATAAAAAAATAAGAATTTTGATGACCAAGAGAATTAACATTTTAAAAATACAGTGTTTTTCCATTTAATCAAAAAAAAAATCCGAAAACAACTTAATTTTTTCTACGGTATAGCCTATTCTACTAATCTTAGTAAACATTTGATAACCCATATCTTTACAATTTATTTTTATAAAAACATCAAAACTGTTTTGTCATTAAACAAAACAAGTTATATTAAATTAATCGAGAATTAAAGCATTTAAAAAAATTGTAATCATATAAGCTGTATATCAGAATATGTTTTGAATTTTATATTATCATTCGATTTTAGATTTAGCATAGTTAACTCCACATATCTCATAAACAAACAAACCGAGTCACGTAGACGTCTGGGGGCATATCTTATTATTGAATTGACGTAGCGACTTTTGATAACCAGTTCATATAAATAACAGATTAATAACAAAAGAAATGTAATAAAATAAACAATAAATTGGACTGGACAGGATTAAAATGGATTGGACTAAACAGGAACAGATATAGTTAACACAGCTCAACGTGAAGTTATAAAAATAACAGCAATTCCAATTACAATGAGGTTAACGTATAAATAAATATATCGTTATGTTCTTGATCGCAACTAAAACAATAAATCAAATGTATTAGCGAAGGTTTTCCTACATATCAGCTTTAATTACCTTTACAATGACTCATTGATCATAGATTTATTTTTTATATTATCAACATTAGTTAACACTGCCATCTAGTGTGAATTTGAAGTTTTACCATAAATTAAATGAAATAAATCTTGCTAATATTATAAACTGGCTGTCGCCCGCGACTATGTCCGCGTGGATATATAAAAAACTTAATGAGTGTAGCCCACCCACATTATATTCATCTAAACATTCGCATTTATAATATTAGTAAGGTAAATAAAAAGCAGCTCTACAAGGCGTAAATTCGATAAAAAAAAATTAATAAATAGTATCCTATGTCCGTCTCCTACTCTAAGCTACCTTCCTCCACACCAATTTTCAGCCATATCAGTAAAGCCGTTCTTGAGTTATAAATAGTGTAACTAACACTACTTTCTTTTATATATATAAGATGCGAATGTGTAGGTGGATGGACGGATGTTTGATGGTATCGCCAGAACGACTCAACGGATCTTAATGAAATTTGGCTCACGTGTAAAACATAGTCTGGAAGAACACATGTTTACTTAATTTTTTTATTCCGCACAGACGGTGTTACAAGCAAAACCTAGTTTACAATGTAACTATAGTCAGGTATATTAAATATTATTTTGCTTAAAGAAAATTTAACTTAAATGGCACATTAAATAAATTACGTATTCTTCGTTATGCTGTACAAGCGTTACAAATTATGTTTTGCGATTAAAATTCTCAATTCGACAAAGTTCGACAATATTACTTTGCTGACTTTATTTCACAATATGGCGGATATTTTTATTCATATGCACCTGTGTAAAGTTAAAACGTCTTAAACAATAACATTCTAGATGAATCATTGTTATTATTCTGTTATTTGAGAGAATAAACATTATCGCTCTCATTTAATTTTATTGTTTCTGCTTAATAGTTACATTGACATTTTGTCATTGTCTACTACCTTAGGATCCATTCAGACACTTCGGGGCGGAGAGCAGATTTTATCACAAATAAAATTGAACTTTATACGATAGACAAAAGGTTTAATTTTACTTTGCATGTCTTTTCTTATCACATGCAAGCCTTAAATAGCGTATACGCCCCGGTTTGTATGAACTGACAATTTAATATGAGAAATGGTATATTTTTATCATTTTGTTTACTGACTTTTAATAATACTCAGAACTAATAATAACGCACATTGGCAAACTATTATGTAATGAGACATATTACTTTATTACAATAAAATATATAATAATAAAAAATAGGACACACTTGCACGCAAAACTTTTGATAAAAAAAAATAACTCAAAATCGTAGCACCAGAGGCGGAGTTACGCGGTAATATACATAAAAACACAGACGAATTGATAACCTCCTTCTTTTTGAAGTCGGCTGAAAATCGATAGGATTGAAACAAGATTCGTTTTAATTGTTAATCAACTTTGATTTTTAAATCATGACTGGAATACGATGCGATCTAAAATATAAACAAAAAAAAAACACATTAATAATAGCAAAAAAAGTACTACTTTAGATTGAAGCCGCTCACACGCGTAGACTTTTTTGCTTCCAATACGAGTTTGGGTTTTTTATAGACAACTTACCGTTGGTTTCAGAGATCAAATCTCTTTATAAAACTTATCGTCATCTTTGTCATTACCTTTTACAAAACAGAGACAGAATATTTTAAACGGGGATTTTTGTCACAGTAACCCACGATCAGATAACCTTATCACAAGAGTATTGCACTCAGAGTCACTTAGTATAATGATTTAACACTCATCTACACTAAGCGATACATTTAATGAACATTTAACGTGTCTATGTTTAATATGAGCGTAGTAACGTCATCTGAACACTGTTTACTACGCAATAGGAAATAAAAATATTTGAATATATGTAAATACATATGTACGTAATATAACGCGTAAATTCTCTTATCTGTTCTAGTTTTATTAAAAAAAACACGTTTAGAAACTGACTAGGAAATAAATACAAAAGTGACAGAACAATTTTCAACGACGAGATATACTAGATATAAATACTCGTAAAACAGCAAAGAATTCCAAATGATAATTAATTTTCATTTAACATATTCTTCACTAGTATTAGTAATCTTACTAATATTATAAATGCGAAAGATTAAATATTGGTTGGATGTTTGTTTGAAGGTATCTTCGGAACTGCTCATGGATCTTTGTAAATTTGGCATAGATGTAGAACTTAGTCGGGTAGAACATATAGGCTACTTATTAAGCTTTTTTTTATTCTGCGCGGATGGAGTCGCGGGCGATAGCTAGTATATGTAAGAGATAGTAAAACAGTATAAAAAAGCTAGTCTTAAAATAAATATAATCGCTAAATGTTATAGTTATTTTGTTTTAACAGCATTTAGATAATTGTGTTGTGTTTGTCATGGAAAGGTACATGGGGTCACGAGATATGAACTATATTCACAACTTTGTATCTTTAATGTCAACAAATACGATACACTATGCTGTTAATAGAACAAATTAAACTTATAAACCTAGGTCGTAATTATAATGTTTTGATAACAATACGTCATTGACGTCACTGAGTTTGTTTTTTAAACATGTTTAAACTTGGAATCCAAATTTACTTCCAGCCTAAACGTTCGTCAGCCAAAGCTTCCATTGAAATTCTTTGTTTTTTAAAAAGACATTAAGAAGGTTATATATAATTATTTTTGTACAAAAGTACTGTAAACATTTTAAATGTTGTATTGTATTTTGAAGGTATATTATAAATTCCAACTGTGTATATGTCGTCTCTATGGAGAATAATCTGATCTGAATAACGTAATGTTTTCTATTTGTATATAATTCAACTAGACCTTGACCTAATCTAATTTGAGCGAAGCGCAAAGAAAACTCCTACAGATTTTTATTCAGACCGTTCGTTGTGCCAAGGAAAGTAAGCCAAAATATTAAAAAATTGTGTTCCCGTTTAAATGAGACTTGACAAACTCGAATCACGGAATATATAAGAAAATCTCTTAATATTTCTGTATTTGTTTTTTAAGATATTTTTACTACATTAAACTGACTTATTCAGGCATAATCATCGCTTACATCAAGTGCTATTCTGAGTTTAAAATCATTAAAACCTTATCACAGTTATAAATCAAAACCAGTTATTTTTTATAACGACGATATCTGATTGAACTATCGTATTTTTTACAATGCCAAATTGTATGGGGCTCGTAATTTTGCACGCCATTTTAAGTATCGACGAAACATTAAGGTTTATCTTACTTCTTACTAATATTATAAATGCGAATGTTTAGATGGATGGATGTTTGTTTGAAGGTATTCGCTGAAATTTGGCATAGATATAGAACATAGTCTGGAAGAACACATAGGCTACTAATTAGGTTTTATTTTATTTCCTCGCGGACGGAGTAGCGACAGCTAGTTCTTCATTCAGACATTCGCTAGTTGTTAACAACGAACTGCCGTAAAGTTTCAAGCTTTTAATACGGAAATACATAGCCATGTTATAATTTAATTGATAATATTTCAGAGCGAAGATAACGGATTCTTTAGCTGTTCCTCTAAACAATGGCGACGTGCTGCACGTCCCGCCACCGCCCAGCAGCGGCGTCATCCTCGTCAATATACTGAATATACTCAGCGGTTACAATTTTACTCATAACAGTATTAACACCACTGAAGACAAAATACTCACATACCATAGGATTATAGAAGCATTTAAACACGCGTATGGGACGCGGACTAAGCTTGGTGATGCTGATTTCTTAGATTTACGTGATGTAAGTATACATTTTTTACAAAATTCGCGTTAAAAAAACCGACTATGTTCGATATTTAGAGAAATTTTCTATTAAAACATTCTATCCTTAACATATTGTTATGTCAGTTTGATTGAAACAAAGAAGATAATATGTTTTATACAAAGATTTTGGTCTAAGGAATCCACTGTTAACCAGATACGTTTTATATCTAACAGCTAATACAAAATGTGACGTCACCAAGCTACGGCGCGGAGATACGAGCTAGAATAAACGATTCCTCGACCAGCAATGACACAGCGGTGTACGGCGCCTCCGAGTACAACCAGCCGGACGCCGGGACTGCACACATCTCTATTATAGGCAACAATGGAGACGCAGTCTCTGTAACCAGTTCTGTTAATTACTAGTAAGTTTGATGTAAGATTTAGAAATAAAGAGAGAAGTTAGCTGTTGCTTTCTCTTTCCTTCATACTGTGGCTTTCCATAACCAAAACTTTAATCTAATCTGTCTCTTTTTTCCATCCATTCTGAATGCAATGTACAAGACCCTTTTAGCATTGAACGATGAGATTGACAGTATGCTTTTTATGATTAAATAAACTTGGAGCGCTAAAATGCTGTTTTACAAAAATTTTAATAAATAATTTATTTTCAGTTTCGGCGCTGGTTTTACAACTCTTAATACCGGTATAGTGATGAATAATGTAATGGACGACTTCTCTCTACCGGGCTTTATTAATTACTTCGGCTTGAAACCGTCGCCCTCTAACTTTATAGCGCCGGGCAAGCGGCCGATGTCATCAATGAGCCCCAGCATCATTGTGGACAAGGGAGGCAATGCTAAGCTCGTGATTGGCGCCTCAGGTGGTACGAAGATTACCACAGCTGTGGCATTGGTAAGATACGAAATAAAATGACACAAATTATAATAGAGATGGTCTCCATCAACTATTTATTAATGAAGACGGTAAAGAGAAAAGGGCTTATTTTTACTATTAGTTTAATAATTGTTTAAGGTGGCAATGCGCAAGCTGTGGTTCGGACAGACGATTAAGCAGGCGGTGGATGAAGCACGTCTGCATCACCAGATATTCCCCATGAACGTCCAATATGAATACGGTATTCCACAGGTAATTTTTTTTTAATTTGTAGAAATTTACTATAAATCTACTTTTAAACTGAGTTTTTATACTAATATAAAAATACTATAATATAATAATATAAATAAAAATACCTCGTTACCTTTAATTCCGTAAGTAAAATGTTATTATTAACTCTAATGATCTGTATGCTAAACTTTTTTACAGGATATAATAAAGGGTTTAAGAGCAAAAGGTCACGGCGTGGAGCGCTACCCGGGAAGAGGCTCCATAATCTGCGCAATGTACAGAAATAGAACAGGAATCTACGCCAATGCAGATTTCAGAAAAGGTGGCGACGTCGCCGGCATTGACTAGCAAAAAAGTAATAATATTTTCAAAGACAATATTTGACGTAGCAGCGGCATTTTAGCGCTCCATGGCTAGTTCAACGCACAAATACTGGTTTGTTGTAGATATTTAAGCATTTACTGACTTTATTTTTAAATGTATCACAGTTTTAACTTGTCTGCTTCTAAAGCAATAATGTGCTGAAAGTGTTTACAATACTATGTCACAACTACGGGTCTGCGTCAAAACGCTTTATTTATGTATTGAATTGATCAATTTAATCCCATTCAGATAATTAAAAAAACAATATTTATGCATTTTTTAGCTTTGATCATGGAAATTGAGCTTATACTTTCTCACGTTCCTACCACGGCATACAAAAAAATTTAATTTTTAAGTTCTTATGCAATTTATAAAGCGAACTATAAAATAATAATTCATGTACAGGAACCCAAAAAGCCCCGGGACCCTTGATAATAAATGATACAAAAAAGGTCGGGTGGATGAGTCGTTTAATTAGCGTTAAGCGCAATCACAACAAAACAGTAAAATCAAACGCTAGCGTGCACTTAAATAGCGCAGCGCCATCTAGTTATTTTACAACGAAACTTATATTTTTATCAATATTGTACTTTTTATTTGCTCGTGAACATACCGCCCACCATGGACAGAATGTCCATCACAAACAAATACTTGACTAATTCTTACGAATTGACAAAAGCAACAACAGAAACTGTCCGCCCACCATGCCTGAATATACAATTAAACACAATAAAAATAGTAAACAAATTACAAAAAGAGAAACAACATGGTAATACAATTATATGGCGATATTGCACAATAAAACGCTAATCAATTAAACAAAACGTAAACAAAATAAACAACATTTCTTATAACTATTTTACAATGATAGCATTTATGCTAGTGGACTGTATAATACAACTTAAAAAATCTAATACTATTTAAGCAACAGGTAACACAACTAATTTTGACAATGGTCTTTTTATGACACTGCCCTTGCATCTTACGCTGACAACCCGCGTAAGGCCGTCCAAACCAGTATGCTTCTCAGTTATTATGCCAAAAAGCCACTTGGCCGGTGGAAGGTCATCTTTGCGAATAAGTACGACATCGCCTATCTTTAGTCCCGCGACCTGATCCGTCCATTTGTAGCGATGCTGTAACTGAGTAAGATACTCCTGTGACCATGTGCGCCAAAAAACTTGAAGCATGCGCTGCGTAAGATGCCACCTCTTCAATGAGGAAATATTTGTGTCTCCGTAATTTCTATCAGGAACAACGACAAGTGGTTCCCTCACCAAAAAATGACCAGGAGTCAGTGGATATGGATCATCCGGGTATGTCGGCAACTGAGAGATTGGCCTCGAATTTAAGTAGGCTTCAATTTGAGACAACAAAGTTGTCATCTCCTCGAACGTCAGTGTGATATTGCCTACTATTCTACGGAGATGGTGCTTAGTGGACTTCACTCCTGCCTCCCACAGTCCTCCAAAATTCGGAGAATGCGGAGGAATGAAGTGCCACTCTATACTGTTTGTAGCACACCACTCGGCAATTTCAGCTGCTATGGTAGACCTCTCTGTGTTGAACATTGCCTTCAGTCTCTTCGCGCTACCAACGAAGGTAAGTCTACTTTTTTTGTTCCTTTTGCCATGCTTCTTCAGATTATCTATCTCTTCCTGGAAATGATACCGTTGACACAATTTTATGCAGGTATTCAATTGTCCCAGCTCCTCTGCTTTTAGTGTACCCGATGATTTTAGAGAGAAAAACCTTCTACAGTAAGCGACAACTCTGGTAAGTCGCGTTGACGATGAATACTTGGTAAGTATACTACTCTCTGCTATGATGCTTGTAGTAGTGTGACATTTCAACTTTCTTTCTTTAATTGTAGTATCCGCAACCTCTCTTTTATAATCAATGTTTTTCTGTTTCAGGAACTCCGGGCCTTGCTTCCACATCTGGATAAGTTGTTTCAGCTCTTCTCTATAATTAAGCCAATCCTTCATCAGTGATGAAGGGAGTTCCTGATCCCAATCGATACCTGACAGCCATAATCTTTGTATGAAAACCTTTGCTGTTATTATGGCTGGAGCTGTCCATCCGAGAGGGTCAAACATTTTTGCGATGTCCGAAATAACTCTGCGCTTCGTTACAGGAGTTTCCAAAGGAGGAAGATTCACGGTGTACTCGAATTCGTCGGAGCTTCTATTCCAGGTAAGTCCTAGAATTTTACTAACCGTGTCTGTTTTAAGTTCCAGGTGTTCTCGGGTTGCTTGTCTATGGTCTTTCTGTATATGATCCAATAATTCGGAATTATTGGTAGACCATCGCTGAAGCTCGAATCCTCCACGACCAAGCAAGTTCTTCATTTCGTGGTAGATCTTAATACCTTCTTCGACATTCTGACATCCTGTCATCAAATCGTCGACGTAGAAGTCCTTCAACACACGGTTCGACGCAAGAGGAAAATCAGCTCCCTTATTGTCATTTCGCACTACTGCGTGATGTGGTAAATACACCGCATCAGTCTTTTCTTTATCCTCGACCTTCTCCATATGGCCGAGGTCCAAGTATTCATTGATGACCTTGACATACCCTTTCTTCATGTCAGGGTCTCGTAAAAACCGCTTTTCTAAAATAAGAAACCTTTTCTGGGCAATTTGTTTCGAGTGACCATATTTGCATTTCGGATCCGGTGTGCGAAAGGGTAAATTAACCACGTAACGACCAGATTCGTCTCTACGAGTCGTTACCGCGAACAACTTTTCACACAACTGCTCTTCTTCCGTTAAATACGTTTTCTCTATATCGTATTGGTCGGACTCCAACTCCCAGAACTTCCGTAAGAGCTCACTCTCGTCTGAATGAGCTGAGTGCAAACTAACAACAACGTTATGACACGTTTCCAACTGGGCGCCTGCTTCTTTAACTTCACCAGAAAGAATCCAGCCAAATTTAGTGTTCTGAGCAAGAGGGTAGCCCGGTGGACCCCTAATCAACCCTTGCAACAGAATTTGGCTGTAAACCTCGGCACCTAACAGAATATCTATTTTATTGGGTGTGCCAAACGAAGGGTCAGCTAAAACTTCACAGGATAGTGAAGGCAACATCGGGACGACTATCTTCCTATCAGGCAAGAGAGACGTTACCTTGTTCATAACATGCGCCTTGATATATATGACAAAACTGGGGTCGTGGCGGGACTGAATTTTCATGGAGACCATGAACCTACAGGACAAAGATGCTTGTGGGTCACCGCCTAGACCTGAGACAACAGTTTTGATGGGATGTCTCTTTAATCCCAATAACTGGACCGCGGACTCCGAAATGAACGAAGCCTGAGACCCCTGGTCTAACAGGGATCTTAAACAAATCAAAGATCCAGTTCTCGACTCGACATTTATCAAGGCCGTGGCCAAGAGTACGTGGGTACTAGCCTTGGCGAAACACGTCATAGCACGTGTGGACTCACCCGCTGAAGATGACGCTGCTTCTGATGCAACAACATCGCTACCAATAGGCTGACCTGGACTACTATTATCAAATCTCGGGATACTTTTAGGATGAAGAAGGGTGTGATGTCTTCTGCGACAAAGATGACATTTTGTGGATTGCCGGCAGGTGTACACAGAATGGCCTGTGTTCAAGCAATTAAAGCACAGTCCACTGGTTTGGGCAAAACTACGCCGATTGTCTACGTCTTCTTGAGCAAATCTCTTACAATTAAATAATTTGTGTCCCTTGTCAATACAAAATATACAACTGGCATTGTGAGGTGCGGTCACATGCAATGCTGTGGCCTTTTTTGGCTTTGTGTTACCTGGCTTATCAACAACATTTGAACCTAGGCACTCTAGTGCCCGAAACCTATTCTCTAAAAATGTTCTAAATTGACTTAGTTCTGGCAATTTATTTGAACAATCGTTAATTAAATTTTCCCATAATTTGCGTGACTCTGGATCGAGTTTTTGGCTGACAATATAAATAACTAGTATGTCCCAGGAGGTAACGTCAACCCCTAAGTTCTCAAGTGCATGTAAACATTCGTTCGTTATGTCAAGTAATTCCTTAATGGCACTTGAAGACTCAACAGTGATGTTCCTTTGGTTCATGAATCTTTTTAAAATACAATTGGCCAAAAACTTTTTATTGTTATATCTACTTTCCAACTGGGCCCAACAGGTAGTGTAATTATCGGCCGTGATAGGAATATGTCGCAACAATTGCTCGGCTTCACCTTGCAAATGGCTCTTTAGATAATGAAGTCGTTGCACATCGTCTAAACTTGGGTTATTGTGAATGAGAGACACAAACAGATCTCTAAAACTAGTCCACTCTACATACTTGCCCGAAAAAGTTGGGATGTCGATCTTCGGTAGGCGTACATAGGAAACTTTGGCTTCGCTTTTCGAAGATTGCGTTGTTAGCGTAGTCGCCCGCAAATTTGCCAAAGCTCCTTTTAATTTCGATTTGAATTCGATGTAAATCTCCTCAACTTCTTCGAAGCGATCTGATTTATAATAATCAGATGATTCGAACTCTGTGCCTTCCGATTCAAAAATAATCCTCTGATGACCCTCTTTAAACGATGTCCAACATTCCTCCAAATTATCTAAACGCGTTTCGACATTTGACAATGTTATCCTATCTTTTGACTGTTTGCCGAAATTTGTTTTGTTTCTAACTATTCTGGATTTAAGATCCTCCTGACATTTGAGCAAACGATCCATAATTAATATTAAATGTGAAGGAAAACTTAAACACAAAACACTAATACACAACACAAACAAATAAAAAACAAACAACAAAATAAAACAGTCAAAATCACGTAGATATACAAGTAGGTAAAAAACACTAAATCCAAAATCAAATGCAAAAATTTTACAAGTTTAAAAATTATTTAAAAATCACAAGTGTAACGGAATTATCAATTAAATTTTACTAAGTCTAAATTTCAACAAAATTTTTCTAAGTCCCGTATTCTATAAAATAATCTAAGTCCAGTATTCAGTAAAATTTTCTAAGTGTTTGAAACGTTATAATTCTATATGAAATCTGGCATGGATTCCCCGTCTGAACACTTTTTCTTAAATTATTCTAAGTCCTAAACTACACTTGTAATATTTTTGCATGCATTAATTATTTATATTCAAATTAAACTAAGTAATTTTCTTCTAAGCAATAAGGTTCAAATTGTTCACTTCTAAATTATAAATATAAAGTACTCACAGTTTGCCTGGTAACACGGTAGTCGCAACACAACACACTCACACTAAGACACTTCACTGACGTACGACGCAGGTGACGGCGGACGAGGAGGTGCTCCCCCCGCTGCTCCAGTTGCACTGCTTCGGTGTTGTTAGTGCGGCCTCTCCGCACTAACGACTTGCTCGGGATGGGACACTGTCTTCAAACCTCAGAAGACGCACGGCTCAATGTAGCCCGTTAATTATACGTGCACCAAACTCAATGGTGCGGTGGAACTGTACATGAATTCTGCCAACTGTCCACAATGCCGATATCCGGCTATCGAATGGACCATGTACAGGAACCCAAAAAGCCCCGGGACCCTTGATAATAAATGATACAAAAAAGGTCGGGTGGATGAGTCGTTTAATTAGCGTTAAGCGCAATCACAACAAAACAGTAAAATCAAACGCTAGCGTGCACTTAAATAGCGCAGCGCCATCTAGTTATTTTACAACGAAACTTATATTTTTATCAATATTGTACTTTTTATTTGCTCGTGAACAATTCATGAGGCAGTAAAATTATTTAAGATAAAGAAATCAACTTTTTAATGATATTTAAATTATCAATAGATAGGCAATTTACATTTTTCTTTTATTAATTATGAGTAAAGATTTTGTAAATATCATTGTTAATTAAAAAAATCAATTACACATTGAATTATTATTTTATTGCATTATTATTGTGTATTATTAAGTAGGCTAGAAATATAATACAATTTAACCTAACAAATTATCAGAGATAATTTATCTCTTTACTCAAAAATGTATGAAATTATGAAGCTAAGTATTATTTTCAATTGTTTGTTGACAAGTAATGGAAAAATTGTTAAAATCTTAGAAGGTTACAGTGATAATAAAATATTATTGTGATACCAATTAGATTTATTAATCTCCCAGCTGATATGAAATCTCTTAATTAAAAAAATAAACATCTTTTTTTTAGGTTATATTTATATTTTATTATAATTTACTTTAATTTTTTATTAAAAGCCTTAATATCAACAAATCTTAATTTTTAAGCTTAAATCTTTTATTAACAGTATTAAACTTTTTGTTCGCTTTTAACTATGACCGGAAAAATGTATAATTTTTATTTTAATGACATATTAATATAGAATTTCAGTCATTCAAAATAAGTGTGCTAGTATTATTTTGAATCGTACATAATTAGGTAACCTAGACTGTTCTCTATGTATGTTAAATGTAAACATAGAAAATAATCCAGTTTACTTATTTAATATTGTGACATTTTGCCTATTTATCTCAGGATTTTGGTATTAAATACCTTATTTCTCAACGAAATCAATGTCCTTAATAAAGATTTTCGTGTAATTTGTTTTCATATTTCTCCTCACCAACAGATGGCGCACTTAACAACGCCATCTATTATCGAATAGAATAAACTACGACTACACAACAATATAAGCTGAAATGACTATGGAACAAAATTATTTTTACTCAAGGTCACTTTGAGGTAGAGTAATAAAAAGGCAAATTCAATTCAAAGGCAATTTAATCATTTTTGCATTGTAATTGCATTGCACTGTTTACTATACTTAAATTCTATGCATAAAAATGTAGAAATATACACAATAACATCAACAGAACATAAGAAAAAATCTTTTATTAAAATTTAAAAAAAATAAGTGTATATCACTTTTAATAAAATCAAAATACGTAGTCCATAGACTAAGTTAAAATAAATTTCTACCTAAACTAAACAATATTGTCCCTTTCATGTACAGTCAGCGTCATATAGATCGTCACAGACAAGATATGCAAATATATAGGTACATCAAAAGTAATCAATTATATCGGTACAACAAAAGTCCTCAAAATAATAGATACATTCACCCTGCTCAAAAACATCGGTACATACACAGCGTCAAATATATGAGTACATGCAAGATGCTCATAAATATCGTAGCAGCCACAGCGTCATAAGTAACGAAGCAGTCAAGGTGCGCAAAAATATCGGTACATTTGACAAAATTGAACTCTATCTCTATATACTTGTGATACAATTTGGAATAAACTACTTCTGTTACATTCATTTGACACTTCGTATTAACATTATAGGTTGTCCGGAAAGTTCGTTCTGATTTTCGATATAAAGCTTACAATAGACTGTAGCTGAAGTGGATTCATTTTCGGATTTCCACCATTATCAAACGTCACAAAAATTTCTATATTGTGAATAATTTCATTTCAATGGTTGAGATAAAAACTAATTTTTAAAATTTTATCCAATAATAAAAGACGTTTTAGGTATAGAGTCGTACCAATATAATTTAAAACCATTTCCAAAAATTTAAGAGGACAGGGTTTCAATTTTCCTTATAAAGCGGCACGAACTTACTGGGCAACCCAATATTTTTCTTCTCCTGTCATAACGCTTAAATATATTATAAAAGTTTGTCACGCCGAATATGACAGATACGTAATAACTAATATCAAATTTTGCCTTGTCACAATATATACTAGTTTGGCGCAGTATTCTAGTATGTTTGCCGTAATATGTAAGTTTACCGGTTCGAATCTCAGGCTACTTTTTTTTCATTTTATCAATCACGTGGTTATTTTTTCATAACCAGTAAAAATTTGGTAATGTAAAATTTTGCTCGACAATTTTTTTTATAATTTTCGCTGTCGTGTAGAAAGAAATTTAAATAAAGTTAACAACAATTAAGTCAGACCATCGTGGTTGAAGTGAGTGGGCGGAGCGTGGATTGTCTTTGCGGGTTTTAAGAATGGTACGCGCGGAAACTATACGTACAAGTGTTATCTACATATGTGTGCGCGCCCACGCACACTGGAATGTTTATTGCAATCGACCAAAAATTTGATGTAGTTTGGATATTGACATTCAGATTTTTTTTCTTTGTTTCTTAAATATAATCAGTATCAGTAAAAGGTAAAAGTAAAAGTGTTATTTTTACCGGTACAAGTTTAACAAACATGAGTAATAAACAAATTACATGTCAATAGCATCACTTTATCTCCTTCATTTTTGTTTGAAATAGAAAAGTACTTTAGCGTTCAAACTCATTAGTCCAAGGCAATATCAAAAAGTACCTAATAACTACGGCGATAGAGTTTAATTACATGTGCTTCGATATTAAAATTAAAAAGTTTAAATATCAAAAAAAAAATAGTTGCTTGGGATTTGAACCGCCGAACTTACGTGCCAACGGCGGCGAACAGTAAGGCCACGAGACCAAACTAGCATATATGATGACAAACTTAAATTTGATGTTGGTTTTATCTACGTAATATCTGTCATCCGCGTCGAACACTTTTAGTAAATTTTGAAAAATGGTTTGATGCAAAGTGTCAAATGAATGTAACAGAAGTAGTTTATTCCAAATTGTATCACAAGTATATAGAGATAGAGTTCAATTTTGTCAAATGTACCGATATTTTTGAGCACCTTGACTGCTTCGTTACTTATGACGCTGTGGATGCTACGATATTTATGAGCATCTTGCATGTACTCATATATTTGACGCTGTGTATGTACCGATGTTTTTGAGCAGGGTGAATGTATCTATTATTTTGAGGACTTTTGTTGTACCGATATAATTGATTACTTTTGATGTACCTATATATTTGCATATCTTGTCTGTGACGATCTATATGACGCTGACTGTACGTTAAAAAAGAGAAAACGTTATGTTTTAGAACAGATAATGTGGAAAAACGCTCGAGTTGGCACGTCGAGAACTAAAGTAATCTTCTGTACGAAGTGCCAACTCAAGTGCCGGGTATCATGTATCTATTTGCCACCCACAGAAATGTTTTAAGTCACAATTACAGTAGACTTCATTAGAAATCTATACTAAAAGTTTGCTAAGTGACCGTAGGTGGCCCTAAACTGTGGCATTATACCAACTATATATCCAGAGCATCTCTCATAGCTTCGACGGGGTTGACAAACTTAGTTGAGCCGATAATAAGCGCGTTATCAACACCGCTGGTGATCATACTGCGGTGTAACTGTTTGCACTCCTCTGCGGTGACGCCGCCCACCACGAACAACAACACTGTAGGATTGTCCAACGGATGCTTTGCACTGCGCGACTTCTTACTCGTTAGCATACTGGAAGAAGAATTTTAACTACAGCTTAGTCGTTACTTCCTCTAATAAAGCCCTCTAGTACAAATCTATCATACTAAAATAATACAAGCGTCGACTTACCGTGTGTTTCTGAGACCAAATTCGTGTAATGGTTATATCATCATCCCTGACTTTTATCTTTGACAAAACAGATTACATATATGTGATATGTTTTAAACGGGGATTTTGGTTTCAAAAACCTACAATTAATGAATTTAAGGTGGCAGAAAGGGAATTTCATTTATGGTTCTTGTAAACCAAAAGTGACGAAGAGACATTTACATTTAAATTAATTGAAGACCATTAAAAACTACTGATAAAAACGGCTAAATGAAAAAAGGGTTTATAGCGTAACAAATAATATAAAAACCCTGGCTTGGGGGCGCTGCAACTGCGACTTTAACATCAGTTTCTAATTCACACAAAGAAACCGTTTATCCCAATACGGCTAGGGTTATTTCTGGTCAGTCTATACATATTTGTAAGCACACGATGTACTAGGGCAACATAAAACATAGATACTTGAAGCCTGTGCGGAGTATGTCCTTGAGGCCGTCGTGCCTGTGTCGCAGGTCGGACAGCTCGGGGCGCTCGCATGACGTCATCTCGTGCACCAGCTGCTGCAGCACGCCCACGTACTCGTAACCAACACCGCTCTCACTTGCCTTCAGCACAGACGTATATCTGAAAGTATACATACAAATTATATATCTATCTCTAATTCAAGACATTAATCTCTATTAATGGATAGGCGAATGCTATAGCAGCGGGGCTAGACAAAGTGCATTCGCTCCGAAGCGATTCCATAACGAACTTCAGAACTGTACAGAACTGACAATAACTTTCGATAAGTCACGGATTTTTCACATGTCAGTTTCATACATTTTTGAAGTTCGCTATGGAATCGCTTTGAAGCGAATATTCTTTGTCTAGCCCCGCGGTTGATATTACTTGACATTTAATAATATTTATATTAGTTCGAATCAACACCACCACTACAAAACTTTACTATCAGTGCCAAAATGGCGAAAAAAAAGGCACAGAATAATACGTCTTACAGCCATTCCATTTATAGAAGTCAGTGATTCTAGAGATCGAGGATAGGGACAGAAATTTAGTAGAAACTTCGAGATTAGGAGTAGGACGCAATTTCTGATATATTAGGTGAGATCAAAATTAATTGCACATTAAAAAAAAACATTAATAAAAACCTACTTGTTCAAAATCTTCCTCATCTGTGAGACATCTTTTAATTTTTTCATAATTTTACCAGCCATTTCCGCACAGCCTTCCGGAGTTGCCATACCAGGATCAGGGTTACTGAGCAGTGTCTTGTGGTCTTCAAATATGGCAACACTCAGCATTTCAGTAAGTGTGTCTTCATGTTGCTTGTTGAAGGACACTTCGGTGCCAGTGAGAGAATAAACATGAGTGATAAGTGCTAATAGATTCTCTAAAGGAAGATTTCTTTCCTTCCGTGTTTTTATTAGTTGACTTATCTGAAAAATAAACCAAGAGGTTAGCAATTAAAGAGATGTGGCATCTAGTAGGCACTTTGTCTATTTATTTATGAGTTTTAATCTGTAATTAAACAGTTAAACCTAGATAAGCTAGGATCTAAGGATATTTTTCTCACTTATAAGGTTTGTTGATTATCCAGGTTTGACTGTATTTGTCTTTTTTAAAATTGCCTGATTAATATGATTTTCAAATGTCAAAAGATTTGTAAAAACAATCTCATGCCACTCAGTGATTAAGAAAATAAAGATGGCTAAATTCAGTTTGGTACTTCAAAAACCAAATAACACAATTTTACATTCATTAACAGCTTAAAACAATATAAAAAGACAGCAAGATGATGATGTTAGAAGTAAAATTAGAATAATTATTACTATTGGGGTCAACTGTCAAAGTCAATTATCTTGTTTTCTCTCTAAGAAACAGAGATATACATGTATCTATACAAAATGTGGAATCACAGCTGTACAATTTTATTGATGTTAATACCTGATGAAGAACACTAGTCGATTCCCTGCTCGCAGCAAGGCTCTGATGCACCTGCCGCTCCAAGCCCATCACCAGTTCCATTTGGTTCCTCTTTGGTGACTTCAAAGTTTGTACCACACCAAGCGCTTGCTGGAGAACACCTATATGTTTACCAATAATATCATAGTTACCTGCAAAAAAAAATAATTTCAATTATTTTTAAATTACTTATAAAAGTATCTCTTGTGTCGGAGGCTAAGACCCACTTTGGGTTGATGCACCAGCGGTGTAAGTAAGTATAGAAGTTTTCAATAAAACAGGATTTTAAATTTGTGTTTTTCCTTCAATAAAAATCATTAAGCAAATAAAAATATTAAATAGTGTTAGTATAAAACTTTTATATATTTATTAGAATCTCAAGGAAACGAATAATAACTTTTTTTAAATACATCTTTTCATCATAATTCTTCTTTTATAGTATTAGTCATATGGGTACAAACAGTTGCTTAAAACTTAAAAAAAATTAGTAATTAATATAGCCTATATCGCCCCAGTATAGTGAAGCTAGCCAATAGTAAAAGATGTTTTAAATCGGTTCAGTATTTTCGGAGCCCACTCAATACAAACAATCAAATCTATCCTCTTTATCATATTAGTATAGATAAATATAAAAATGTTACTTTACCTTTAGATGCAATAACAATCTTCTCAACACTCAACGGTGTGACTTTCAACAACGTCTTAGGTCCAGGTGACTTTTGTACATCAATCTTAGAGAGCTTATTGTACAAGTCAAACATGACTTCCTTCTGTGACTTGTTAATCATATAGTCAAATGTCTGTGTGCATGCATCATCATCTGCATGGTAAAGACATCCCGCAGCCAATTGGATATCATCAGGATGTGTTATACTGAAAAGATACAGATTATTAAATTAGTTGTTTAGTTTGTTTGGTAACTTTAAATGTGTATCCGTAATTGTGATCACCCTTAACTTAGGGTAGGCTCCGAGCCCGAATTTTATAAACATTTTTTCTTAATGATATTTACAACTTACACATTGGCTTCACAAAGTGGTGACATGTCAACTGCGACGTCGTTGGAATGTCCCGGGAACCGAGGCAGTACTGACATCACCTTGTCTAACAGACACTCCATGGAATGGCTGGTTACACCACACAGGTCTAATGTGCGGTCAATTATTAGGAGAGATACAGGATTTGTACAGTTCTGTAAATATTATTAAATTTAATTTAAAAATTTTCATTGGTGTAAATAAAAAAAATTTCCTATGGCCTAATATCCCTAACTTAGGGTAGGCTCCGAGCTCCCCGGTGGGGACATATAGTGAGCTGATGATGATGACGATGAAATTAAAAAAAAATACAAAAATATCTGCCTGTATTCTCTAATATTGCTAAGTTTATCTTTGAGAATATGAATACCCCAATAAAAAATTATCTAATAATCTGTACTTATTAAAGAAATTTTATAAAACAAGCCATGGACAAACTCACTTTTTACCGACTTCAAGAAGGAGGAGGCTCTCAATTTGTCTATGTTTTTTTATTTGCACATGCAACTTCAAAAGATTTAAACATACCACAATGCTTTCTAAACAATGTTATACACACCTTTCTCCTTGCAAGACATACTGGAGAATTTTCCAACACCCCCGCCACTAAAGAACTGTATACACCCATATAAAATACATCTTCTTTAAGATTCATTGATTCAAACATACTATTCAAACCACTAGCAAGTCTCCTCACTTGAGACCTTTCTTCACTATTCAGTGTATATAAGTCTATAGAATTGGATTCAGGTATTAAATTACCATTAAATGATGGATATATCTTCTGATACGGTGGTGTGAGGAATACAGCGTTTGTGGGACAGATTGTGAATATTGGAACATGTATTACCTCTGTTGAACATTGCTGAAAATAAAAAGATAGATTCGATTAAAAATAAGCACAAATTATATTACAATTGATTGAAAAATTTAAACAATTTATCAAAAATCAATCTATAATAAAAGGTTACCTTTTTCCCCATCCATTCCACAAGCATACCTTCCAGTTGCTTTGTGGCTTCACTGAATGCTTTACCAGCTGAGACAATGTCAGTGACATCCTTGCCCTCATTTAGCTCCAAGTACACCACATCAAGGCTCATACATGATATCAGAATGCAGTGTACAAAGTCACTGTTACGTATAATCTCACGAATTGTTTGCAACTGTGTTGAAGTTGATTGAGTTATAAAAACTGCCTTTTTATGTTCTTTTTTAGCACACTGAAACAATAGAAATTAGAAATCGATAAAAGTAAACAATTACTTAAGCTATATATACATAATATGATATAAAACACGAAATAAACCAATTAAAAAGAATGTACCTCAAATGGGGACAAACTTTGCACGGCAACAGCTCCTCCCGTTAAAAGGTTGAACAGTCCGCCATCCCAGTGCAAGCATTCAGCGCTATTATCATCCAAGAATACAACATCACCAATAATTCTGTTGTAAACTTCGTTCCAGCAAGCCCTCCCAAATTCTTTCGGAGAACCCGACATCATTTTGAATGTTTTTTTTACGCAGATTACATGTTTCAAATTGTTTTCATTATTTTTGATTTAGTTATAACAAAGTTATTTATAAGTTAAAATAAATTTTGATGAACCAATAAATAAAAAATGATCAAATACAAGAATGACAGCTGCAAGAAAGCTAACGCTGACAGGTGTCAGACGACAACGAATAAGTACATCTTGTTTCATTACACGCATAATTCCCTTAATACATGAAAAGTGACACGTTTAGCTGATAAGATATATTTTTATACACCCAAACACACCAAACCCTAATATCTAAATCCTACAAAAAGATAAGCAATGCGTCAATAATGGAATGGATGTTTTGATGGAATTGGTCATGTTAGTGAAACCCCTTTGCCTGAAAGTAGTTGGAATATTTTGCTGCCCTCTCCATTCTGAGAAATTCTAATCTCCATTTTTTGGTTTGTACCTATCAATAAATTGATTTGCAAACTTAAAATTCAACTGACTAGGGTGACGCAGCAGCCAGAAGTGGGCCCTTCCGACAATAAAAATCAACAAATTATGAATACTTTTCTCTGATTTCGTCTTGGGGGCTTTGTTGGGTATAGTATAGGACAAACCGGGATTATGTAAAAGTATGTAGGATATTACCACTAAGTAGTTTTTAAGTACAAGAACTCATTGGGCCTATTGACAAAATTCTAGATAAAATGAAACTCTGTAAAAGGTATTTTATTAGTTTTATAATATCTTACAATACACAATTTTGTAACCTACACGCAAAACTGACACAAATTGAAACAGCAAATAAATTGTCTAACATTAAAGCTGTGAACAGTAAAATTTAGTGCTCATCCTCATAACCAGTGGGTAGGGCGTTGACATGAGGGTTGTGGAACAGGGTCTTCTGGCCATCACCCCATGGGAATCTCTGAAAAAAAATTAAACAAAGTTAATGGCAAATGCTTTGCAAACAGTGGGCAGCATGTCTGAATCAATGGGTGCTTCTGCATTGCAGTGAAATGACTTATAATGAACAGTTTGATTCTAATTATATGTGCACCTCTCTGATTTAAATAGTTGTTTATTTTGTATGTGCAATTTTTACAAAATAACAAAATATTTTTAGAGAAATATCCATCTGCAGAGTTTTTTTTTTCAGATTTTGTACTAAAATATAGATAGGTGAAAGAGAATCTGTTTTGAAACTACAATTTTTCGCCTCAAGCACACTCAGTCTTTTTTTCAAATAATATGATTGATGATTTTTTTTGTTTGTCTTTTCAAATTCTCTTACCTTGGTGCGGACGCGCATGTAATCGTAGGGAATGAATGGTGGGCGCTCGTGATGTTCCTCTTGGTGAGCTAAGTAAGCATTGAGCATACCAAGACCTACAGCTGGGAATGCCACGAAGAAAGTCAACTTCTTCCACAGCTTATAACCACCTAAATAAAGATTTTACGTGTAAAAATGGCTTTGATTTAAACAAAATGACAAGTTAAACTGATAAGTATTGAAAAGGGTTATGATTACATAATTTACAGATTTTATATATTGGAAAACTTACCACCATGTCCTCCGGCTGTAGCAGAGTGTGATACAGCACGTGCTTGATTTTGAAGGTACAAAGTTGCGGCTCTCTGTAGAATTGAAGCCATTTTGCGTGTTTTTACAAGTCGAAAAACCCACTGAAACTGAATTTATGAGAAATATACTTGTCAAACGTCAAAGTTGCCAAAAATGTTATCGATTTAAATGCTGCCAGGTACATACGGTACGGAAAAATAGTGGAGAAGCTTAGTTTCATGTTATTGATATTTAAGTAATGCTTTTGGTTAGTTCAATTAAAATTTATATATAGAGATTTTAATGTCCAAAATAATTTGCGATATTTTTTGTGCTCTGTTACTTTTTTTTTTTACAAATAGACCTGTGTTGGCAATCGAGCTATTTTGTAAAGCCATTGTCGTGCGGTAGATGTCGCTGAAACAAGATATAGGAATATTTTTGGGCCCCAACTATTCTAGATTCCGATGTTTTGACCCAAAAAGGGTTGTGGTGTATGAAAGAAAACTACATTACTATGTTGACATTATATTTCTCTTTTTTACACATGGAATGTTTAAAGATTCTAGAGGTTTTGCCTTTTAGAATATAAATGCATCATCTTTACTCTATAGTAATGTCTAATAATGATTCACAAGTACAGATCGGTTCGATACTTTGGCTGGTACGAGAATCATTAACTTGTTATCCTTAACTAGTACGAAGATGTCTTTATTATCTACATTTTTATTACTTATAATTCCAATACAAAGCATAATCTATAAAATTTATAAAATTTGAATATCTGTATGTATTACTGAAAAGATGTTTTTCGCTACTTATAGCGAAAAACCAATTTATTAAATTTTAATGTGTCAAATGAACAGATTTATATAGGACTTAATGGATGAAGTGACTTAGGCGACCTCTAGTATGTGATAAAACTATACTACTAACAAGAATGGTATACAAGTAATATGGTATTGTGCTACACGGCCATATTATATTGATCAAATGATGGGAAGTGATGAGTAGAGTTGATAATGCCATCTTCTAAGTTTTTATCTGGAGGAAAATGTTTTTCAAGTATTGATCTCGGTGAAACCTGAAACAAAAGGTACACAAATAAATATCCCCTCATCTTTTATTATATTTATTAGGATGGGAAGTGGATTTGCCGGATGAGAGGATGCATGGGAAGGAAAAATTTTATCTTTCTGTGTATCCTCTTCTCCGTCTGCAATTGCGGATGTCTATGGGCAACTGTCGCTCCGCTATTTCATCGATTTCAGGTGGCTGTTCTGTTTAACACCTTATGATATAAAAAAAAAACTAAAAACTTTTACCATCTCTCATTAACAATTTTTTAAAGAATCTTGCCATTTCATATTTTACTAATGAACTTCTAATTGTTATGAGTACATTTAGTTTTGTTATCGTTTAAAAGATATTTAAGTTATTTAAATTTTCGTAATCTGTTTTCAAGAAAAATGTACCATTTTTATCTCCATCCTGGATGAACAAAAAACGGTAATAACTACCTGTAGCGATAAATTTCTATGAATCAGCCAAGTATTTAAACTCTCATTAGCATAAATGGATGCAGAGGAACGACGTAATAGTTGTCCGTTTTATCAGACATCTTAAATTGAAAAAAAATAAGGAGGTTTCCAAAATGAGTACCTATGTCATCGAATAAAACCATAAAGTACAAGCCATGTATTTATAAACGTCTGTTTTCACTACAAAATCAAACTAAACTGAGCCCTACATAAAAACTTGCAACATTATGTTGTAAGGTGGACCTATTCAGGGACGTACTTTTAGCCAACTTGAAAACGGAGATTATCAATTCGTCTGTGTTTTTTATCTATTCCAAATTCAAAAACTGCGGTAAAATGAAACAATTTTTTTTATTTCAGATCATTCGAGTCTAATGGAGATTAGTTAATAATTTTGAACACAATTAGAACTAGAGATGTAATAACCCGAACGAGTTAATGACCTTAGTTATAAGTTCAGGTTCAATGAGATCACATCAAAGATATTTTACGCGCGTGTGCACGCACCTCGTTTATTTTTAAATACATCACTAACAGATTTTTTATTTGTATAAGATGCAAGTCGCGTCCACTGTGACAGTGGCCGACGCCGACCGCAACGCTCTGGACGAATGCTAAGTAACATGACATGACAACAGTGGGTATACTACGAGTAGGGACCCGTAGGAATATAATTAATTAAAATAGATCGGTATAGAACATGTTCAAAAGGCTGCAAACGAGTCACTTAAGGAAATGGATAAACGTAATGTATTTCACAACATCGAAATATCCCAATTTATGAACGTTTTCTTTTGCCATTTGTGGATTTTTTGATAATTCAATGAATGCAAAAATAAATTAATCTACTCGAAAACAAGCTAATAAACAAATTGAAACAGAAAATTAACAAGTTTTTAGTTCGAAATCACCATTCCGTAGGAAACGAGACGCTTTGTAGCATAAGAAAACATTCAATATCTTACATATAGTATGATCATAAAACATATCACGTTGTTTTCTACCTTCACAAATTGCTTACGGGACCCTAACAAAAATTTCCATTAAAAAAATAAACCAAGACGAACGTGCGCTCGATTTCTGATCGCTTACCTTTTTAGCATTAACGTGTTCGAAATTGTAGCTCATGTAGAATGCCGACTGTTGCAGCTGCCGCAAACTGCGCAAGCGCACCCTGGGGTCCCTTTCCAGTAGTCGCATGAGCAAACCTCGAGATGCAGTAGACAAAGTAGCAGCGCTAACTGGCAGAGTGCCTGGGACTCCTTCTTTATAGCTGTTTTGATCTTCTCTCGGACTATCAACAAATAATAATTAATTGTATGGTAACTACTCTTATAGCTGACTACACGCCTTTCAAGCAATGCGACAGGCGTCGGCCCAAAAGCAGTATAGAGTTTTAGCACCGCTTTAATACTTTGGTCCGTGTATGGCGATCCTAAACTGCTGATCTGACCACATGAACTGTCGATACTCATTGCTAGACACAGTCCTTGTATGTAAGCCCTGTGTCAAAAATATTACCTCATAGATTTGTTTGTATGGACATCAGCAGACCTGTCGACTTCGTCTCTTTGTTCTGCTGAATTTGTGTTCATCGCAGGCGTTGGATACTGGAAATAAATGCCATTAATTAAACAAGTAAAACCTAAGGTTATTCGAAAGCTTTTTAAAATAATCAATATTTATAAATTTACTGGCTGTCGACCGTACCTGCGTCCGCGCGAAATTAAAAAAAATAATAATAGCCTATGTATTCTTCCAGACTATGCTCTATATCTATACCAAATTTCACCGATATCCATTTAGCCGTTCTGAAGATACCTTCCAAAATACATTCATCCATCCATCTACACATTCGCATTTATAATATTAGTAAGTAGTAAGATGGGTAAGCATTACTTTTGCAGCTTAAATGATTATTCTTCATTAAATAAAGAGGTTAACAAAAAGCGTATTACAATATAACATAGTTAAAAATTTGCTTTTTCACTTAATTTATTAAAGGGACAAAAATAAGAGTATAAATGCATAATAAAATTGCATCAAGTCTACGTAATGGTCAAAGGATGTACGCATAAACAGTTGAAGTAAGATTCAACAGAGTTCAATTTATAATAGGCCATCGTAATCCTTGTATTATGCGCACTTATTTTAAATAAGCTCCCATTAAGAACAGATAAGTTGCTTCCAATTATATGCTAGTAAAAATAGCTTTTACGACATAGTCTTAATAAGGTGTGGTAGACACAATGTAACTTCTAAGAATCCTGTTTTGTCCATAGCGTATTACCACCGACCACCTTGCACCATCTTGTCAACTTTACTTCAATAAAATTACTCAAAAGTTAACAAAAACACTTTTTTACAGATGTGGTATATTAAAAAGCATTTACGTGGTTTAGCTAAAAAATAACATTTTTCTGGTTTTTTCATAATTCATCCTCCAAGGAGACGAAGGCTGGCTCAGCTATTTACTAATATAATAACAAATATTTATTACATGAATACTGGGAGATGCAAAAAGATGGCAACCCTAAAGTAGTCAGCACAACCCGTTCGCCGGACCCGTTGTATGGAAAAAAGTCCACCTTCACTCGACCGTCTAAAAATAGGGAGTCCAGCGCCTTAATTGCACACTTGGAATTTACAGCACGTTTTAACGATTGTTAGTACATCGAGATAAATGCACCTCGAGGGCGGGGTAATGGTGCAAAGATTGTGTCGCTGTTACTATTGCATATTAAAATAGTGCGACTTTTTAAAACGGTAAGTCCGGTCTAGCACTGGCAAGTTTTCTTTGTGAATTTTAAAATAGACGTTTGAATTAGGAACGTCTGCAATGGTAAATTCTATTTTTATAGTTCAAACAGAATTAAAAAAAACGTAATAAGCCTATTTGTTCTTGCAGGCTACTTTCTACATCTACGCTAGATTTCAGCGAGATCCATGCAGCTATTCTAGAGGTAGCTTACTATATCCACATCCAACAAACATCCATCCATCCAAACATTTGCATTTTTAATATTAATAATATAAGACACCAATATAAGATGTCCTTTTCTATCGTTAATAAATTACTTATATTTTTACAGTTAATTATCGTTTCATTTACTTTAAAGAGGTTGTAATTTACAAGTAAAATCTATACTTAGAATGAATAAAGAAATGAATCCTTTCTACAGAAGTTCTTTATACGAGTACAAACGTACGATTCATATGCACGTTTGATTTGAAATGCTTTGTTACGACGAGGGTACGGGGAATCGATAAAATGTTAATTTTATATGATTTTCGCTGACTACTTGAGTTAACATGGGATGTTAGGCTTCCAGACTCTGGCATTCGTTCCATAAATTAACTACACACCGTTAGAATCGGTGCATTGACTACTGATTAATATTTGTCTATATATATCAATGTTTGTATGTTTGTGCTGTGTTTCAGAACTACTCAACCAACTTTGATTAAACTTTCGTGGAAAAAAGTCAAAATGTTTTTCGTTTTTAATAAAAATTGTTATACTTTTAAATAATATTGTCTTATTATTTGACTTTGAAAGCATACCATAGCTAGTCTTACTAATATTATAAATCCGAAGGTTTAGATAGACGGATGAAATTATATATTTTCTTAATTCCGCAAGTACAAAGTCGAGGGCGACCGCTAGTATATTTATAAAAAAATGTTTAACGTTTTAAACTGATGATTAAAGTTTGCACCATGCCAGATATTATTTTGACAATGTTTAAGATTGTTTTTGTTTTTGCAACGCATGCCGGGTCCAGTTAGTTAGTTGCAAAGTGATTGAGTTTGTACGCTATATGTTTATATTATGACCTAGTCACGATTCGACCGCATTAGCGAACAAGTGACTTCCAAAGCATGATTTAAATTAATTCTGCTACCTGACGCACTGAATTACTTTAAATCCTTCCTTCCATTGTCTTTAAATGTTACTATGTAAGGTCGTTTTACTTCAGATATTATGGAAAAGTTCCTGATTCTTTTAATACCATTCGATTGAGACAGTAGGAATAAATTTTCAGATTAATAAGGAATGATCGTCGTTTATTTAAAAGAGATTATTGTCAAAAGAAAATCATCAAAAAGTTTTCTGTGCTATATTTTGTTTAGTGACCACAAAACTACATCAAGCCTACGCTATTTCTTTAGTATAAAAAATTTTAGATGGATCAGTTACGATATTTTATATTACATTTGCTGATAAAAATTACGATGCGTTGAACAAATGTATCATTAAACTTAATCACTGGTGTAAAGTCTGAAGAATAAAGAGCTTCGTATTCGCGAAACGATAACGAGCAGGCTATTAATTCTCAGTATTGCATGATTCACTCGTAAGAACGCTAAAGGTCCTGCAATTGATTTTATTGAAGCCAGTATTATACTTATTTTGTAATTTAACTTTTTTACGAAGGCCACGCCGTAGCTTTAACCGCTCGGGTTCATTCGTCGCGAAGCTCGCCGCATTCTATATAGGGTTGCTATTTTATTGCTGTAATATTATTTTGGTTTTTTTTTTCAGTTATTATTACTGGCAATCTTTGTTGCTTCAATGGGCATACGCAATATCGTTAAAGGAGGATGAATTTTCAAATCAACTTGAAATAGGTTACTCATGTTTCATCGTGAAAGTGGTTGACAGTGGTAGAGCTAGCAATAACATCTTTTGCACGATTGTATCGGCTCTTCAGATGAAATACCACACAGAAGACAGACGTGAAGCGGACAATTCCAAGTTTAGTCTGGTTCACAAGATAAGCACCTTTCCCACCCTTGCCACCCTTTTTGTATAAGGAAAAAATTAGAAAAGTATACATTATACTGCACTGTCTCTGTACAAATATATTAAGTATCAACCCTGAGAAGTGAGATATCTCATGACGGGTAGCGAGTCGATCATTCAACTTTGAAACTCATTTATATATATTTCTCGAGATTGGTTCAGTCATTAAGCTTGGCTGTACAGTGTACATATAATCTTTAACTTGCATTTCAGCAAAATAAGCTAATGATCGAACTTTTTTTAGATACAACTCTACATTTTTTTCATGATACAATGTAATTATTGGTATTGTGTTATTTAGGTAGTAATTCAGCCTAATTTATAAGATTACAGCTAGAATGATATTTGTATTACATTAGGTGTTTTTATATATTAATATTACAGAAAACAGGTTATTTTTTTTTTACATTTTACATAGAGTAAACAAATTTTAGATCGAAAACATTTTTTGCTGTTCAATCCTAAATAAGGTGATTTTTTTATGCCATAAACAAGCAAGGTGGCAGAATTTTTACAGGTCATTGCAAGAAATAAATTACTCTTTGGAAGATTTATTATCTGGATCGTTATCATCGATATTTTTAAGTAACGTTAATCATTTAGGAATTCGTGTTACATTTTGTACATGAATAAATTTCTGCAAAAAAGGAATTCTTTCTGTTTGTGATCATAAACCTGATAGGGCGATGTAATTCAAAGCGACAGCATCGTATTAAATCTGCCAATACAACATTAATTCTTAGAAGCACCCCTAGATGAAGGTAAATTACAGTAGAACGTTGACGGCCAGTCGATTCACTGATGCGAACAGACTTCGTTACCATAAACTGGATTCAGAGGACCCTGACAAGGCCATTTACCTGCCTTCGACGCAATAATTCATTAACGCTGTATTATAGATGCAAACTTTTTTAAAAAGAAGGCAACGAGCTTACACACTGCTCCGAACGAGTTCTAACTAAAGTAATTAAAGTAGCCATTTGTGTTTTTATTTTTTACATAAAGGCATAGGCATGTATATGCTTTTTTTGTAGAACATATGTGTGTAGGTGTCAGGCAGAAAGATTACTTCGTAGACGAATGATCCTAGGCTATACATAAATGTTTTTCACTTAGGTTATAAAAGCGATAAGATTTTGCCCCTTTCATATAAATAGCTTCGGTCCGACGAATGGATAGATAGCAGAAAAATTGTAACGCAAGTTACTCGTAAATAGATAAGATTTCTTTTGAAAATTCTTTGCTTTTCTTTATGAGTTTAGAAAAAAATTAACAGTCAAATAATTTTAATTTTGTTTAGTAAAAGCATAATAGATATATACCGACCAGTATTCATCATAAAATGTTTTCAATTTAAAATTAATGAACTTGAAGGTCTTTCTCATGGTCTTTTGTTTAATTATGCAGTATAAAATTAAATATTGTAGAAATATCTTTTGACGAATGGTATTTTGTTATCAAGACCTAACGAAGTCTATCAATAAAAGTACGTCAAATATAGTGGTATGTATGTCGCAAGCATCAACATACGGCGATACCTAATTAAACGTCTATTTAACTGACGATGGTTGCGCATGTCATTGTGTGACACTCATTATTTTATTTTTTAAACTAAGTTTACCATCATGAATTGTAAAAGTAGACAAATATTATGCAAAAAAATAAACTAAAATTAAACGATTAACATTCACGCAATTTATGCGGTAGAGTTAGCAATTTATTTTTAGTTCGTAATGTCTTATGTTAAATAATTTAATCGAAAGAAATACTTCATATTATTACAATCTCCTTTAGATATGTTACTAATTTATGTCCGTCCGCGCAGATTAAAAAAAACTTAATAAGTTGTCTATGTGTTCTTCTAGACTATGTTTCCATTTATGCCTTTCAGCGAGATCCTTTTAACTGTTTCGGAGGTATGTAATAACAACCATCCGTCCATGTTCTTAAACATTCTCGTTTATAATATGAGTGAGATATGTTGCATAAAATTATTACAAACAAATTAAAATTACACGTCCATAAAAACCCGATTGTCCCAAGACTAGTCGAAGACAGGGCAGCATAAAGGCAGCTGGTTTAGAAATATAAAGAAAATTCGTGACAAACAGAACATTCAGTAATTAAGCACAAGAAAAAGACGATTTGAATTAGGCACATAATGCATAATATCAAAACAAACAAAAAATTTAGTGCCAGTCCTAAAAATGTATCCTTCTCCAATTTAAACAATGAAAGAGGTCTCGATACATGATCGCTATTTGTGAATTAAAAAAAAAACCTATGTTATACATGGTTACCCCAGTTAGGAGATACCGAGTTACCATCTCGGCGTAACCTTGACGAGTGATCGATGGACGTCGCGGTGGCATTCGCATTGAGTTGTGAAATTTAAGAAAAAGAAGAAACATTATAATACAATGGTTTAATCTAAAGCCGGTTTGATGTTCGTGATAGCCTGTATGTGAAAATAATTCTACGTTTGCATGTCCTTACAGTTAAAAATAAATGTCATAATTACAATAAAATACTCAATATCATCTAGTTGTGAGGAATTCAACTTTGTGTTTAGGCATTTTTATTTAGGTATCTATAAGGAGGATCTAGCTGTATTTGAATTATGTATGTGACCTCAAAGATTTTAGTAAATCTTTCGTAAACTTTTAAAAAGACGTTTTAATTTTTTTTTTACAAAAAATATTTGGACTTTTTTTCTTTATATTTTTCGTAATTTTTCTCAGCAACTTCATTTATAAATCTAATAAATAAATATAGTAAACGTTCAAATGCAAAAATGGACGTGCAATTTTACTAATAAATAGGATAGGATATAAAAATGTTTACGTCAAGGTTACACGACTTTATAAAATTTTGGAATAACCAATAAAACATTTGCATGTCGCCTCTAAAAATACTTTATTTAGGTAATTTATGAACTTCTTATACCGTATGTCTTTGCTTACCTACGTAATTAACGTGCCTTTTTAAAGAAAGTGGTTTTGGTTAGCACTTTTTACATATGTTAAACTTTTATGGATACAGAGGTGATAGCTATGAAAATTAATGGCGACAGATTCATTTGCTTATATTCATTCATGTGATTTTTTTATAAAATGACTGTACGAAGCCTCTTAATACTTGACCCGTCAAGTTAACCGTCGGCAAACGTACACGGCACTCGAGACTAAAATCGTCGGAGACCGCTCAATCTCAGTTTTAATGGCGGATATCCTTTTGAGTCTCTGATTGAACGAATGACGCATGCTTAGTAAATAGAACAGCGCTCTTCTTATGTACAGTTATGTTTATACAAAATAAATGATATATGACAAAACATAAATATACGATTAAACAAGAACTAATATCAGATGTCTAGACTGACTTGACAGCCAATCTACTTATTGGAACTTCAAAATTTTACTATTTATCGTTGATGACATTCCCAAAGTAGTTATGTTTAAAAAAACTTAGATGTAATAGGCAAGTAAGTACCATACTTAACAGGCAAGTTACCAGTTACCCAGGGCTAAAAGCAAATATGATCGTCAACGAATCACTATGGGGAAACTACGCTCCGTGCGGGAAGGGCGACGCTGCGAGTCGCCGGCGGTCAATAACCTTGTCATTGTACAAGTTTTGTGTTTACCTTTTACTTTAACGCTGTTCCCACTCAACATGTTAAAGCACTTCCATTGCTGTATATAGAAGAATGCAGCAAACAGACAAAAAATTATGTCTAAAACAATTACATCTCTTAAAAGACACTGACCTATCAATGCACATCTTACAATACTCTCAAGCCTAGAATGTTAATAATTCATGTAACTATTACTTTTTGTCCTCGACTTTAAATCCAATAATAACCAGCTTTTGGTCAAGACTTGATTCACGGGAAATTAGAACAAACTTTATGTATGTGCGATTTCTGACAGTAATTTGTATCTGTATAAAATTTCATGAAGATTCTCTGTTAACAAACATCCATCCATCCAATCATTCGCATTTATAATGTTAGTAAGAAATAAGATGTAATTATCCTTATTAATTAGCGTTAATTTTAATGGTTTCCTAAAAGCTCATTGACCTTTATGTCATTAAAAAACAATGATTCATTGGTCTTACGGAAGTAATCTAAAAATAAAAATAAAACTGCAAGGATTTTTCAATTTTAATATTGCACGTTATATTAGACATAAGTAATTATTTTTCTACGCTTAATTTGCAGATGTCGATTAAGGGTTCTGTTGCTCGTTCTCCCCCCTCCCTCTATTTATATAAAATATATATTTTCCTATTAATCGTATGCTTATAAATGTAGCTCCCAAATCATAAATTATATGTATAAATTCATGTTTTGCGGTGTATCGTAAATTTTGTGAGTTTTTACAAGAGGAAAAAGTACTTTTTTATGTCATGTAAAGTGTGTATACATATATACATTCTAATACATACATATACTCTCTATATTTATATACTAAACTAATTTTATTATACTTATGTTTATGTTTATACTTTTGTTAAAGGTACGTTTACTCATAGTTACTAATCTAATAGTACATCTATGTAATAATGTTTACAAGGAAAATAAAAAAAAACTTAGTTAAGTTGTTTTTAGCTAACATCGTGATTACTATTGACCTTCTTTGCAAAGATGGTTCATCTAAATATTTAGGATGTTAATAAAAAAATACATGTCCTCCAAAAATTTCATTTAAATTTTAAACTTTTGTCACGATATTTTTCCTATGACCCTTAAAAATAAACTAAAAAAATAAATTAATAAGAGACATTTAATAAGAGACTCTTAATAGGCTTTCCCATTGTTTAATAAAAAAATGTTAAAACCGCAAACAAGTCATTGCAAAGCTAATAAGGAAGCCACTGCAACTTGTTTCAAATCAATTACACGATAGATTTTGAAGAAAGGGTCGTTAGGGGTATGACGAGTGTTCTAACATTGTTGTGTCAGGGCCGCATTAGGACATATAAGTTTTTGTTAAAGGTTAAAATTCATAGATTTTACTTATGTTGAGCGTGTAATGAATATGTAAGATATTCCATATTTCTTAATATGTAAGATAATCTTTTGTAAGACTACAATACTATTACAGGTGTCCGGTATCATACAGGACGATGCAGGTAGACTTCCACAATACCAATTACTTTTATCGATGAGTTTTTTTTTAATGATATATTTCCGGTCGCCCTCGACTCTGTCCGCGCGGAACTAAAAAAAAACATAATTAATAGCCTATGTGCTTTTCCACAATTTGTTTTATATGTATGCCAAATTTCATCGACATCCGTTCAGCCCTTAGAGATACCTTCCGACCACCGACTATTCAGCCTCCTAAACAATTTGTAAGATAATTTGCAATTAGTAAGAAATAATTCTTGTTTCCTAGTCCGACCCTGACTCATGTCGTTGTTCGCTAACATTTTAACGACGCGGAAATAACCTCTTCTGTTATTATGTTTAGGTTATTTAGGAAACTATTAGCGGTAATGAGTGCGTACCAGATAATGTAGGGGCTTTTGTTTAAGTTAATTTAGATTTCGTATTTGTATTGTTTTAGCAATTAGCGTGATTAGGGTATACTTTTGTTTCTCTTATCACATTAATAGTAAGTTTTGAAATGGTTTTGAAAATATAAAATATTTTTTTTTGTATGCATCCATCTCTCCGTATAAAGAAATCAATTTCAAAATGTTTGCCAATCAGGTACTATGAGCCTTAAGTAAAAATAACTGGTAAAAATTAAAATGATATATTGCTTAGATTAATAAAAATTATCGTATAAAAATGTTAAATAATCGAGTTCTCATAGCGTAGGGAGTAAAATCATTAGAGCATGAATGATTGTCATTACCTCGCTGCGACAAGGCGCCTCCTGGCGACAAACAACACAACTATTACAAAAAGAACAATCAAATAACAAGCCAAAATATTACTTAATAGAAAGCAATAGAGTATAAAGTTGTATGTCATTCTCTGAAGGTCCAAACTATACCTGTTAGCTAGCTGTACGCATAGTATATCTATGCATATATCAGACGGGACGCCACTTTAATCACACATGAAATTAAATGCATACATCAGTTTATAAACAAAAATAAATTACTAAGTCGTATCTATACATTAACATTTACATATGAAATCGTCGTTTATTCAAATGTCCGTAGGCGTTTATAATTTTGTTCTTAATATACAGACGACAATAACTAATTTCAGTCCCCTTGACTTCCCAACCTTCTCTTATGTGGAAAAGATAGGGGATCGGGGATGGGGATTTGTAGGAGTAGTTGATTCATAGGAAGGCGAAATATTCTCGTTCTATGTGTCACCTCGATCGATTAAAGGTACGGGTAGCGGTCGCCATTACTGCGAATTTAGGCGACCACATGCTCGTTTGCCACCTTTTAATATAAAAAAAAAACAATAATAATATATACACGGCCTCAACTTCCAATTGTATAGTTTAAACAAATGTTGGATTATTTTTAAATTTAGATAAGTAGCGAAAAAATACCTATTGTTGACCATCATATTAAAAAAAAAACGAAAAAGGTATATTTTAAACTACAAGAACCTTTACATAAGTACCTAGTAAACTTTTGCCTCTCTGAGATCATACGAGACACAAACAAACGACGTATGTTCCAGAAAACATCGTTGGTGATGTTATTATAAAGTTATTTCCATATGTTTGATAAAGATAAAAAAAGATAAGACGGTGATATTAAACTTCGCAGTTATGATAGGACAACAAATATATACTCATAAATATCAGAAAATAGGCAATAATTAACCTACAAAAATAAAACTGAAAAGTACTTTCTAGAAGTCACCCGTAGATGTCTTTTGTTCTGCGTAATTAAATAAATTCTCTTTCTTCTTTTCTTTCTAAAATTAAAATGAATACTAAACTTCAATCCCATAAAAAGTACGATAAAAACAAAGTAACAAACGTTTAATAAATAAAATATTACATTATGTAAATTACATTACTATGAAAATAATTAAATTAATCTTACTTTTTACTAACATATTATAATAAATGCGAATGTTTGGACGGATGGATGTTTGTTTGGAGGTATTTCCAGAACAGCTGCATGGATCTCGCTGAAATTTGGCATAGATGTAAAACAAAGCCTGGAAAACACATAGGCTATTTCTTCAGTTTTTTTTAATTCGCGGACGGAAGCGCGGGCGACAGCTAGTTGTAAATAAAAGGACAAAATAAACAAATGAGTGAATAAAACAAATAGTCGAACAATAAAAGAAATACGTAAACATTATTTAAAAACAAGCAACGGGGTCAAAAATAATTGGAGAGGTCGACAAAATTGTCAGAGATGTAGAAAAACCCTGACTATACGTGCGTCCAACCTTATGCTAGTTTCATACGAGGGCAAACAGTGAGACAGAGCAGGAGTACAGCGCAGTACAGCAATTAATTGAACGCATATGCAAAGATTCGGTCATACTATTATATTTACACAGTAAACCCGCAATCGCGGGCGCTTTTTATTATTTATTTTAATTTATCTACGCCGCGTTAAAACTCGGCGTCGACCGTTACAAGCAAGGAACTCATAAAAATCACTCTTGTGTACGGGCGATCCCGGTGCCTAAAATGCAACACTGCGCGGTATAATACCGTCGCGTTTTAAAAGCGTTTGCACATACATGGAAATGCATGCATGCAAATGCAAGTTCTATTTGAACGCGTTTTAAAGAAAAAGAACTTAGTGTACGTTTAAACATTTGCGGTACTGCACTGGCTGCTGCTTTGTTTTATCCTCGTGTGAACTAGCGTTAGCACACATAGAACACAGGCGCTTTTTGTCTCATCTTGCTGTTTCCTGTGGCCAATTCATACTTTATCTGTGTAGTCACGAACGTTAAAATGCACTCGTAACAAAAACACTGCATCCGACGATCTACCTTGAATATTGTGGCATTTTAATTTATTTTCTTTACTAAGAAAGAAAGAAATCAAGTTCAAATATTTGTGACTGTTTATTATTTGCGTCACAAAACCAATAATACAATAAAATAAACTGACATCATTTATTGTAATAAAGCTTGAAATTGCAAACGATTTATTAATAAAAATTGCAAAGATACTTTATAACCGTTTATCTGACAGATTGTTACTTTGTTTGCAGAAGAGTATACGGCAGGGTGTGCATAACAGCGATTATTTAACTTATTTTTTTTACAGCGAGTAAAAGAAATTAAGGAATTTCGAAAGAAATTAAGGAACGGGTCTAGAAAAAGTGCATTCGCTTCGAAGGAATTCTTTTTTTTTACGCTTTATAAGCTAGCGCTTGACCACGATCCCACCTGGTGAAGTGGAGATTTGGTCGAAATAATATTATCCTATTCCTTTTATCTAAATTCCATAACGAACTTCGAAAATTTATAATATTGACAATAACTTTCGATAAGTCACGTGATTATCGCGAGTCAGTACCTACTTTGTCTAGCCCCCTGCTGCGGTTACTGAAATTCACAAAGTTTTGTGACGCCAAAGAACTACTTTTGATGCGACTGAATAAAAAGAGATAGCATGATATTGTTATGCACATTCCACCTGAAATAAACGGTCAGAGTTCATAATCGTGATAGTGCATATGTTACCAAATGATTTTTGTGCGACATAAAATTTATGAGTTTATAAGATACGATTCAAACTTTAAACAAATGTACTTTATCGTATTTCAATAAACATATTATACAATTAAGTGTTGTGTTTATTATTTCACAAGCTGTAGCCCGCGACTGCTTCTGCGGGGAATAAAAAAACATACTTAATAAGTAGCCTATGTGTTCTTCCAGACTATATTCTATATGTATGCCAAATTTCAGCGAGAACCATGGAGCCGTTTTATCCAATCGCATTTATAATAACAGTAAGATAATATAATTTTGTAGAAAATAAAATTGTAATTTATTAGATGAATAAAGTTTCTTTTTTCTTCGTCAGATTTTAAAACGCGTTCCTTTTATCGTAATTCTTACATATTTAATTCTTTAACGGTAAATGAAAAAATCCATCTTGTTAGCTTGAACAGTTATCCAGTCAGATATTAAACATTTTATTTAGTGCTAATTGAAATAATTAATTAAAATGTACTTTGCGCTTTTCAGTGATGTTTATAATTTATTTATCATGAGCTTTTTATATTCATCCGCCAGTAAATCGATCGCTAATTGCAATTTAACGGACCGCTATAGCTTGTTTATATGTAATAATCTTAACGGATCAGTGGGACCGGAAAGCGGGCTATTAGTTTGCGAGTTAATGTCACTGCGTTGTTCCTACAGGGTTTTAATTCATTCGACTTAGTGCATAGATGCTTTGCCTCTTTGTGAGTGTAATTATTTGTATTCTAACATAAAGACCTTTTCACATGATAGATGATGCCATATATTACATAATTTGTCATTTGTCATTCTTCCTTTATCTACCTTTATAAAGGACATGTTGGTGTCAAACTAAAATTGTTAATCAGATACTGATATGTTTATTTTTTTTTATGTTTTTCAGTCTTCCGGTGGGTTTCCATTGATGTAACACCTATATAAAACATTTTGCCGTTCCTGTTTTTTTTCCAAAAGTAATAAGTGTATCAAACTCACGTACACACAATTATAAATGCAATATTAAAATTTTAACCAATAAAGAGCCGTGCGACAGCCGGGTGTCGAATTCTCTTGGTATATTTTTGGATTAAATATTTTTTTCTTTAAATTTTTATTTCATTTATTTTTCGTATTGTATAGTGTGCATGGGATTTTAGAGACACAGGTGCATAAAGTTGATATTGATGGCACGCGGTTTCCTGCGGGCTAAACTGACCTTTCCTTCGTTACTGCAAATGCATAATATTTTTACTTTGTTATTGTGGATAAGTTATAGACATTGTATGTGTAAGAACATTTTGAATAGATTAGTTGTCATTGGCAATGAACCTGCAGATGCAGATGTCAATGGGTAGTAGTCATTTCGCTATTTTAGCGAACTTAGGTAGCCGCTTGCTAGTTTGTAACTTTATACAAAATAAAAGTCGTTAAAAAAAGTTACTTATCTAATGAAAAGAAAGACAAAATGTAATACCAAATATTTACCAAGTGTATTTTAAAACGACGTCACGTAAAATTTGTTGTTGTTAACTTCAGTTATTTTTGTAATGTACTCAGGTAGAAAAATGACTCATAACAGAAGAGATTTTTTTTAAATACAACATTTTAAACGTGCTTCTGTATACGAAAGGTTGCTTGCTTGTAAAGTGAAAATTTATATCACCATAATATGATTTTCCTATAATCTTTTAAATGTGAATCTCAGAGAAAGTTTAAATAAATACTTACTACGAAAAATGTCACTTGTTTTTAAGAAAAAAAAGAGATTTAATGAGTATACATTTTAAGAATTTGGTATTACGTGAACGTTGTTCTCAGAAGTTCATTCTGCGTTCAGAACAATCCCGTTTCACCGGTGTAATTAATATAATGATTTTGTATGTGTGACTCTATTTGGCCTGTATTAAGAAACTTTAATGTGATTTCATATTTATTTTTTTACCAGTTAACGGGACAAAGTTGCATTTATACCGTTAAATGCTTAAATACTGTTATTTAAATATTGTTAATTGATTAAAATGTATTACACGTACTGAATATTATCTCCAAGAACCTTTGACTTTACTTAAAGCATAAAAGTATATATACCGGGAACTAATTAAGTTTTTTTAATCCTACGCGGACGGAGTCGCGGGCGACAGCTAGTAAAAGAAAGCAAATAGAAAAATACTTTTAAGATGTATAGTATGATATCCACTGTCGACATTTCCCTGCAACTAAGCACATGCAAGGTACAGACTCATGCAGATTTACTGCATTGTAATTCGTTTCGCCTCGGCCCGTGCCCCATTACAATGAACAACTACGACGAATCTTAATTAGAAAACATTATTAAGTTTTGTCGCGAATCTTCGTACAACATTCCCTCCACCGTCGATTAAAGGTAGGCATGCAATTGCGGATGTCGATTAATGTGGCCAATTGTTCGTTTGCCACCTTATAATGTAAAAAATAAATTAAAATAGCAGTTTTTACATTTTGAGATGGTAAATAACTGAAATTGTTTAGGTTCATTCTAGTTTCATCAAACGATAAGTTTTCCACTACCAATGGTACAACTGGAAATTGTTTTCAAAGAGATTGATAAATAAGGCACTTCAGTTGTTTCAGTTTCATTTTACCGATACGTTTATAAACATGTTATAAATATATTAAATAATTTAAATTATTCACATACTCAAATATGAAATCAAATGAATAAATTCTTGCATTAAACAATAACTCAATATACAATAACTTAAAGATATTTATGAATTGACTGATGTGTTTTAAAAATAAAACAACATTTATCGTCATATGAATTACATACTTTAAATGGCTTACACTTCCTACTAGTCATAAATTTTAGAAAGAGCAGAGCTTTTATCGAAATATTATAGAGATAAGTTTTTATATTCTTCTATATGTATATAAAAGAAAGTCGTGTTAGTTACACTATTTACTCGTATAACTCAATAAGGGCTTTACCGATATGGCTGAAAATTGGTGAGGTGGTAGCTTAGAGCCAGGAGACGGACATAGGAAACTATTTATTCATTTTTTTCGACTTTATGCCTTGAAGAGTTTCTTTTTATTTAACTTATTAATATTATAAATGTGAATGTTTAGATGGATGTGATGTGGATGGATGGATGGGCGTTTGAAGATACCTTTAGGTCGGTTGAACAGATCTCGATTAAATTTTGCATACGTAAAGAATATAGTCTGAAAGAACACATAGGCTACACTTATTAAGGTTTTCTATATATCCACGTGGACGGCAGTCGCGGGCGACAGCTAGTTTCTTTATATAGATCAAGTTTCAAGATACAATTATTTCATTTTGCTATAATATGTGTGTATTTCCGCGTTCTTTTTCTTAACGTTCAAAAGGTTAACGTCTCGTAGAAAAAAGTAATTGGGCAAAGAAAGCAAATCGAATCGGGAGTCAACATCGTGATTTAAGTTTTAATTGGAGTTTTTGTAACTGTATTGTTTCTTAATGTCTTTATTTTAACTGCGTAATTTTATTATTGGCTATACATCTTACTAAAGTTTATTTAAGCTGTAAATTTAATATATTTAACATTTTACGATGCTTTTTAGAGTTGCCTTTAGAGCGAAGAGAGTCTTATACTACTCCACAATGTTTACAGTTTTTGCTACATAAGAATAGCGATCGCCCGTGACGTCATCAACGCTGAAATTAGAAAAAAAGTCTATTATTCCCGCGTACATCAGTTTCCTTCCCGTCAAAATTGATCCAGCTGTTCCGGAGATTTCCCTGAATAAAAGTGGCCTTGCGGACAGACTTCAAAAATGGTTATTAATTACATTAAAGTATATATAAATAAATCTTCGGATTTTTGATACTCAATATCAAAATACTACTACATGTAGCATTTTTTTTAATATTTAAATACTTATAATTTGCTATTAAATAAAATAATGTGTCATCTAAACCTTTAGGTATTAGATTTTCCTCAAATACTACAAAGCAGAAAATGCATGATTAGTTTTCCTATTAATCACCTTTATACTACGCCTTACATAAGTAACTTTATACTCTGCGGTTTGTATACGAAGTCTGATTAAACATTTATCCAGAAACAATTGTAGTCATTCGTACAACACATTTTATTGTTACCGTTCTGATTTCATACTTCAACTACGATCTACCAACATATTGTGATCCCTTTTATTCTTATCGAAAAAGAAAAATATATCTATATGTTTTATACAGTGTTTCGACAGTTTAAACTCACTTAAAACCAGTACTCTGATTTCTAATGGAAAAGCAGGAAGGAAAATTCCCTTGCATTCTAAACACTGATATCTGTTTCTACTAAAATCACAGTATACTAGCTAATGTATGATCACAATGATTCCTTATTCTAAAATGACGTAAATTACATTAACTAATGCAACGGAAGAATCCGAGCCATGTGACTGACATCAGACCGTGAATGATACGTTTTTTGTTTGGGAATCCCGCTAACATTGCACAGATAAGTAAAAAAATTGTAAAGCCAATGGAAAAACAAGGATATTAGGGATACGGTCAATTAACTGTCTGTTATAACTAAGGTCATCAAATGACAGACAATTCTTTTGAAGTTTATATTTTATTATATTTCCGTTTGACCATGATTATTAGTTATTATTTAAAAAACTAGAGTTATCTATTATTTGGTAAACATTTAAAAACGGATTAAAAAAATATTGAATAAGTTTTAAACGTCGCGTTGCAATTGGGTTGAACCCATCAAATTTAGCTGCACAACTTCGAACTAGGATATACAGAGATAAATAATCAGTTCTTTGCAGTGCTAAACGTGACCCGTGTAATAGTAACTGAGCAAAGAATAAATCGCAACACTAAAGAACCTGCGCAAACGGTTAAATATTTTGAGATCTAAAATAGTCGGGGTATTGAGGGCGATCGTGAAAGCATTGCCGATCTTTAGCGATGATTATAGAGTAGGGCACTAGATAGGAGGTCTGCCGTCTTGTTACTTCTTACGGTTGCATTTTAAAGATTCAGGTTATGCCAAAAAGAGTCGAGTATTAGTAAAGTTTGTACTCAACTATGTTATACATTTTTATTTTTTATAATGCTATGATTCTTGTGTTTCGTCGCCAGCTATTCATTTTAAATCGCATAATTAAACGTCAAAGAATAAAAATATACATAACAGTGATAGAATTATCATGGCTAGCTCAAAATTTTAATTACAATTAGATATAAGTTTGTACGTAAACATTTCACCGTAGATGTGTCTTGATCTTAACCTTTTAACAACCATAGTCTAACCAATTAATATAAAATTTGGGGAAAAGTAAAACTAAAATCCATTTATTGCAATTCAGTTTTATTTATATTGCTCCCGTCAATCAGATGGTTAAATTATCCATAGTAGCTATGCCACTTACTTCAAGAATAACTTGGCTTTTAATATGAATCAAATGACTCATTTTAGACTCGTTACAATCGTGCACGGAATATAAAATAACCAAATTTGTAACAAAAATCAAAATTTCACATCTCACAAATCTTGATCTGCCACTGAGCGCAAAACAAAAACGTTGAATTAGACACGAGATAGCTGCTGCTAGCGCATTCTAATTTCAAATACCGTTGTACCATAGATTAATGAGGCAAAAAATAAATTATTAATCTATGAATAAAGTAATTTGAATATTAGTCAACAGAATGTGAAACATTTTTATTGGTAGTTAATTATACAAACATATGTATGACAAAATATATTGATAGTACACCATAGATAAAGGTTCCAAACAATTCTTGATGAAATTTTATACTAACACCAACTTAAATCTAAACTTAAAAAAGTTAACTATGAGAAATAAACGCGTACTGCAAACTTTGTGCTTGTGTAGTAATGAATAACTCCAGTTATTCATTACTACACAAACAAACATTAAAATCTTTTCCCTTCATAAATTCCATTGTAAACTAATGTATTTGATGAAGAGAAAAAGTAATTCGAATAACCAATATTTGCCTTAATGTGAACACGGCTAAAGTCTGGCTGAATTACGGTCACGTGACATTTATTGTTGATGGATGATGGTGATAATTTGATAATTATAGCACCTCTAGAAATGAAAACAACATTGTTGATTTTCATTATCTTTATTTAGGTAAGTATCACTAGTGCTACCTAAAAATCTCACCAAAACATTGCAGATACTATCACGAATATTTGTGATATGCGTTTTCGTAAAGTCATCGTAAAAATATGACAAAATTTTTACAAGTCTAATACAAATTTTGTCGATGATATTACGAATACTTTCTCGCAAAATTTTCATGCTAGGCACTCAATACATTTCGCTGATTATCCTAAAAATCCATCTGATTTATTCGTATTTACAAACTAGCGTTTATGTTTTTTTTTTTTTTTTTTTTTTT
>NW_013530872.1:5520950-5682283 GCF_000836235.2 Papilio xuthus
AGCCCCTTGGTAGGGGCTCGACTCGTGTAGGGAGGGGTCATATCTTAGACCCCTCCCATCACCCTATGATGAAACCCTCCTCCGAACACGAGAGGAGGGCCATCCGCCACAATCGGTGCGACAGGTCCCCCGACCCGTCGCGCGTGGCTCTCTCTAACTAATTAGCCTGTAGGGCCGCGGCGTACCTCGCACGCCGGCGGCCCCTCACTGGAGCCCTGCGGGGCGGCAGCGTCTCGTTGGCGAGTTCGCGCTCCCGCAGGGCCTCAACTAGCGTTTATGTTAATGCGTCTATGTTTTATTTTATGTATCTCACTTAATATTAATTTAGTTTTGCGTATCTAAGCAATTTTATTTTTATTTCGTTTTTATTTAATTCTTATAGTTTCCTACATAATGGTGTATTTGAACTTGGAATCGAAGCAGACGATTTTTATAGACCATGATCATCAATTAAAATAATTACTAAAATGTTTGCATTTAATTCGTTTTTCTTGAATTTAAAGCTAACATCGTTCGTAACTGCCAGATATAATTATAGGTTATCGTTGATGCGCTAAGAGTTTGTTTTTTACATATTCATAAAAATTAATCAAGTGGTCGTTTACAATAAAACTTATAAGGTTTTTAATCTGTGAAAATATTGGACGTTTGTCAGTGACCCATAAGGTCAAAGAGTACAAGGCAAATTATTAGAAGTCAAGTGCCCTACTATTGCCAACATTGAAAATGTATTGTGTCAAGAACAGGTCTTTGTGTCATCAAATTTCATCAGCACTATCATTATTTTCACCATTTTATTAACAATAACATCTAAGCAGTTTAAAACATTTCGAAATCTAGACTACGCTGAAAAGAATAGACATGTTTTTTTTTACTTTAGGTGGCAAACGAGCCAGCGGTCTCCTGAATTCGCAGAAATGGCGAAGCGACCGCTGCATATAGACAGCTGCTATTGCGGTTGCGTGGCCCTACCTTTAATCTAAGGAACAGAAGACGCACAGAAATAGAATATTTCCTTTTTCCTATGCTTGTTCTCCTCCATTAAATCCACTTCCCCTTCTCAACCTTTCCTTATAGTGGAAAAGAAAAAAGGACTAAAATTAAGCCGTATTTAGTCGTAACATTTATCAGTTTATCATTATAACAGCAGTTTTTATTTACATACATCATTAAATAATTAATTCTGTTTACTACAAGAAAATGCTCCCGTAATTATTATTTATCATTAGTAGCTATAAGTTATGCACTTAAGTTACTATCTAAACAAGTTATCGTATCCAACTTGTTCGATAAGTTGCCTCCACTTTGACAAAGTAGCTATTACGAAGAAGCGATGCAAAGTTTCCTAGCGTTATTTACCGACTTATACGTGCATGAGTCGAGTCTATGATTAGATCTTTAAGCTATCTATTTCCAGCATCGGTAGAAATGCAAGGCTTCTCAGTTGACGCGTAATTTAATAAACTACGTAATCATAAATAAGTATACTATAAAAGTGTCTATTGATACAGGGTGACCCATCTTATAACTTATCGTTCGGAATTCAAGATTTTTATATAAAATAACATACTCTTTTATCAATAAATCAATTTGTAAATTTATTCGAATACAATATAGTTGTTATCACTTATAGGGCGTTCACCTGATCACTAGTAATGTGCCCTGCCCATAACATAGGCCTTGGACTTTATAATACAAAATCCTTCGCATCTTGTTTCGATCTTCACCTTGACACATAAGATAAGGCTCACTAATGTTAGCAGTATTGCCTAGCGGCTAACATACTCTTTCCCGTCATCAGGGTGAAGGTTGTATGCGAGATTTGTTATTTAATATCCTACAGGCATGACTTTATTAAAATCTCGCCCAAGTTTTTATATTAAACTTGAACTAAAGTCTCCTAATGTAAAAGAATACGATTTGTTTCAATCAAGATACAATATTTTTTTTTATTCTTATCATTATTACTAGAAATACCAATTTAATGTCTTGACATGAAGATGTGACTTAAATTTGACATCATCATCAGTTCACTATACGTCCCCACCGAGGGCCTCGGAGCTTACCCTAAGTTAAGGGTTAATCACCCTATATATAGTCAACCACGCTGGCCAAGTGCGGGTTGGTTGACTTCACACATATCTTTGAATTTCTTTTTAGATATGTGCAGGTTGCATGACGATTTTTTCCTTCATCATAAGAACGTCGTATAAATGTACATATGTAAATTGGAAATCGAAAAACACATTAGTACATGGCGAGATTCGAACCCAGGACTTGCAGATTGAAGTCAAGTGCTTGACCCCTGAGCCACCGATGCTCCTCGAAATTTGACATACAGATACGAAACTATATTATTATAAGTTATAAGAGATTGAAACTTTGAAATATTTAAATCGACTTTCACGTAATAGTCTGAGAGCAAGGTCAAACAGTATTTATCTATTTTATTATAACACTTAGCGTACTTACGACATCAGACTTAAAGTGATGATTTAGATTATAATCTATAGGCCTTATTTCACTTATCCAAATGTACTCTAAACATTACAGATAATATAAAACGAAGGTTAAATTTGACTGTCCTAAAAATCTCTACATCTACGATTTTCAAACGGTTTTCTTAATAAAAACGGTAAATTATAATAAGTTTTTTGACCTATCAACGAAATGGTTTTGTTTTATAGAAATATGTCCTCGTAAAGGCTTGGCCGTTTTTTCGTTACAGAAATAGAAGTAAATTAACCTGAATAAAAATAAATCAAAAAATCCCGACTGACCGACGCTCTAACCACATGTAATAATTTCTTGTTCTATAATATACTTGAAAAAATTGTAAAACTGTTGTACAATGTAAAAAAAGATATGACAAGTGAGATTGGAATATTTTTCATTAATTTAGAATTTAACTTCCTACGACCATTACATATATTTTGTGCCTCTATGTACTATCACACTGGGGATGAAGGCAGCACTCATCCAAATCCATTCAGTTTTTTAAGCTCAAGTCAGCCCACAAAGGCATTATATAAACGTAACTTTGAAGAAAGGCGTAAAGATGCTTGATTGATTTTGACTAATTACATAACCTTGTGCTTAAAGAAGCAAAATTGTATGAGTGCGTGTGTGTGTGTGTTTGAAAAAGTGCATTTAGATGTTAAACTTGACCATAAAAAATAAACATATAAGATAAATGTAATAACAATAAAATTCTCATTATTTATTTTTTATAATTCACATAAACGCCAATACAAGTAAAATAACATTTCGCGCTCCACTAACCGGTGTTCGTATGTATCATATAATGGTTAAATACATACCTTCGAAGATCAAGAGTAAATATTTTGAAACAATTTGAATTTTAAACTTTGGAAATTTCCATCCACTCGATTAACGGGAACATAAACAAAACCAAATCACCTAATGGCTGTATCGAATAGACGATATTTATCTCGTCCTAACTTTAAAATAAAACTACGATAGAATTTATTTTTTTATCTTTTTATCTCTAAAGATATTTATTACATACTTACATTTTTATATGTTTTAATTATTTATGAATACCAATGAAATTTTACGTTGCTACTTATTAAACCTTAACATGTTTACTATTAAAAAAAATATTATAATTTTATAGAAATTGTCATAACAAACCAAATACACGATGCATAAATAATCTATATTCCATTGTATTTCAATTATCTTTAAATTAAAAAAAAAGAAAAAAAGAAACGGTAAAATTTAAATTTGGAATAAAGTTGAAAACAAAGATGGCCACAAAGCTACAGAGAGAAGCTCGTAATGTGGAGATGGATGTAAAGACTTGCAACGGCAGTGGTCGCGTCTCCGAATCCCACCGCCTATATAAACACAGCGCATTATCAAACCAACACCAATACATTGCCGACCGTCACAGCGCTAGCATATTAACCAATAACCCGATAACAGTTATATTTTTTTTAACTCGTGTAAGTGGTTATTCCTTCGACGCTTCCTCAAATTGCAAGGATCTTAACTTCAGGTAAGCCAAAAAAAAGTAGAAATTTCTTAAAGATAATTTTTTCAACGTAATTTTATTTTTCCATAAAAATTTAAGTTCTACGTAAATATTTTATACATCCCATAAGTTTATTTATATTAAACTTTGTTTATAAATTTAAATAATGCTTGAAATAGACCAAATAACAAAGTAAATTAGTGAAGCTTGATCGATTGACAATATACATACATTGTCCGTGTGTGCATACAAATAAAAGACCTTCATATCCTTCACGGTAGGACGGATAACCAGATTCTGGTGCCTGGGACAAAGGCCTAACGTTAAGGCAATACCTATAGATTGTAACAACCCAGATATAATATAAAAAGTTAAGTTAAATTAAGCTGTGGTATATAAAACATTAATTATTGATAAATTTACTAGAAAATAAGAATGAAAAATACTAACGTAAATTTAACGGATGACTGCGTGCAATCACAATATGAAGAAATTTTAATAAAATTATTCTTAAAATATTATCTTTTTAACATGACAACTTTGTTTTAAGCTCCGATAACTTTTTTCTTAAATTGAAAAAGCTTGTTTTCGGATAGATAGATCGATGATAATTGTTTTATAGCCTATAGGATTATCTATGGATAATATTTGTCAAGGTCTTGCAAGTAGGCGAAGCAACAGGTTTATTGAATTTAACCGTTCACCTTACTTAGAAATATTTACCCTTAATTGTATATATAAACATAGCATTAAATTTAAATAAATAGTATAAGGTAAATATAAAAGATGCGACTAGTAAATGCATTGATTAATACCTCTTTTGTTTGCCTACTTACTAATGGTGAAGTTAATAAGAAAGGAATAATTACTTGTAGTTATTTAAATGTCTAAATAGTCATAATAATAAATAATTGGAAACATAAGAGTTGTTTTGTTCTTTGCAATATCAATAGGGATCTACGGAATAAGAAGTTGTAGATTACATACTAAAGTGTTAATCTGATAATTTATCATTTTGGTGTTACTCAGTCAATCAAAGAAAGGTACGTAAAAGTTAGGTTGAAACTGTTTATATCGCAAAACGATTAGGCAGTAACGTTATTATATTAAATTTGCCGTAAATTTACTTTATCGACAATCGTTTAAAAAATAATAAGTACATTGGTTACGCTGGTCATTAAAATGTAGCAGTAATGTGAGCTAAAGCGAAACATAACAATGATAAAAAAAATCGCCAGCACACCTCCCAGTTTATCGCACGAAGGATAAGAAAAACTAATAATGTCCATGACTCAGCCCTGCCTGAGCTATATAATTTAGATCGAGATAAAAAAAAAGATGTAGCTTTTGTTGCAAAAGAGCGCCATAATCGTCCGCCGGGCAAACAAAAGCATCACATGATGTAGAAATCAATCATAAAGTCTGACAGGAGCGATCCCTGTGTTACCAGATTTTAAATACTGATTTTGATCTATACCTCTCAATTTGAAAAGGTTTTAGTGCAAAATCCTAGTATTTAAAAGTATTTTTGAATACTTAAACAAAACAAATAAAAATATAAGATTAAAAGATAAATGATTTTCTCAGTTACAAAAACTTTGGAAAATTTTGATTTGAACAGTTCATAATTTCGTATTACAATGCCCTTAATAGAATAAAATAATGTGGCGACACTTGCCGCGTACAATCTCCAGCAAATTGTAGGTAAGGCTCGTGTAATGTGATTTACGCAGTATCTTACAAGCGCAAATTCGCAATATTATAATAGAATAAAATTCCTCAACATTACAACATTTATATTATTAAAGGAAAAATTACACTTTTAACAACAATAAATTCCAGCTTTATACCTTCACGCGTTTTTAAGAAAAAAGGGTCTTGACAGACAGATGGACGGACAACAAAGTGGTCCTATAAGGGTTCCGTTTTTTTCCTATGAGGTACGGATCTTATAAGTAGTTTAAGAACTTTTAAATAGGTATAACGAAATAAATAAATCTCAAGTAGCATTATTCTCAGCGGCAAAGTAAGGAAAATGCTTACAAATAAGTCGATACCATCGGATATAAAAGTCTATTTTTTGTGACTTTAAACAAATATATTGGAATTCAATAAAATATTTCAGTTTCAATATAATAAACGAGAAAAACAGCACTTTTTCGTTTACCCGAAACATTCGAAGCGACGAAAGAATTGTATTAACTCAAGGTAACCTTCCGAAGGGGACAATGGTCCATTATTATGATTTTTACGGATCACGGATATTTAGTCAAGTCTGTAACTGAGATTCACACAATAAACACTTTCCGACAGCCAAGGACAAACAGCCGAACAATACGTTAGCTAAAGAAAATCCACAGAATTAGACATGCCACTGAGTTAAAAATAAGTTCGGACGAAAGAAGTAAATGGTTTTGTACGCCAACAACAACAATGTAGGTAATAGTTTTTAAATCTGACATAATATATTTAATCTTTGAATATGAAGAATTTAAGCCCTTCGATAAGTAACAAATACCTTGTACTTACATGTTCAAATTGCAAAAAATATGCCTAAGTATTGAAAAATTAAAAGTTGTAGATTCAGATTATTTGTCTTGCAGTTTAAACCAAAGAAAATAATCAATTACATAAAAAAGTACATAAAATAAGCAATACAATTGAATAGGCATGAAATATTTTTTACAATTAAATTTAAATATTCACATGCGAAATCGCGTGAAGCCTTGAACAGAAATTGTTAATAGATATAAAATTTTTCCGACTTAAACTGTTGAACCTGCGTTTGTGTACGCAAGCAAGAGAACCTTGGCAATTATTAGAAGGGCTTGCCGTTTTCACATTAATTGATATAGCATACTTTGTTAGTAAAATCTACGATACTGTTAAAACTACATTTTCAAACAACGACATTTTTGTTTTGGGTTATCACAAAAGTACATTGAATTAAAAAGTAAGGAGTATATGCTTCTAATAGTAATTACTTACGCATTAATTCTAGGACTATTTGTAACCATAAAGTCATGCAAATACTGTTAATTTAAATAAATGTATTTTCCTTATTTCATCATATACAAAGAAGAAACAATAGATGTACTAAACTTTAACAAATATGGAATAAAAGTGTACCAAATATAAACTTATATACCGAAGGAAATCATTTTAAAATCAATCAAAACAAGAAGTCAACCTAATAGTTATGTCAGCGTGTAAACGAAATATTATCCAATCGGCATCAATATTTATATAAGTAAAGTCGAAGCGAGTTCTGATCGAAACGGGTACATTTTGTTGACATTTACACCGGGCGGGCTGACCGGTGCCGTTACACTCTTCCGCTGGCATTGACCTAAGATATGCACCAACTGAGATGCTCACTCACTCACCTCGTATATTATATTTCGAAATGCAACCTGTTGTATAATCTGGCTTACGACACTCATAAGCTTTAATGCTTTAAACATATTACACGTCAACTTACGGAATCATATTAAATGAGTATCGAACCTCTTACTGTATTTATAATCTGTGTTAATATTATAATGCAAGATTGTTTTTATTTAATTATTGCAGACGTCTCTACTTAATCATGTCACTACAAGCAATTCATCTGTTTAGTACAATGACTAGACTTTGACTTGACTTGCCATGACTTATTTATCATGGCTACCACAAATTCTCTACTCTCCTTAATAATATTTCAATCCTTAAATATAAATCTAAAACATAATAATTCTATCGAGCTATAATTGTTGAAAAGTGGTAATAAATCCAATGAAATTAAATTCATTGCTTCTTACAAACAATCTTTCGTAATTTTAAATTATTTCACGTATCTTATAATAGCATTTTCTTAATTTTAACTGCCGCATATAAATTTTCATTGGTATTCGTCTCAATAGACCGGTTGTGCGATGGAGCAATCTGAATCTTTGTATTACTTTTGATGTAACAGATTTCATGACCACTTCATATTTATGTAATGGAATTTGGAATTAGAATTATCATAACAACTCTGTTATTCATTGGCACACTTAGTAAATTATAGGGATATATCCCTCCTTTCACAATTTATCTTAGAAGAAAAATTGCAAAAGATTCTAATAGTATTGTAATACACTAGTATGATTCGAGATAAACTCGAGTTTGCGCTTGATTTAAGTCGATATCTGCAGTCAACAACTATATTGCCTTATTCAGTTCAGACTAATCCATTTGTTCAGATCAAAGCCTCACAATCAGCACATTTGTGGATACCGTTTTAATCTGTATAAAAAAAATTACCGATAAATAAATACCATAAGTAAACATGGGTGTCGTGTAATTTAATCCATTTACAATGTTTTCTGTAACGACTGTTATTTTATCGTTTATTTTCAAATCGGTCCTTTATTGGGTGCGTCATTGGTCTGGTGAAACCCGTTATTCGATTGCATTGTGCAACGTTCCAACGTCGCTCAGCAGGCTCATTGTCCACAGACATTGCTTCCACTGCCTATCCTATTATCTCACAATGAATACATCAAACTGCCTATTGACGACATTTGACTCTCGTGTAACATACTTACTTTCAATTTCAAGGACTGTGTTTTAATATTAACAAACAGGACGAGGTTAGCTTTTAAACTTTTATCTGCTGCCAAATTTGAATGATAATAATTTGCGGATTATGACCTATGATAATCTGATCAAATTACCTAAAAGCCTATGATAATTGTAGCGTCTCCAATATAACGTAAAAAAACACGAAAAACGGCACTAAGCCATACGAAATTAATCAATTTATTTGAAAATAGAGAACATGTAAAGAAGTAGCGAAGACGCCAGTCTCATTTTAAGGAGTATAACCGTGAATTAACAAAAACTTGTCTGGCAGATCTAGACGGCCGCATCTTAAAGACCCACAGGCCGGTGTGTCACCTGAATTTTAATGTCTGGTTGTGACCAATTTAATGTGAGTTACAATGTAATAAACAATTGCACGTATTCCAACGTCGCCTGAGGCGTGACCACATGAATGAATGAACAAAACTTAGTAACGCCATTCGCGGGAACAGTGATAGATGGAAATTAAACTCGTTTGACACATGACACTGACATTTGCGAGTTTTATTTTTTTTTGTAAAGAAAAAAATGCAACATGGAATAAAGGTGCATATAAATAGTTAAACATTTATCAAAGTATAAAAGGTCAATTTAAAAATATAAAGTCATGATTAGACACGGACTTGTAGGCAGGGGCGACACGATGCACTATTGCAGCACAAAACTTTTAAATGTCATTTGTGGAAACTCTAGAGAACTTATCTTTATCTTTCGTCTGAAAAAGTAGGAAAGACTGTATGATATATATTATTTTGTAATTAGACTGGTTGACAGTTGATTAATAACAAATGAATAATTGTGGTTCATTGCAGTATTTTTATAATCTCATTCTTAATAAATAATTTCCAACAGTGCTAAAGAAAAAAAACCGATAGCCAGATTTATATGGATGTCGTTTAGATATGTCGCATTGTGAGTAGCATAATAAAGTTTACTTTAAGAGAAACATAATGATAATCGTGATCATGAGATTTAAAGAATTGTTTAAAACACAGCAAATAAATATGGGAACAAATTGTCTCAGAGTACGTGATACCAATGTAAACACGAGTTATGGCGTTGTTACTCCGACACATGCTGCGCAGAATAACTTCGTCCGAGACGTGGTAAAGTAATTGCACCATCGAATAGTCACGATTCGCCATCATTATGCTGCGGATGAGGTCTCTTGAATCTAAAGGACGATACCGATGTTCTGAGAAACGATTGAGTTAATTTCAAAACAAGCTACGATTGCCATCTCCGTGCATTTTATTGCTTTGAATGAGTCGTTAAAAATAATTTTACTTAAGATAACTCATGTTTACTTGATTGTTCGTTATCATAGCAGGTGAATATATTTTATATCTTCATTTATAAGAATATGAAACTTAACATTTGGATTTCGTTAAAAAACTGCAAAAGTAAGAATGGCCTCATTTGACAGTTTTAGCCGTAAATAGAAAATAAACTTGTATTGTCCTTTCCATGGAAAGAGAGCAGAGATAATAATGGCGATTTTACACTTAGTTATGATGATTTTTAAATAATTTATTGCCTAATTCAACAATTGGTCTGGCAGACTGGAAACTGTGGAATTAGTTTTGACTCTTTACAGTGGATTTTTTTTAGTCTATTACATGATTTTAGTGCTTATAGTCTGCTTTCGTTAGTTTCTAGATCCATTTAACAATAGCAATAAGTTACGTGGTTTTTATAACACGGGCCTTGCAAAATTTGATCTCACAACGATATTGCGACAATATTCAAACGACACGGTTCAACGCTGATATTTGCGTAATGCACACATTTGTTTCTTAGTTTCATTTGACCGTAACCGATACAACTGTAACAATTACGTACTTTAGGAGAGAAAATTATTATAAAATATAATCAGATCACGGTTAAGGTTACATTTCAATAAAAAAAATGAAACATTGTTTTTGTATTCATTGAATCATCAAGACACTTTCATATCTTTTTGGACTCGAGGGCAGATAGAGAAAGCTTTCGCGTTTAAAGTACCACTTTTGTAGTCGTAATATCTAGAACAGTCTAGACCCAAATAGTAACGCGTCAGTGGCGCATTGTTAGCGCTTCACCTTACCGGATCGATATCTGCCCTTCTAGGATCGATCCCCGCCGTGTATACCAATCCGGCGTTGGCGTCAACCCTAACTTGGGTAGGCTAGAAGCCTCTTGGTGGGGATTATAAATGCTAATTATGACGATTTGACCCGATTGAATAAAATGATGATCCGGTGCTAATATGAAAGTCGATACATAATCAATCGAAATTGTCACAAAAACGATACATGGTGCTTGTATTGAGGAGCATCGCGTCACGTGGAAAAGCACCACACAAGTATTAACAGCCGCCGCCGGCATATTTTTTGATTGGCACAATGAGCTGGGCATGCGCTGCTTCAATTGGAAGATTGGCCGCTGTGTGGGAAGGCGACAATCCTTGCCCTCAGCCGCGCCGAGGATATCCTTCCAGAAAATAACTCGCGAACAATCTTTTATATCAACCTTATCCGTTTTGCAACTAACATCGCGCCGCTTTGACATAAATATTACATATGAATAAAACATTAATTTTGTACCAATCAGGATAGCGATGAGGAGTAGATGGCAAAAGAGTTGAAATAAACGACTACCATATTTTACGGTATTGTGGTAGTTTCCTTTTAACTTTCCTCCAAAGGGCTAAAGCACTCAAATCGATCATAGTTAATAAATGTTCTAGCTGAAAACATATCAAAAGTTTTCAAGAGCCAGTTCTACAGCATTTCATTTGTCTTATTAAATCGAAATAGGTTCGCTGTAAAATTGGATCTTTTTTATCTCTGGCGCCGTTTTGTTCGAGCCAGATGCATAAAAAATGTAAAAGACATTTATTACATGTAGAAACAGGTCGAGCGTAATAACAGGTAACAATCGTGCAAGACCAGGGTTACGAAAGTCATTATGTACTTATTTGGAGCCATTGATTACGGCGGATAAAAACCTGTAAATAACATCCAGCTCATCTGATATATGAGTTTAATGCACTCTTTTGGCTTTTGATATTTTTATAATAGACTAATTTTAATTAAAAACAATTGAAATGTTAGGTCCACTACACAAAGTATATGTAGTCAAGAAAAAAGTCCTCGTAGTTCCAGATAAGATAGGTGTGCTTTGCTGGAACTGATTTGTTTCATACATCATGTACTTACGGATCTTAGAATGAATCACAGCACGCATGCGATGCCATCTATTGTGCATTCTGGTTGCCGATTCTATTCAATGAGCCGATTACAATTCAGGTAACGTTCCTCACTCGTCTGGCCGGATCATCCATATTACCGACGCGCGTTTCGCATCCTGCCAACCAAGCACGCGCTAGGAAGTGTCCATCTTGTGTGAAGTCACAGACCGTCTTCTGTTTTTATTAATCTATGACAAAACTTTTCTAGAATAAATCATATCAAAATAATCGACGAATTCTGATAAACGCCTCGAACCTCAACTACATGGTTTACATTGTAAATCCTTACTAAAGGCAGTTTCTAATATGAAAATGAATGTAAATAGTCGTAATAATAGTAAAAAACGTAGGTAATATAAGGTAATTTATAGCCCGAAGTATAATCTAATCTATTTGTGGATCGACGCCAAACCGCATTCCAGTAGGAGCTGGGATATCGCGTTAAAGCCTCCCCGGTCGCCCGCTATAAATAGACCGATCGAGTCCTTCGACCGGCCACCTTAATGTATTGCACGAGACACCTTGCATTAACACAAAAGGCACATTATTCCATAAAGAGCAAGTAGTATTTATTTGAAAAAATTTCCATTCCTTGGCATTCTATTATTCTCGTGTGAAATAACGATGCATACTCAAATGGCAAATTATAGAAGTTGCAGCAACAATAGCGTGCATCCTATTTATTTAAATTATGTTCAATTCTATTCAAGTGACAGATGGGGGGTACCCTCATCGGATGCCCTTAGGTGATTCAGCCTTAATTGGAAAATTGCTGTAAAACATCGAAGCCGGCCAGCGACTCGTAACATTGGCCTTACTGCGTTCATAGTTCACTAGCATACGATAAATATATGACAAAATTTATTACATTCCACGCCCAATAAACTCATGGCAATTTCATTTTGTTTACAGGATGAAGGTCTTAATATTCTGCATGGCCATTGCGGCTGTGACGCTGGCGATGCCGGTCGCTGAGGAAAAACCTGTGACGCCTGTTGCAGCTGAACCAGTCCCAGTATCTAAAACTGATGAAGTACAACCTCAAGTAAAAGCTGACGCTGTGGTTGTTGAAGAGAAAAAGCCTGAACAAACAGTAGAAACTAAAGAGTCTGAAAAACCACAAGAACCCGAAGCCAAGAGTGCTCCCGTCGAGCCGAAACCTGAAGATGTCAAGCCAGAAGCTGCTGTTCCAGCAGCTGTGGTTCCAGATGTTAAAGTTGAAGCTCCTCAACCTAAATCAGCAGCGCCTGTTGATGCAGAGTCTGATGTTAAGCCAGTAGAGAAACAATCTGAAAAAGCCGTGCCTGAAGAAAAAAAAGATGAACCTCAAATAAAATCGGTAGTTGTTGAGGAAGTTAAACCGGCAACTGAAGCTAAGGTTGATGAAGTCAAAGAGGAACCATCTGTGCCTGCACCTAAATCTGCCTTACCCGAGGAAGCAATTGATGTCGTAGCAGCTGTCAAAAATCCCGCTGCTGTTGCTGATGAAATTGTCGCCATCTCTTCTCCTGAAAAGCCCGAATTAGCAGTCCCAGCCACAAAGAGTGCCGAACCCATTTCCGATGAAAAGAAAGAAGAACTTCCCGTTCCAGCACTAAAAACTAGCCTTGCTGAAGAGAGCAAGCCATCGGAATCTAAAATAGAGGAAAAACCAGAAAATGTTGAGGTTCCAGCCCCAGCACCTGTTGTAAAAGCAGCACCAGTTGAGGTCAAATCTGACGATGCCAAATCAGCTTCCGTCGATGATTCATTACGAGTAGTTCGCGACACCGTTGACGACAAAAAAGCTGTTGCATCACCCGCTGCAGAAGACAAACCGGCTGAACCATCAGCGGCAGTAGAGGCACCAAAAGAAAGCGAGGAAGAAAAGAAACAAGAACCTAAGGCGGTCGAAGCTGTCGTAGCGAGCGAGCCAGCGAAGGAAACACCCATCGCAGAGGCTGCAGTAGTTGCGCCGAAACCTAGTGAGGCGGAATCCAAAGCTGTTAAGGATGAAGAGAAGCCTGTAGGCGACGCGCCAGCTGACAGCTCAGAGGAGAGCGCCGAGAGCAGTGAAAAGAAGGGTGACAGCGCGGAGTCGTCGGAGGAGGTTGCCGACAAAAAGGGGAACGAGGGATCCAAATCTTAAATTAGTGATATAAGCGTAGTTGGCGGTAGGCGTGAGTCGACAGTAAGCCTCGACACGCGCCTCCCGCCCGGCGAACCGCGTGCGAGCTGTCCCTCGTGGCAGCGATGGCGGTCGCCTACCCGCGTTCGTATGAACGCCACTCGACTATTCATTAGACCTAGAGACTTATTTAAATAGTTCAGCTGTAATTACCTACGTTGTAATTATAATTTCACGAAGTAAATTATCGAATTTCCGGTAATGTAAGAAATAAAGTACGTTTTTTAATTATAAGTCTTTTATTTTTATCATGTTATATTTTGGTTCATAATTAATGTGAAAAAAAGCTATTTCTCAACTATATCCACACATTTCAAAGTACGATATGATTTCTATTAATTTATTTCACAATATATATTATTCATAAAAGTCAATGTTTACCAACTATAAAAATATGAAATTCATTTCTTAGGAATGCATAACGAAATATATGCGTATTATTACATTTTAATATTTTATAATGGAAACAAGAATAACAATTTACACCGGGGCATATAAACGATCATTTTGCTGCGTGTGTAACATTTTATGAAGAAACAAATTTATCGGCAAATACAATATTTTTAAGCAATGGAGACGATTCTGTATTGCAATATGAATATTTAACTGGGGTCATACACATGATTTCTATGTAACGATCAGTAGGTTACGATAAAATTTTCATAATATAAAGTTAAGGAATTCATTAACGTCCACTTGCAATAACTTTTAATACATTTTCTAAATATTTTAAAAACTACTCAATCTTTTAATATAGAAGCAAAATTCATTTATGACGTAAATGTAGTGACAAAATTCTAACTTCCGCAAACAGAAGTGTTTTGTGGTATCTTTAGGTACATTTCTCGAAATACGTAACAATTCACCATTTCAATTGCATGTTCTCGATACAAATCATTCATGAAAAAAATAGTAAGATTCCTCTTTAATCTATAAGACATTTGACAATTTTTTGGACAACATACGTCATAAAATAGCACTTACCTCATCAGTCAACATCCTACAAGCAAGCACGCCCAACGACCACCAGTCCACAGCATGACCATACGGCTCCCGACTAAGAATTTCAGGGGCTACGGACAACGAGAAAGGACACACACTTAGTACTAAACTATGCTACCAAAACCATGCAATATAAACCGTAATTATATCTTATTAGTATACGACTGAAAACTACTAATAAATTTTTAAAAACGAACAAGCAAAACTGACTGTATTAAGACACAACGAAAAAGAATAGATCTACAATGAAACAAGGAAAATACATCGATTTATTGTACTTTCTGTCTGACTCCTGACTTCTCTTGTATATTAACGGACTCATGTCATATTAGTACTAAAAATGCGAAACTAATTTTTCAAACCATATCAATTCTTTTTAAAAGTAACGTAACCAAACAACAGCTACATTAAATTATACTATCAAAGAGTCAAACTGTAGTTAGTAATTTTACTGTCAAGAAATGCAGCAAATACATAAAATTGATGTGTTATTACGATACATTACATAACCGACACTAAGGGATTAGCATGAATAAAAACTGACAGCATCAATTGCTAACATCGGCTACAAGTGGTACATCCTGTTTGGGAACCACGAGTGTGAAATGTAATACATTTTTCAATCAACAATAACATACATAGCTAACATATGATTGTTTTGAAGCAATTGGTAGATAAAATAATCCTCGAAATAGAGGTACTTTACCCCAGTTTTGCTTATCTTCATTGTTTTCAATCTTTTCCATCATAGGGAACCACTAGACAGTAACATTTTTAGCTCTACTAGCGCCCCGGGGGAGATTTCTAAGGCTTACTCTCTTTCCAATAAGTTTGGAGGGAGGTAACAAGGTTACGGAAGATTGTGTAATTCGTAGACCTGTGGCGCCCCTTCTATTCAGCGCCCTGGGCGGTCGCCCAACCGCTCCCTACCCTAACGCCGACCCAGCCTATAGATGCTGCCACTTGGATTGTAAACATCAAGCTAAGTTAATATACTGACGTAGTTCTCTTCAGGAGAAAATTACTTTACTTCAACCCAGAGTAAGGGGAAATTACATATCAGAGATAGAACACGTTTTCATGCGTTTCACTCAATTTAGTCCAGAAGGCAGATAATCTATATATATAAAAAGTCGTGTTAGTTACACTATTTATAACTCAAGAATGGCTTTACCGATATGGTTAAAAATTGGTGAGGAGGTAGCTTAGAGCCAGGAGACGGACATAGGATACTATTTATTCATTTTTTTTCGAATTTATGCCTTGAAGAGTTGCTTTTTATTTAACTTACTAATATTATCAATGCGAATAATATTAAAGATGTGGATGGATGGATGGGTGCGCTACACTAATTAAGTTTTTTTATATATCCACGCGGACGGAGTCGCGGGCGACAGCTAGTTTATAATAAATTGAAATTAAAAACTATGTTAATACTTCATAATTTATTCACATATTTATAGTATAAATTATCACAAGACTAAGATTTTTTGCATTTTTTTTGAACTTATACATCACAACATATATCTCCCGTTACACTCATAAACTCTATTATAAAACAGCCATTATCAGACACATATATCAAAATCTTTTCAAATAAGGCAATATATAGTGCAATTAATATATAATATTTTACATTGTGCTCGATATAAAATAACTTTAAAACTTATAACGAGGCACGATACAGGTATTAAGATAGAATTAACATATATTGTCCTATCACCCGATTCGCCAGACTACAGGCGACGCGTCATCACATTAAGGTACTCACTGATATGAAAAAGACGAATTTATTCAAAAGTTTTTTATATAATAGGCCCTTAACTATTAAAGACTAACCGTGGGTTTCTAAATTCTAATAAAATATCCGTTTATATATATCATTATCATTGTGATATCAAAGATACAATACAGAGATTTTGGTGACAGAAACCAACAGTGAAACACTAAATGAGATACGAATAGATAGATAAAACAATTTTCTAACACTACTTGGGTGATACGATGCACAGGGAATCCAGCCCATATCTTGATTTCATAATCCAATAGTTGTTTATGATACTATGGTTCGAAGGATCTAAATATTAAGATATTTGTCTCATATAAATTCAATTAAAAATTGCAAAATATCGGTACACATAATTTGGTGAAACTTAAATCTGCGTACCTCTGTAAGTCAAGAGCGTTTTCTATATATATTTCATACGCATATTTCTTAATAAGGGCCTATCATATAACTTATTTAAAATAGTTAAGATATTTAGTATAGCTTTATAAATTTGAATGTTCCCGCAGTTGCATACGTACAGCCTCTTCTTTGGTGAATAAAACGCTGACAAATATAACTAGGAAATTGAGGAAAATCATTCCCTATCGAGATGAATCATACAACTAATTCTACAGTCACAAAATGAGGTAGGAAAGTAAATCAGAACATCAATTATGGATGGACTTTTATCATACAAATAATATTCAAGAGACCATAAGAATTGTACTTGGAAAATCTAAACATAAGACTGGAACGTGTATGCTTTCGTTTATTTCTTTTGCGGTTAAAGCAACATCGAATAATATAAAAAGGTTAATAAACTACATACTAATTTATAAATCGAGAAAAATACTCATCTCTAATTCTATGCACCGTTTTCTACTTTTAAAATTATTTATCTGAACACTATTTATAAAACACATTTATTCTTCACCGCTTTTATATCAATTTGAATTAAACATTAAATTTTATAAAGCTCTTAATATGTCAACCTTATCTACAAAGACAAATCTATATACTGTACAATATTTACATCTACATAAATATATAATTATACTGTTAGAAATCATTTTATTATATATTATTGATGTCATAATTAAACGTGAAACTTCAGTGTACTTTTTTAATGTGGCATCGAATTAGATATATCACAAACGAAGATTCATAAGACATATTAGACAAAAACGAAATAATAGTTTTGACTTGGCACGCCAAGAACGATGCGACACTTGCGCTTTACATGCCAACTCAACTGAATTGATTTAAATAATTAAAATCCCTGCTCCGTGCAGTTTGTCATAATAAATCTAGACACGCAAAAATGGCAGAAAACTCTAATATAGTGTACATAAATTATATCTGATCTATAACTACGACAGATTAAAAATTAATAACTGTTGCCTGTCAAATATTAAAAACACTAACTTAACATAGATAAGACAAATTAAATCTTAAATGATATAATGAGTGGACACATCAACCAGCTTCCGGAGCCAACGCTCTCAAATAATATTACAGCTAACGCTACAAGAAAACGAATATCACCAAATAAATACATCAATCAATAGACAAATAACACGAATTATTAGAAAATAATGAGTTAAAGTATAGACTAGTTATGATCGGACCTATTTCTCTCAGTCTACATACATATACATAATTTTGTGCTAAATAAGTACAATATTACTAAGATATCAAATACTAAATAATTCACACATTTCACGTTAATAAAAATATATAGTCAGAAAAACAACATAGGACTAATTATAATCTATTATTTACATAATTGCCACACTTTATTAACGATTGCACATTACATGTTATACCGTTACTTTAATATATATGACTACTCCATCGAACTTTACGAATGCGCTATAATTATATACGAGCAAAATAAAACTGCGAAGTATACGGTACTAATGGTTAATATCGACTTGGGAGATACGATGTTACACAACTCATAGGTCAACCACAACTCTATGAAAAAACATGGAGATGCAAGTAGTCACAAGGACAGAGTGTCTCGGATGAGTTTACGCACAGTATTCCCTACGGAGGTGGGCGGCGCGCCTGACAGATTGTATTGGATCTTGAAAAGGTAAGGCTGGATATCCGCGTACGATGTATCAAATATGAGGTCGGCATCGGAGCGGCTCGGCATCTTCGGCACGTACTCGTGTCGGTTGATGATCTCGGTTATGTGCACGATTTTATCTTGCAACATCTCGACGACGCTCTCGTGACGCGAGTGCATATCGTGGTCGTTGCGCGCCTCTGTGAGCTCGCAGCACACCGTCCACACTTCCCAGGGCACGCACTCGGGCTGGAAGGGCCAACGCGCGCGTCGCTTCTGGAAGAACTCTAGGCTGATGGAGCCTCGCGGCGGACACGAGCTCGCGGTGCGCAGCATATCAGAGAACTCGGAGATCTCCTTCTTGACGCAGCGTCCGAGCGCATCCGACTCGCAGCACACGTACGTGAAGTCTATGAAATCACAGTCCACGTCGATGTAACTGACGGTGCGGATCGAGTAGCTCTCCTCGTTATTGTAGGTGAACTTGCCGCTGGACCGGTGGAAGAGCACCGTGTGGAAGATGCTGGCCACCACCTCGTCCACCTGCCGGCCCTCCATGGACATTTCGAAGGAGATGCTGCGGGCGTTCATGTCGCCGGCGTCACTGGCGGGCCGCGCGCCTCGCCACTGACATAATCACCTCGCTCCGCGCCGCTAAGCACTGCCCGAGTACGTCTCGAGGGAAAAAGTGACGCGGCCGGCGGCGCACCGACCCATCTCACACTTAAACAATTCAACGAGTCAAATCCCACACTGAAAATGGAAAATGACCGTTTTAGTTATACCGTCGTACCTGTTATTTGTGTCCGAGAACAAGAAGATGAAAAAATTATTTGAAATAACAACTCACCCATATATTTAAGAGTGCCACAGAGTGTAGTCGTCCGCGAGCCGATAGACAGCCACTTCGAAAGGCCAAAGTCAACGAGTCGAATGTGGTACTCCGTGTCCAAAAGTATGTTCTCTGGCTTCAAATCTCGGTAGATAACACCCGCGTTGTGGAGAAAATCTGTAAACAATCCAAGAAAAGATGAACAAAAACATATATATTTAAGGAATGTGATTAGAAATTCCTTACATGGGATCATCGGGTGGGATTGTAGTCAAGCTTGGGCTTATAGTAAAAAAAAACATTACAACATTTACAAGAACAATATTAGGAGGTTAAAATTTTAAGACTATTTTTATGAAGCATAGTTGGTTTTTTTTTATAACAGAATGGGGCAAACGAGCAGCGGGAACACCGAGGTGTTCAACGACGCCCATGGACATCAGCAATACCAGAGGAACCGCAGATGCGTTGCGATGGTAACAAAATACTTATTATGTTTACGAATATGCGATTGCGTATGTCTTTGGGCAGGGGTAATTCGCTATTTCAGCGATTTCGTGTGACGACTCGCTTGTTTGCTACCTTATCATATAAAAAAAAACGAATAAAAACACTAAATAAAAATTGATTTTATTGTAACAGAAGGAATATGTGAACTTCAATTGTTTTAATATTATTAAATACTGAATTAGACAGGACCGAAGATAACGTCTGGCAACCTTGAAATACAGACATGTGATAACAAAACTTGTTTATTAAAATTACAAAGGAAAAGAATGTACATTTAAAGTTTAAAATTTTTGTTATCACGTTTTTGTTACTAATAGGTATTTAACTTTGTTGTTAGTTTTACTCTTGTCACATTGCAAAATAATTTCATTTTGGCGTGGTTAAGAAACACATATGAACACGGCAAGAATAATATAACTCAGAATAAGTTAGAATGTTTACTTAAGCAGTGCCTTAATTTAGCAGAGAAAAATCTACACTAATTTACCACTTGAATAACAACTTTACGATTCTGAGTGTGGCAGCTTTAAAATGACTGAAGTATACTAATAGAATAATTTTACTAATATTATAAATGCAAATGCATAGATGGATGGATGTTTGTTTGAAGGTATCTCTAACACGGCTAAACCAATCTCAATAAAACATGGCATTCATATAGAACATAATCTGGAATAACACATAGGAACAGAGTCGCGGGCGACAGACAGTAGTATTATTGCTTTATCATACACTCACCTATAGCTATGGCAATCTCAGCAACAAACACTTTCACAAGTTCTTCGGGTAATTTCTTATATTTATCGAGTAAAGCTAGCAGTTCACCGCAGGGAATGTATTCTGAAACTACAAGAAAACATATATAATTCATATGTAAATATTTGACACTGCTTGTTAATGACCTTTAAGCTATGTGTAATGAAGGAAATTCATTGTAATCAAATAGCCCAATGACACAATTAAAACAGGCCTGACCTCGTTTCTTTTATAAACATAAGTGAATAAGTCTGGCGATAAAATACAATACGATAATCGTACAGAGCATCCACCTTTGTTAGTAGGTCATTCCTTATCATTTTATAAATAATCACCAATGTGATAATTAATATAAGATTAAATAAATATTCAAATAATTGATAGCATTACTGTTTTGATTCATAAACATTAATCAATACTTTGTACTCAGAAATGTGAACATTTTTAAATACTAAGCTGTATTGAGTACGAGAAAAAAACCCCAGAATGTACCAATCACTTAACATATAAACTTTTACTACACAAAGTGTTTTTAAAATAAATTTTTAATAGCTTAACTAACAATACCATTAATATCTCTTTTCTTTACTCATAATACTGGCAGTGAAAAATTCAGCAGGTAAAGTCTACATAATTTACAACATATCAGAAATTGGTGGAGTCGGAGGTGACTAGGCATAGTCAACCACACTGGCACAGTCTGGTTTGGTTGACTTCACACATGTATGAATTTCTTCACAGATATGTGCAAGTTGCATTACAATGTTTTCCTTCACCATAAGAACGTCAGATATATGTACAGATATAAATCGGAAATAAAAAAACATTGGTACATGGCGGGATTCGAACCCAGGACCTGTAGATAGTAAGTCAAGTGCTCAACCCCTGAGCCATCATTAGTCTCATATAACATTCACTATCTTCCAAATATTGTTTTTAAAAAATAATAATTATCACATAAGGACAATTGTACATTTATAGTGTAAACATATTTCCTTGAGACATTGTTAATAACTCACAGAGATATGCCTATAATTAGACAGATAGTGGGGTCACATAGTACCCAAGTGATTATCACGGCTTCCCTAAGTGTTCTCTTTGAACTTTAGCCAATGCATGTCATAATAATAATAAATATAATTAATTACATGTTTATTCAGGTAATAGGGACAAAAAAAATCAAAAGATGTGCAAAGTAGGAACAAGTGTGCCAGTAGTTCCAAACGGGAAAAGTAATTAGCTGCCTATCCTTTGGATTTTATTGTGATTATTTCTTAAACAATATAAGGAGCAACAGAAACATATTTTTAAAAGTGATGATTTGTCCTAAACATGTTCTAATATCTTCAATATGAAGAAATAATGTTTTTATAGTATAAGCAGTACAAGACTAAATCACAGCACTATTTTATTACCTGGCAACATTGTTGGTTAGTTTTCTATTTATTCAATTTACAGGCATATATAAACTTACCAATATAAAGTGTTTTCTTTGTCTGCCAACGGGAGATGGCGTTGGCAATGAAGCAATGGTGCCCGACGGCAGATTGTATATGTGCTTCTTCCTTCACCTGACCCACAGCTCTTTCAGTGACTACCTGAAAACAACAATCCGTAATGGTCATTTGCTATTATCTGTTACAAGGTTGTTGAACCATAGACAATAAAATTACTATCTAATAATAGACTATTTAGCTTATTTATATATATTCTGTGAAAAAGTTTCATTTGGATAAACCTAATCTGAACAAAAATAAATTGCAGGTATCTTCAATAACAAACCTAAATGTCAATATTGTATCTAATTCAGATTAATCAATTAGAAATACATAGTGGACAAACAAACAATCATTAAATTCAATTTGCAAATATAGATTATATACCATGTGGCATTTATTTTTGTTGATACATACAGTGGTAATCTTCAACAAAATTAATTTATTTTCATCCATATGCTATTTGTAAATCTGACATTTTGGAAATAATCAAAAGAATATCAAAAAACAATAAAAATCTGAGAATATTACCTTAGATTTGCTGAGGACTTTTAGTGCATATTCTTTCCCATCGCTGATTTTCTTAACTTTTATTACTTCTCCAAAAGCACCTTTAGCAATTGCTTCAACAACTTGAAAATCTTTCTGTAATAGGTCAGTTGTGATTGGAAATTCAGGTAGAAAAATAGACTCTTTGTGAGCAACAGGCCAAGCTGTTTTGCTTGCTTCCAACTGGTTGTTTAATGTTGTATCATTCCATCTGAAATATTCATTGCAAGCAAGTAAATTAAATATTATGTTTTAACCACTTATTTGCCAATAGTTATGTCAATGTCGTCAACACCCGTGAAATAACAAGAAGATATTCATTTCATAGTAAAACATATATGATCCACTAACCTTCGTCTAGAAACTCGAGACCAAGGTCGCGATGCGCTGTACACGGACTGGTTACTCGTTAGACTAACGAAGGAACGCCCGCTAAGATTGCCCACGAAATGGGACAGACTAAACTGTGTACAAAAATAAATTAACGTCAATAATCACCTGTTCAAGTAACAAAGACTTCCGAAACAAAAGAAATGTTTTGTAATAGTACGATCATTGTATATAAAAAAATTGCAGAACGAAGTTAGATTAATGAAGTCTAATATTATGCTATGAGTAACAAAGCGTTTATATTACGTATGTTCAGCTGAGAATGACATTAGCAAGTTTTCGTTTCATCGTAAATTATACCTGACTTGTAAATGCTTGAGCGTCTCGGTTTGAATAAGCTGCCTGTTTATGGTCCCTGTGCTGATTACTTTTGTTGTGCGAATTTCCCATTAAACTAAATTTTTTTTAATAAAGTATTGAGTGTTTTATTTTTGTATTTTAATTTTCGTTATACCAACAAAACCATCTTTTCTTTGTACCATAATAAATCAAGATCCGCCCATAAACAAATATGACAAATAACCAAAGACAAGTAAATTGTAGCATGCAAAGAGTATGCAATGGTAAAATTCAGGTTACAAATAATATTGTCGAGGATTTTTAAAATAAAGATATGGATATGTATAATACCTAAGTTATAAAAAACAGTTTTTTTTAACGCAATCGTTATATTTTTATCTATTTTACAGATTTATTAAGCTACATTAAAATGAGTTGAGACGTGTCGCCGTGTCGCCACTTTCGATAGCTATAGCTGATTAACAAATACTGGCACCAACGCGCTGAAATTTAAAATACGACCGCAATCCCATCCCAATCATCGTAACTTTACAAATCGTACTAATACTATGTTTAAGTTCGTTTAATTCTGGCTTGACGTAAAAACTGAATTGCATCTTACCAAGAACATTTATATATGTTATAATTAATGCGTTTGCCAGATTAATTAAGAAGACTAAAGGGAAACTGGTGCGAAACCATGTGGTGGATAAAATACTCTTTAGTACAAACAATAGAGTGAGTGTTTACTGCACTGTGGAATGAACTGTAAACCTAGCTTGAAAAGCCTTTTAACTAACGAAAGGCTGGAGTACAAGGTACCCTTATTTGTCTTATTTTCCTATACCTTTCTCTTAGTTATAGTTATTCTGATTTAAAAAATACCTGGGTAGTTTTGATGCGATCTTTACACCTATATGCTCGAGAACTGCACTATTTCTCAAACAAATGAGTAAAAGGTATTACGAAGACGGCAATTTCAATTGGAAAAAAGCATCTTTGAGAAAAATTTATTACGATATAACTTTACACATTTGAAACAATACTCAATATGTCCAACACTTGCATTGTATTTTCTAACTTCGTGAAAGTTATACATTTTTACCTCAGAACTTAATTATAACTACTTGGTGCACTATAAATTTAACGCTTTAAAGTAATTTATTATTTTCTACACAGTTTAACCTTTTTGGAACAGCAATTCTTAATTTCTGTGATGATTTTAATTGATATTTCACACAGAAACGTAATAAAACTAATTGCGAGAAATAGACCATAGCATTTATAAATTCCTTCCACATCCTCCCAGCCCATGGCTCGAACTGGCGCTTCCTCTTTGATTTCAGTAAATCTATACTGCTCCCATTTTGTGACTAAGCCCGCTTCAACTATAGCTAAAATGTATTTATTGTACACTTCTGTTATGGCAGAATTTCTTTGGAATAGCATGTTCAGGTAATGTCCATGAGCTCTGTCTTTGGCCACGTGTAAATACTGTTCTCCTTTCTCATTCATTTTGTTTCTTTCCAAATACTTGCAGACTGCACAATCTAACAAACAAAATCTATGACTGTCGTTACTCATCTTTTTCACACAACCGAATAAATCTTTATTAGAAACAAGTCTAGAGTTAATAGCGCGATAAGCTTCTTTATGGTCTGGTAGTATAACATCAGGCGATGCCATACCTTCGACGATGTAACCCTTTTCCGCAATATCTTCAAACGTGTCTACTTCTTTGCCTCTCTTAGCAGCGGAAAAGAACGAAATAATAGCTGCTTGAGTAGAGAAGTTAATAATGAAGAAACTCCAAAGAGATATGATAAAAAAAATACGAAATGAACCTCGTTTGGGTGGATTATAAAGACCAATAGATAGTATCGTCCTTACGGTATTGACAAGATCTTTCCCGGCCTGGTCCAAAGTAATTCGTTGACGTTGCTCTATGTTAAATACAAAGAAAACAAACCAAGAGCATAAGAAGCATAATAGGAATTGTAGAACTAGCCCCAAGTTGTTAATTAACAATTTTTGATCGAAAAGAACAGTTTCAAAATCAGCACGATGTGCAAGGAAACATACGCCACTTTCCTTATATGGGAAGGTATTATCTATTTCTACGAGAACTAAATCAAATTGGTAAACAGGGAACAGAAATAAGTCAAACTTTCTATGTGAAAAGGCAAAAATCATTTGAATGTTCAAATCATAGTCGAAAGGTTCTTTAATTTTTCCCTCAGCGGGTGACAGGTCTATAGTGAAATTCATTATCTCAGCCATAGTGTTCCAAACTATGGCATCCCGTTTATCTAGCGTATAAGTTCCATCGCTGTTATTACGGATTTCTAAAAAGGGTAATACTTCCGCACCGAATGCTCTTAGTGGATAGCCGTGAAAATCTTTTACTTTGCTCTCGAACAAGTTGATTCTTTGCAATACTGAGGTATTGTAGTAATCAAATAAAAGTGTTTCATATCCGAGGCAAGTACCAAAAAAGTTTTTACGTACTTTAGATTTAATAGGGATATTTTCACAACCCTCTTCGCAAGTAAAGCCTGTTTCAAAATTATCAAACGGCATGCCTATTTTCTTCGTCAACTTGCAGCCGTACACATTTTTATATCGGTAAGGTTCACTTGTATACGGATTAAAATATGATACCAACAGCATATCTTTAAAATCATCGTACTGAATGATAATAACATTTATCGCTCTATAGTACCACAGTATGTAAAATAGTTTGGCCATCATTTGTTTGTCTTCGAGTGTATGATAATATAAAATGACATGGGCGAGTGGATGCCAATATGGCAAAGAAACCACTTTAGTCATAACATCCTCGAACTGCTCAAAGTTTATACAGTCGATGACAATGAAATTTGAATGGTAAGGTACAACACCCTCTATATCATAATCGTCTTCAACATCCACGTTGGAAATAGAGAAAGTAAGATTGAGTTCTTGGACTTTACTGTAGAAATTGTCAGGTAGATGTCCGAAGCAGAGTATGTTGTTCCATCCGTTTGTTTTCAAATTATTTATTACTATGTCAACCTGGAATTTTAGTTACAAAAATGAGCTTACGTATATTAGATTTTTTGATACGTTGCGTATAAGCATACTTACAATAATGTCTATTATTTGGTCCTCTCTATCAGGTCTTACCAATAAGTTTTCATTTGCATTACCCATTGTCATTTTTACAAATAGTATAGCAAATAAGGTAAGTAAATTCATGATAATACATGAAAAAAGCTAACAAATAATATATGCAACAACTTTGACGTCTTTCAGTGATATGCTTAAGGAAGGATGTGCTTAAGTTCCAATTATATTTGTATTGTCAGGCAATAATCTAATATCCCATTAAGAATGGTTTCCACTACTTTAGATAATGTTGCATGATATGCTGCCTAACGGTTTGTCGTTTTCAATCAACTTTACCTTGATTATTCTGAGAAATAATAAAGCACATATAAAAAAATAATCAATTTTGTCACTGATACATGATTTATTGTGTACATATGTACATACCTACACTTATTTGAATATATTAACACAAAAATTCGAGACAAAATATTCGTAATACAAAATATGTACATAGGCTTGATAATGTAACAGTTCTAATATATTTTGTCGATGTCGCTATGAACGCTTTCTCTCAAATTTTCGTGCTAGGCCCCTTGGCCGTTGAAGAAGGAAGTGACGACAGAAATGATGAATGATTAGAATACCGACTCCATATAATGTGGACAAAACAATTTTGCATAATTTTCTATATAAGCTTGTGTTGTTCGTCTGATACCAAGTTGTCTTCTTATGTGAGATTACTATGAGTGTCTTTAGAATAATTAGGATTGGAAATGGTATAAAATAGGTGAAAAAAGCAAGTCAATAAAAACCGGTTTATATCAGTTTTGTACTATTTTATTCAATAAATTCTCAAAACACAAAAGTTAGTTTGCGTAAATTAGTCGTTGCAAGCAAACAAATATTAAACGCAATTGAATTATAAACTCTAAGAAAAAAAGACGAAAATAGCAATCTGATTATATCTCATTGGTAAGGAAGATATCTTGCTAGGTAGAAACCCTACCACACTTTCATTACATTCCTAATTTTTAACTTTTTTGTACAATACTGTCTAATTTTAAAAATGAATTTAATTGAAATTTCGCAAAAGAATATACCAATGCTTAAGATAAGAAAGAAAACGTAGCATTTATAAATTCCTTCCACGTCCTCCCAGCCCATGGCTCGCACTGGCGCTTCCTCCCTGATTTCAGTAAATCTGTACTGCTCCCATTTTGTGACTAAACCCGCTTCAACTATAGCTAATATATATTTGTTGTATACTTCAGTTATCACTGAATGCTTTTGGAATAGCATGTTCAGGTGATGGCCATGTGCTTTATCTTTAGCCACATGTAAGTATTGCTGACCTTTATCGTTCATTTTATTTCTTTCCAAATATTTGCTGACTGCACAATCCAACAAACAAAATCTACGACTGTTATTATCCATTTTCTTCACGCAACCAAATAAATCTTTATTTGAAACTAATCTTGAGTTAATCACGCGATATATTTTTTTGTGATCAGGAAGAATAAGGTCAGGCGATGCCATACCTTCCACCATATATCCTTTGGCAGCGATATCTTCAAATGTTTCCACTTCTTTACCTCTTTTAGCAGCAGAAAAAAATGATATTATAGCTGCTTGAGTAGAGAAGTTAATAACAAAAAAACTCCAGAGTGATATAATGAAAAATATACGAAATGAACCTCGTCTGGGTGTTTTATCAAGACCCATAGATAAAACTGTTTTTACTGCATTTACAAGATCTTTACCAGCTCGATCGAAACTTATCCGTTCACCTTGTTCAATGTTAAATATAAAGAATACGAACCAAGAGCCTAAAAAGCAAAATAAAAATTGTACAACAATACCGATATTGTTAAGTAACAATTTTTGGTCGAATAGAATCGTTTCAAAATTAGCACGATGAGCTAAAAAGCAAACACCGCTATCCTTGTAGGGAAATGTATTATCTATTTGGAAAAGGACTAAATCATATTGATAAACGGGGAAGAGAAACAAGTCAAATTTTCTATGTGAGAATGCGAATATCATTTGAATACTTAGATCATAATCAAATGGTTCTTTTATCTTTCCCTCGGCAGGTGACAGATCTATTGTAAAGTTCATCATCTCAGCCATCGTGTTCCATACCATTGCATCTCTCTTATGCATCGAGTAGGTACCGTCGCTGTAATTTCTAATTTCTAAAAATGGTAACACTTCAGCACCAAACGCTCTGAGTGGATATCTGTGAAAATTCTTTGCTTTATTCTCAAATAAATCGATTTCCTTCAATGTTGATGTATCATTGTAGTTCACGGAAATTGTATCAAACCCTAGACAAATACCAAAGAAATTACGACGAACTTTCGATTTGAGAGGTATATTTTCGCAACCCTCTTCACAAGTGAACCCAGTTTCAAAGTCATCAAACGGCATGCCTATTTTCTTCGTCAACTTGCAGCCGTACACATTCTTATATCGGTAAGGTTCACTTGTATACGGATTAAAATATGACACCAACAACACATTTTTAAAATCATCGTACTGAATGATAATAACATTTATCGCTCTATAGTACCACAGTATGTAAAATAGTTTGGCCATCATTTGTTTGTCTTCGAGTGTATGATAATATAAAATGACATGGGCGAGTGGATGCCAATATGGCAAAGAAACCACTTTAGTCATAACATCCTCGAACTGCTCAAAGTTTATACAGTCTATGACAATGAAATTTGAATGGTAAGGTACAACACCCTCTATATCATAATCGTCTTCAACATCCACGTTGGAAATAGAGAAAGTAAGATTGAGTTCTTGGACTATACTGTAGAAATTGTCTGGTAGATGTCCGAAGCAGAGTATGTTGTTCCATCCGTTTGTTTTCAAATTTTCCTTAACTATGTCACCCTGCAATTAAAAAAAGTGGTTTTATCTCTCTTCCATTCAGAATCATGAAATATAAATAATTATATTTTGCAATATACTTACTATAATCTGAATTCTTAGGTCACTTTTATCTGGAACAATTATTAAATTTTCTTGACCATAGATTACAATCACTCCGGAGTATATCATCATAAGTTTGAGGATAAAAGACATGACCATACTCAAAGTAAAACTTAGTGTGGTAGTTCCAAGTGGTGTTGCTTCGCGGCTACTTTGTATAAAGTATTGGTGAATGACGAAACTCGAGAACGATATAGAAACAAATATATAAGCTGATAAGTTAAAAAATTCTAGTACTTTAGCTAATGTATTATTATTCCAGGATTTGTGATTTCAATCAAATATACCATTAATATTTTTTTAGAAGTAATTAGGCTCTGCTTTATAAACTATTCAAGAGTTAAAGAACACGCACGTATGATACTTATTGTTTGTCTTGAATAATGTTGTAGTTTATTGAGAATGAGACGATATTTTTTTTAAACGTCACCCTTTTTCATGTCAAATTCCCCTTCCTTTCCTCATACGAAAAGGTTAGAAAGGGTGAAGATATAAATTTACCCACACTCTTCAGACAAAGGAGTTATTACTTTTACTTCACGGCTATCTTCATTTAAATAAAAAACAATTGTTCTATTTACAAAAATATTTATTTAAATAACTCTATTTTCTAGCCAACCACTAATTGTAAACATTTTACTGAAAAAGTATAAAACAATTAATATATTTCTATTCTTATTTCATAAGGCTAAAAAGTTAGAATATTTTCTATTGCTTATCATTTCATAAAATTGATTTAATAGACAAAGTTCAAACTGGGGTCATTTAATATTATTTTACTTTTTTTCAATTTAAAAATGTAGACTAAAAATAATTTGCTATAGAAGAAGTAGATATTGAAAAGTGCGAAAAGTTAAAATCGTAAAATCAACAAACGAGCAAACAGAAAATTTAAAAGGTAAGATGAAATTAACATTATGTGATTATAACAGTGAGTTTCCGCTGGCAAATTGTATGTACAAAACATCTGATTCTAATAAAAAAACGGAGAAAACAACCGAAACTGGTGTGGAAATTTATGATGCGAAATAAATGTAAAAAAAAAGTTTTACTATCTACAAAGTGGAGAAAAATGGGACAGCAACAAAAAATTAACGACAAGTAAAACTTAAAATTATATTGGATGAGTACATAGAAAACCCTCCACCCCTAGATTTAATTATAAAATAAAAACTGGATATATTAATTTTATCTTGACGTTAAAAAATGACATTGCTTCTTTGAGTAATAAATTACTTGTTTAATCTTTTTCCTTTTCTTTTAAATTCAATTTAAATGGCAGCACTAAAGCGATAGTAGCAACACCACGCAATACACAGATAATTTATTTTTATTATTGATATATTTTAGTAATTTCAGGTACATTAAAGCAAGCCACTTACAAAGCGCAAGCGGCTGTTTTATTTTATTAAAGAAAAAATATTTTAATAACATTATTGAACGTGTGTAAACATTTTAACAGATTATATAAACTATATATCTTAAAACAGTAATAAATACTTCATTTCGTAGTCTTGGTGTCGAGATATATCTGCAAATGGTCCCAGGCCTTGTCTATCTGGGATTGTGTATATTCGTAGCTCCAATACGGACTGAAAACAATATTAGCGGCAGCCACTTGTTCAGAATTTGATACTTGAGCTTCCACACGTTGTCTTGCTTCTTCTTCTGATAGATTGTTGCGCTCTTGAAGCCTTTTAATAGCCTGTTTCAATATTGATAATCAGTATTTCATACTATAAAAGCTGTCGTATAGTAGCCGATTCTCAGACCTACTGAATGTGCATTTAAAAATTCATAAAAGTCTCTTTTTAGATAGGAACTTATTGAACGTATTCTATGTGACTTCTAATAACAAATTGCCTTGCTTTTTAGAGGACTACTTCACGTCATATGTGAATAGTAATGTAAAAATATGCGACACAGATAAAAACTTTATTTTCATAAAATATAATTCTCTTGTGACTGACCTCATTAGGAGGTATAATAACTGCCCACAGCTGGTGACAGTAGTGGTACCACTTGGCCCGCACCATCACAGCGGCCTCCATCACTACCACCTCGTAGCCTTCCTTTCCGAGCGCTTTAATACGTCGCTGCGTCTCCTCTATCACAGCCGGCCATACTATCTGATTCAACCTTTCTAATTCATTCTGAAAATGAATTGTTCCTGAGCATGGCCTTGAATTAACAAAACAGAGTTTATGGCTCATTCATTTTTAAATAGTGTAATCTATAACTGATCTAATATTCGTCTAGGATCTAGATAAATGTAGTTATTCTAGAAATCCATAGTGATGTACATCCATACATCAATCTAAACAAGTTATTAGATAGCAATGCGAAGCTCTTTATGGATTTTCTCACCTTATCACTAAATACTATCTGCCCTAGTTTCCGTCTGTCCACTTCACCGTTCTCTGTGATGATATGTCCTCCAAAAGCTTCTGATAGAGTCCGGTTGAGCGGCAGACCGGGCTTGTACAGGTCGTGAGCGATCAAATCACAATTTATAACAGCAGCACCTTTTAATCTAAAGAAAATAACCTATAAAATCATTTCTGAAAACACTTGAAAAATTTTACAAACATTTTTGTTTTCTTTCACACTGATTTTCTTTTAAATAAAAAAAACAAAGAGCGAAAAATTATTCATTACATTTAAAGTAATCAATAAAGCAATTTATATGTAGCAATAACAAGTTTTCTTACTTTAATTTCTCAGCAATATTGCTTTTTCCACTGGCAATACCACCAGCCAATCCTATGACATAAGGCCGCGATGGGATTCGGGGATTTGGCTAAAAGTTAAATAATTATCATTTAACGAATAGATCGACAGGTACTCAACGCGTTGGTAAACTCGTTATCCAACTAGTTGAACAACTGTCCGTTCAACTATTTGGTTAACTATATGTTCAACAAGTTGGTTAACTGTAAGCTCAACTAGTTAGTTAACTAATTGCCCAACTCGTCGGATAACCGATCGTATATTTTTTACCTCCGGCTCCTTTAGCAACGTTCCCAGTAACCTCATCCTCTGATTGCTGGAACTGACTTTGGTTTCTTCTTCAGCTGAATGTCTGATGGCCAGATCCTTAGCGAGACCTATCACGTACGTATCAAGCGGTCGAAGGCCGTTTTCTTCTCGTTTCTCGTTGATTTTGATACCACCTCTTTGTGTTTCCTCACTTGTCACTATCAACTTAAATCATGAAATTAATAGAAGAAAACATGATGGCTTTTTTTATGAAATAAAAAATGTCGAGTAATGGATACATACTTTAGTGTATTGACAGATCTTATTCTCTTTGAATATTTTTGTATGAAAACTAAATGGTTGGTAGGTAGATAATCACTTATAGACATATCTTACCTCATACCTCGGATCAGATTTAGTAGGTCCGTATAAATCTTGTATTGGTTCAACTTTATACTCAAGATCCGGATTTATGTCAGTTAAAAAGTCAAGCACACCTTTTATTCTTTTTTCTACAGGCTCAATTAACTCCCATAGAACTTTTGCTGTAACAAAAATACTATCTAATAAATACAAATTCATAACAAATAATATTCTAATTAATACAACAATAAACTAAAATGAAAAAATAACATTAAATTAAACCAATAAATGGCCATGAAAACATCTATTATAAAATTAAAAACATAGAACATAGTAAGCGAATTAATAATATACATAATGCACACAAATCTAATACATTTTACCAAGAATTTAGAGGAGATATGTTTATGAGAAGATACAACACATACAGCCATATAATATGCAAAAAAGCAAAAACTTATTGAAGAAGATAGTTACGATACAAACGAAAGCTATATCTGACCAGTTAGAAATAAAAAAGAAATATTGAAAAGTAACTGTCATCAAATAGTTACTAAGAAAAACCATTATTTTAATAGTGCAGATTATATACTAAATTCATGCTAAGAGTGACCACTTAATGACTCTGAGTGTGGCAGTTAGTAATTAGAGACTGTAAAATTCCGAGTTAAATGCATAGCCGCAGAGCTAATGTTCAGTGATAGACATGGCCAACAAAATTTCTTACATTTAATCATATTTACATCAGTTACCCCGACTGTCACATGTTTGGTTGCCCGCAGAGCCGCCTGCGACAACAGGATCTTATGTCCGTTGTGTAGTCTATCAAATGTTCCACCAACTGCTACATACTCATAGGTCTTCACATTTTCTACCATAGATACATTATCTGATATTTGACTATCTGTGGAAATTGATACATAACAACACATTAGTTAAAAGAAAAAATGTTTTTTTTTAATCTTTTAAATTATAAGTGGTAAAGTTTACATGGGTGGCATAAGCAGCTCTTGCTGAAACTTAGCATAGATGTAAAACATGGTCTGGAAGAACACATAGGCTATTAATTTTTTTTTCATTCAGGGGGAGGAAGAAGTATCTTATGTCTTGTAATAAGTTCTACCATGACAATGCTTCTTTTATGTATGTTGTTTGAAAAACATATTGAAATATCACAACTCCATTGGTACAAAACATTTTCATTCTATGCATTTTTTCAAATTGTATTCTAGTTTTCTGGTGTAACATACATACAAACTTTAGCTTTTTAAATTAATATCAATGAATATAATAGATAATTGTATCATGACAAACTTTTTCTAGACTTGATAAAATAAGAAAAGTTACATAACCTTAAAAATCCAAGCATATGGAATATTAAAGAAGGCTTTCTTTATTTTCTAGAATTTATGACTTGAAAATGGGATATTATTACTTTTTGTATTTTAAAACATTAATATACTTACCAAAACTTTTAACTTTACAACCAGTTTCTAAATTATTTACGGAATGCTTGAGCTCTTCAATGTTTTTGTCCAATTCACTTTCATATAGTATGAGATCTATTGCATGATTTGTTTGTATTCTTTCTCCTGATTTAATTGGCTTCAACATCAATCTTACATCAGTATTTTGTGAAGATGCCTGTATTTTAAAAATCATGTTAGAAAATATAATGCTCTAGTACTTACAAGAATGATTATATAATATTGAGAAATATTGTAAGATTATACAAAAAATGGTTTATAAATTAACCATTTATTGAAATTGTAAATTTGTTCACAAAATATTAAAAACTACTATCATACTTACATTACTATAAATGTTAACAATTTGCTTGCTTAATATGGGCAATAAATTTCCTGATTCACTATTAATTTTAATATATAATATATTTTTTACTGATTTAATGGCCTTGGTGACTAAATTGTGCAACTTTGCTGTGTTTGCAACAAAAACTAAGCCATTCTTAGCCATCGTCTCCAGCTCTGAAACTGTTATTACAGTTAGTTTGTAGTAGTTTTTACATAATTGTCTTATTATTGAAATACCTACCTGTATTTGTATTCATTAAAATATATGAAATAAGAACTGATATGGATACAATGGCAAGTGATACTAAATAAACTGAGTTGAACATTGTTCAAAGTCCACATTAGTCCACAGATTCTATAGTTTGTTATGCTATAAGCTATGATAAGGCGTGAATTCAAAATGTATTGCACTATTACCACAATACATTTTATTAAACTACTTTTATGTGATTATCACATTAAGGTGACATATGAAAATATATGAAAATCGTTTATTACCTAAGTAAATAAAAGGCATATATATATTTACGTGTATAAATAAAATAGACTATATTACAAAATGTCCATGTAAATAAAATTCTCTTATCACTTCTGTCTTATCACTTCACTGTCAATAATCATAACCTTACACAAATAAGCAGAATTTATGACACTAGACATATTGACTTTTTTTCGAACATTTTATGGCTTGGTAACGAGGTTTTCAAGCCAATGACATCTTGACATGGAGATAGCATAGAATCAATCCATTCATCCATTTAAACATTCGCATTTATAATATTTACAAGAATAAAAGTTCGTTCAATGCCGAAGCTTGATTTGTTTATTGGGGTCATTTCGTTCTTATTTTCCACTGAATAATTTTTGGTAATCTCTTAATCTCTTTCCTTAACATCAATCCTTAATCTCTTGTTGATTTCTCAATATTCATAATCTATGTTAATCCTTAATCCCAATGTGTTTCTTGTTGTATAATAAATTAATATTAACACGAACCATCTCACTACGAATGTTTCGTATGGATCGCCTGAAATTTTGTTTTTCGAATAAAAAACATACGCATCAATTTAAAAGTTTATTATGTTAAAAAAGAACAAATTATATGTACATTCATTCAAATAATTTGGTTGCATTTTACATATACTTTTATTTTATATAAAAAAAAATTCCATACACGCTAACTATAATGTAGTTCGGTGGTAAATATTGCAACTTAAATTCAAAACAAAAATTGTACAATCTTATAAGCTTTGTCAATAAGTATAGTACGCAAAGCGAATATTCAAAAGATTACTTATTTTAAATACATAAAGTGTGACATATTAATTTTCTCTAAAGTTTAGTGTTTAAACTCTTCATTACATTTACTTAGTTAAGTTGAATATTTTAATGATATCCTATTGATGATTAATCTCAGAGTTCATTCAAACTGAAATACTAAAGATAAGAAATATTTTACAATTAAGAACAGTTTTTGCAAATGTAATTTGTCAACGAAGTGTCGCGTAAACGTTGTTAACTTTAGGCCTTGATCTGGAATGTTGTATTGTTAATTAAAACGTTTTGTAATGTTTACCACTACTATTTTCATATGGCATACGCTAACGATGAATTGTAAACGCTGATCGTTTGTACTTTGAATATGTTAATTAGGACTTGACAAATCACACGAATTCATTCAAAAAGTGACCTGTCATGATTTAAATCTAACAACAAATCTTATAATTTAATTGCAAGTTAAGTATAAATTACCATTTTAATATTTAAAATTAATATGCTAAGTAAAACTTCTTAATAAAAATGACTTAATATTATATATTTTTATGACTAGGAATAAATGTCTATGTAACATAGTTAAATCATTGTATGATTGGGTAGACAGATTGCGATAAAAAGAAAATACGTTGCGAGTGCAAATGTCGTTATATCAGATATATGGCACTGAAAAACATCTATATTTCGTAATTGAATTAATTTTGATTAGTAAAGTAACGAATTTAAGTAATAAATTACATATAGACCACTTAATATTTTCGATAATTCGATAGATATATCGATAAAGTAATGTGCATTCTTTACAAAATCAAAGGTCTATGTTTTTGTCTATCGTATTTCCTTAAGTCGTAATGCTGTCTCGTCGTTGGATATGCGTGTATCTTCTGTCGGAGCAGAGCTGGACCGTGTGGCCCATGCTGCGCTCTCTGTATTCCGTATACCGCGAATACTGCGCCATCTGTAATTTCAAAATAGAAACATTTAATGTCAAATTTAAAATGTATATATTGTTAATTTATTTCAGCCCACAAGTAATTCATCATCTGTATTCTATTTTCAATTAAACCGATTTTATATAGAGGAGTATGGACGAAGAACGTAGCCCCACAACTTCCAACAAACCTGTTAAAAAACAAAACATTGATATTAAACTTACTTCTTAGCGACTAAATTGCGAACTTTTTTCTTCCACACGAAAATGAGGAAGATGACAGCACCGAGAGCTATGTTAGATATATCGATGAGGATCCAGTACCAGTTGGAGCCGCCAACGGAGAAGCTTATAATCTCCACGGTCCAATTCACCCCCATTACTATGAACAACTTGAGGTATAGCCCGAATCTGTAAACAAATTATGAGTAAAAATTACAGTAATATGTGGACAGATACATTGGTAGAAGTTATCAGACGTGTAGAATTGATTGCTTGAAAGGCGACATGAATATGAACGGTGTTAAGACAGAAATAAATAATGATAAATCGAATATAGGATTAGAAGAGGAAGATGATATTTACATTAATATGTTACTTACAATGAGAAAATATTGGAAAGAATTGAGATGTACCGAAAGTAACCTTGGCCGGCTAACCAGTCTTACCTCTGCTTATCTCGTTTAAGTTTATCACTCCTGGCGGACTCCGCGCCCTTTAGTATAGCGGTCTCCTGCCTGATGGAGCGTATGCGATGCGCGGTGACAGAGAATAACACCACATTACACACGACGAGCACAAGCACGGGGGATAAGAAGTACACTAACTCGCTCAACCAGTCTGTAACAACGATTAAAATACATTTATCAAAACAATTTATGATAGTTTCGTTGATGGAAATTAGCCAAAGATATTGATATTTCCTGAAGGTCTTTTAGTCAAGCATTGACGTTAAAGTGTGCGTTCATACAAGTAATTTCATTAGGCATAGTCTAGAAAAAAGTTGTTTCTCCTTCGATATGATATACCTTCCTATATTGATACACTTATGTGGATTGACCGTATATTTAAAGCTGTTTTCAACAATAGGTCTTAAACTAACTTAATCGAATGTAATCGAAACTAACTTGTAAACCAGCATCTCATAGCACCAAAACCGGGCGTGATGACGTTGCCCGGTACGTCAGCAAATTGCATAGCAATGGTGATAGCAGTGAGGATGGCAGGCAAACCCCACGCGTATGCGCCGTAGAGTACGAAGCGTTTCTTCTCTCGACGTTTGTTACTGCTGCCACGATAACCGCTGTGTATTACAAAATTAAATTAATAAAAAAATTAAATTAAAAAAAAAACCAAAACGTACAAAATTTAACAATATAGAACAGTATACAGAAAAATATAGACAAAAAGGATTAACTTTGCAATGAAATACAGTTTCTAACTTCCCCAGTTTGGTCTCGTTAAAAACAATGGAAATTAAATATTGGATAAGTATTTACCATAGAAGTAACAAGTACTACGTGAAGTATTGGCTCGTTTATAATTTTCTGTAAAGGAATCGTTCGAGCACTTTCTTTTAATAACAGAGTTACAGAAGGTGTTGTACGAATGTTTTTTGACTAGAAGAAACATACAAAGTTAAATAAACACGTTTACATTACGTACATAAACATGTTTTATTTACAAGAGTAAAATAAGCTCTCACTCTTTTAAACCAATAATGTGGTTTTAACATTGGCACACTGACTTTATTATTGTAAACAAAATATTGAGTAAAAATTTATTTAAGTTAATGTTTTCGCAATTGTTTCGCATTGACGTTCGCTGACGTTACTAATAATTTAAATATGACTAATTTGTTGACCGCAAACCAAAGCTTCTAATTTTGTCTGCACTAAAGATATTCTTGACATGTTTGTTCTTAACAAACCAAGGATTATAAGAGCAGAATTGGTGACTGTAACCCTGTAACGCTATTTAAAAGTAAAATTTTGTTTACTACTATTTGGAAACAATAGTATTAAACATATAGACATCTTAACCTGGGGGTTCAAATGGTGCGACGCAACTAGTACAGTTGCTAACTTTACCTATTTATACCAATCTACAAGTATTTAGGTAACATCTTGTCAGTTATTCTATTTATAGTCTTACCATTTTGATTGTTGTGACGTGGTTAGCCCTCCAGTCCTTTCGTTGGTTTGCATTAAACAAGCACATAGTAAACCTAATTATTCCATTTATAATAAATTTCCATACAATAATATAGCATCCATAACATACATAGAAAATACAATAGTTTTGTGCAATGCTTTGTTATTTACGACATAACTATTCATGCTAATAATATTTTACTAAGTTTTATAGGTAAACTTTTTAAATAGTAATTTTGATATTTTTTGGTAATTATATTTTTTGTATTTGAATGCATCTTAAACATTTGATTGTTTAATAATCCGATTGTAATTAACAAAGGCAAGTTTTATAACTAACTCAGTCTTGATATCCAAAATTAAAATTACTAGAAAATATGAGTTGTTTCTCTAAATAATTATTTAGAGAAACAACTCATATATTACAAAGCAAATATCCTTGAGTTACAAAGTTAACTATCCCGTACTTTACTTAACTACAGCTAAATCTAGCTCTACATAAAATAGTCGCTAATTAATAACTACATTCTACAGTTCTTTACTAACAGTCCGCGAAAAAGTTTCTAGAAACAAGGACCTAAGAGTGTTTTATTACAAGCCGGATATTTTTGTTTAATAAAATATGTTCACTGGCATTAATTCAATATTTTTAGGTCTCTATGCGTTGTAAGGGTTTTAAGACTAAACATCTAGGAGCATAGATAAACTGTACCATAGAGTATAGAGTATCGAGCAATGTGGCAACACTACCGAACTAATCAGCATGCTAGTTATGGACATCGACCTGCAAGCTAGGCATATCGAGACCTACAGTGTGGCCGTGTAGTCGTGGTTGATCGGCACAACTGTTCTGCAATACAATAGTAATTAAACTTTAGTTATAGACAGTTCAAATATATGCCTCAATCCGAAAAAGAAATCTGCGGAAAATCCAAATAAATGGACACATAGTTAACAAAAAACCATAATAATAATTTACCTACTTACAAAATTAGGTTACGGGAATAAATACGATAGGAATACAAAGAATATACAATCTATTATTTTTATATCTCGCGTGTTTTCCATCGTTGAAAAATATTTGTACCGATGCCTATTTTTTTTTTAGAATTCCATCAGCATAAATATCAGCAGTCGAGTTTTGTTTATATTTCAACGAAATCAATACAACGATAATCACCTGAACGTTCTCCATATGTCGAAACACATTACATTCAGCCAAAAGAAACTCGTCTGGAACGCGTAGTAAACGATGAACGCTGAAACAAATATAAGAAAATGTTAATAAATATTACGGAGTATAAAATTAATGGGAACACGGGAAAACGTAAAGTAGGATCTATAAAAAGGTAAAAAAAAAACTTCAGTCTCCCGATTATGACAATCGACAACGCTCTTAACAGATAAGTTAAGAACGTTGTCGATTAGGTTCGACTAGGTGCCAATAATTAACAGAAATCTTCAATCACTACTCTCGCTTTTGTGGCATTTACCTTATCTCTCAGTACTGTCCTCTTAAAAAAGCAAATAAAAACACAACTTGCAAATGACTTCGCAATGTCGTTCCCAATCGGTGAATGTCATTCATCAATCTCTTTCATCTTCTTGACCTAATTGTTGTATTTAAAAAACAAATATGATTCTAAAATTACGCGATCATGTTGAATTGATCGAGACTTTTCATCGACATATTCGTTTTAAAATTCAATATTATTTCGGTAATGTTAGATATAAAAATTCAAAGAACGTCTGCTCTAATTATATTTACTACGTTTCTTACGTATTAAGGAATTCGAATCGGTTAAGAAGAAACTACATAATTAGCAAAAAAAATCTATCATCAAGTTAATATCACGGAAAGTAAACAAACCCTTTAATTGCGATTCGTAATGAGTTAGTTTAATGAACTGTTTCCACGAAGTTTGTTCAGGTAATGGCAAAACTAACAAGGTTTGTGAAGCCTCGGAAATCAAAAACGTTACGCAAACACAAATAGTCGTAAAACGATTCTCTGCCAATGATATGGGTGTGCCTAATTACTACGAAAATATTAAAAGATGTTAGCTAACAAATAGAATAATTCATAACCAGGGTTTTGGTGGCAGAAAGATGGCGTTGTCTATTGCCATTATTAAGGAAAAAAAAGAAAAATGACGTAAGTGAAGATGCTGCCGGGAACACAGTGACAGAATCTATGGCTATACAGCAGTTAAAGAAACAGAAGAATTCTATCCTATATTGTTACCAACATACCTTAGTAGGTTATATTTGTATTTACACGAAGTATAATAGTAATTATCAATCTAAATTATATTTCTATGAAAATATGTAGACCAATGAGACTGTCTATTAATGTCATATTTCCGTACCCAAGGTTTGTTGTAATTAAATTAAAATAGAGTCTTAGTAATTAACTAGTGAAAAATATTAGTACCACAAGGTGTGTCTATGTTAATTGTACTGATTACTTGTTAGACGTGATTTGCGTGACATAAGCTCGCGTGTTACACATGTGTAAGGCTGTAAATTTTTCAGTCAGTTCATTTTATGACCTACAATAGCTTTTTAGAATTGCAGGTAATTTAGTAGGTCACTATTTGTTACCTCAGTTCAGTTGTTTCTATTTCAAATCATATTGTAGTTGTGAGTTAGCTCGTTTCTTAAACATCTCACGTTTGTTCTAAGAACTGATCTCTTTAATTAGATATGCGATTGCTTGGAAATGATAGCTTTTGCTTCGTTCTGATTTAAACACGATTACGTGACAGTTAAATCTATCCATACTTTTAGTTTGAATCCACACCAACCGTACAAACCGCTACTATCGGCGCCAAAATAGCGGAAACCAAATAAGCACAAAATACTACTCTTATAGCCAGTCCATTTATAGAGGTTCTAAGCAGTAAAAAATTGAAAGAAATGCATTGATAACTTACCAATGACATAACAACTAGTCATGGCAACTCCAATTTTGCCTGAATGCAGTTTGAGGTAGGCTAAGAACGTGTAGGCGATGATTAGGCCTCCGCAGTACGCCATCAAGCACATACCGTGCAAGTTCCGCAGCTCAGGAATGAACGCGTACACCAAAAACGTCGCCAATAGGAAAGGAATCGATATCATAAGCCCTGAAACAAAAAAATCAGTTGTTTATCTTGTTCTCCTCTAAAACATGTTTCAATCATACACAGATTGTACGTTTAACTACCGTGAGTTTCGGCGACTAAATCTCCGTTTAAAACACAATATCTTTATCTCTGTTTTTTTTTTAATATAACTACAGGGATGCCGATATGATTTATACAGACTTTTTGATCTCAGAAACCCACAGTAATTAAATAATTTTCATATAAAACTGATAGTGACGTTTCAGACGAATACAAATTAAATTAGAGTTCATTTAAAACGAGATATAGTTAGATTTTAAAACCAACAACATACTAAAATTTTATATGCTTACTTCAGAACATATTAGACTTTTGTCACATGATTTCTTCAGGGTCTTAACAAGCAAAGGCTTTATAATAATAGTACACAATAATCGTAACAAAAGCATTTATACACTTCAAAGGAGAGCTGTTAAAGTATGTCATAAAGACATGGTATTAAGAATAGAAATTATGCGCGTGTTATTCCTGATTTATGACCAAGTCAACTCCACAACTGATATTGATAGTGGGAACGGCTTAGGTTACCCAGCGCTGAGTTATAGACTAAATATGTTAGACAGCTTGTTCATGGTGATAATAGCATAAATAAACCGACTCGCCAAACATAAGGAGTTCTGTTTTAAGAGTTGTAATTCTTTTCGTCGCAAGGGATCATAGCCCTAAGCTTTTTATACGTACGAAAATCAAATTTAAATTAAGGATGTCCGAACACATTGACTAAATTAAACTTGAGCTTTTAATTATCTTTATCGTTTTATTTCAGTCACTAGTTACTGTCGTAGTATCTTCGCGTAATGACGCTATTATCGAATCGTTAGCAAACAAAATTAAGCCCCAATAAAAAGCGTAGGCCTGTCATAAAAACAAATTGCCCATTAACTTAAGGGAAGGCGTTATTGGACGTTTTAGTTGCGAGTTTGATGGATGACACCAAAACTGATCACACTAAACAGACAAATTATGACACAGTACTTATTAAATAGAAAAAAAAGCTTCATGAAAGAAGCATTTATTTCACCAAAACCTTTTCGTATGTTATAAAAATTGTGTGCCGCCAATATTTTTATTTCAATAATTTTAATTAAGTACATATTGAAAAAAAATTGACACCTTCCATTTGAGTTTTCATTGGAAAACAAATTCTCTTACTCTTTTTTACATTTACCTCATTAATCTTAATATAATAATTTAATTGAGTACTATATGAATGAATAACGATTTAATTATTCATCAGAGGACGTCCGTTTTAAACTAATTGCTCCGGAGCGTCCATAAAAGTTCAACCCTCAACATATTTCATTTCCGTTACGTTGTAAACGCCTTTTGTCGTTCCAAGCCTACGCTTAAATTATGTTGTTTCCGTCGGACTCATTGTAAAAATTTCTACTAACAAGGATTATTTACTTAATGACTACAATTACTACTACTACTACTACTACTACAACAAAACTACAAAAAAAATGTAATGACTACAAAGAAAGCTAATTCACGTAAAAATGTATCACAGATATTTAAATTCCGATTTGTTATTAAATACGCTAAACAGATTGAAAAAGAACTTATGAAATTCACTAAAAATATACCATTATTGTTTTGCAAGCTAAAACTATGTTCCTCGTTACAAAATAAAAGCACTTATCCTCAAGTAAGAATTATATTTAATAAAGTAAATTACTTACCAATTGCATAAGTGATGTACAGTACTGGGCTATCGTCTTCAGGAGCCTTATCAGGATAGCACACTAGCGCCACCATGCGGAAATCATCATTTGTATTGGTCATAATATCCACGCAATATCTCGACGGATTGAGCCATACTTCGCTTCTCGGTGTTGACAAGTAAAGACTCGCATTCTAAAAAAAATCGATAACTAGTGAAAATAATTCAATTGAGAGAAGACAGAGAAACAATAACACATTAATATTCTAATTCAATAGTATATTGATCAGGCTTAGTTACTAATATCGACTTTTGTTTGAATTTATCCAGAACTATTTAACAAACAAACAAATATTTGCATATTATACAAGTTGTATCTAGACTGTAATAAAAATGGTACAACAAAAACCTTCCCCATTAAACAATTCAAACGCGAAAAAATATCGTAAACGTTGGCTACGACTTAATTTACATAGAATTTCGTAGCGGTGTAAAATATGGCGAAGACAATATTGTCACTTTTACGCCACCAAAGGTCGTAGACTCGATTTCGTGCAGCTGCTGATTTATTAATTGCGATGAGCATCGATTTATTAGTGCCAAAGGCATTCGGGTCATCGGTTTACATAGCTACGTTCGTAGGCATTAAGTACAAACCAGTCGGAATAAATGTATCTATCTTATCTTATTAAATATACTAGATTAATGAAAAAGTTCATAATGTTCAGATATCTAAATAAATAATTAAAAAGCCGAAAAGGGCGAAATTGCTTCGATGGAAGTATCATACACTTCCACTGTAGCAATTTCGGTCATTTTGATAAGATTATCAAAACGGACGTTCGTAAGTGTTACTTCATAATAAATTCGCATCATTGATAAAAATGTTTAAAAATATTTTTCCGATACGAGTTTGTATTCCGAGAGTACGAAAAATTACAATGACTCCAATATAAATATGTATAAAATGCCATTTGAATTTTTTTAAATAATAGTAAAGGAGTCCAAAGAGTATCTACTATCTAGGATACATAGAGCAGTGTTTTGATTTATATCACTTTACTTTTTTTTAAACCTAAATATGTTGCCACAAAATCTACGACGGGATGTATTATGTAAAAAAAATGAATTCCATGTGGCAGATATATCGCGTGGGAAATTAAAATATGAACATTTCAAATACTATAGTGAGTTCCGGGTGGGCGGTGTAGATTTAAATATTGTTTGTCTTATCTAAAACGCAGATGCTTTAGATCAGGCAATATCTAAAACAAAGCAAGTAGAGACCGGATGTGAAATATCCACCATGTTCCTGCCATTCAAAAATAAGACGGACGTCAGACGATTCGAAAATAATTCCGTTTTTCGTATGATAACTTTTTGCGGGTTTCATTAATTTTAAGAGCATTGTTTTCTCGTTCACTAAAAGAATTATGTAACTATAAAAATTGATTTTAATTCATACGAATACTGACATACACACGTCACTTCATTATGGATGAAACGAAAAAAAACGAAAATATGATTATATTTAGAGAGCCAATACAAATGGGTAGTTTATTCGTATCTGCTAAGATTCTCTTTGAAGTACAACCATAATTTCCTTGTGTGATTTAGTTAACGAGTTGAATAGAACATACAAAATTTACGATAAAATTGGTAGGGCTTCAATAGGAAATAGTAATTTGTATTCACAAACATGTAATTTATGCAAAAAAGAGAGGCAAAATTGATAATATTCTTTAGCTCATTTCACGAATAAGATGCCCTGTATGGTATACGTATCATAATTCTAATATCAAGGTCACCTAGACGTCTATTTTTAAACGATGTTCGTCACATCATTGTTCACGAACACTGATTGCTCTCCTCTGCCCCCAGCTTATATGCAGGTTAAGTGACAATAACATTTTATAATCACGACCTATTGTCAACTTATAATTAAGGCATGTTTGTAATTAAAATGATCTCATTTGAATTTTATATTATTATTAATAACCTTAATGTTCTTGTTATGAATTATGAAGTTTAAAGAATGAACGAACAAAAGATTGAATGAACGAAGAGTACATTCGCACTTCAATTACCTATATGTCTTTTATACAGACTTTCCCATGCCCAATAAAGACAGCAAAAGCATCTGCGACATTCTAACTTATAGAAAATATTTATCTGTATTTCTTACTTCGTTATTTTAGCTTCTTTGTACTATGACGAAAAAAATTTAATCGATGTAGCGTTGTGGTTACGCAGCTAAGACTGGTGTTGTGAAGGCTAAGCGCATCGGTGTTAACAACAATCTATTATATAAACAAACACATAAAACAACGTATGTTTACCGCCACTAATGTTGAGGGTATGCGTTATAACAACAAATCTGTACTATACCAATTATACGGCTAACAAGAATTTGATGTATTCTGGCAGTAAGTCAAAACAATTTACTCTAGCTCTATGCTAATCAAAACGGTTATAAAGTGAAATTTGATACTAAAGGACACTCGTTTCAGTTCTACTTTCGTGAAATGACTATTTATAATATTCCATTCTTTTTAAATTTATTATCATAATATTATACTAACGTATTCTGATTATAGGTGTATCGCGATCCGTGTAGGTAACCTAGGCCGAAAGCCTCTTTAAGTAGGTTGCAGCCGGCTTTCTATTTGAGCGGTAGTTACATATTATAAACATTATCAACGTATAAACTCTTAGCAAACAGTCTAATCCACAGTTTCTAAGCTTTGCTCAAAAACTTGTCATTGTTTTCATGCTACAAATACATCGGGCCCATTAGCTCAGTTGGTTAGAGCGTCGTGCTAATAACGCGAAGGTCGCGGGTTCGATCCCCTCATGGGCCACTCAGCTTTTTGACTGCTACAAATTTTTACAATTTTAACGGTAGTGTATCGAGTAGTTAGTTGAGTGAGATAGTATAAAGAATTGAGTACTGATATTTTAGCACAACGGCACACTAAATATGTTTAAAGCTTCTTAACTCCCTTTCCTAAACACTCCATGTTTATATTCAAAACATGAAAATACTTAATCAAAAATTAACAGCGCCTGATGAAAATACCATTATTGAATTAAGTTTTTCCGACATGCGTTTATTCTTACGAAACGCAGGCTCACGAAATAATAACAAGCTTGGTGTAATAATAAACAATATCAGAGCTGAGATTGTTTAGAGAGCTTGCATATGAGTTACTCGCGTCCTCTACGTTCGCGTTTGTTCCTCTCGAAAAAAAATTTATCGCTTTAAACATTAAACAATGTAAAATTGATTTTCCACCCTTTGAGGTGATACCTGCTTTATAAATTGCGACAATTTAAAGTTAATATGTAAATGTTTTCTTTATTTCTAATGCATAAAGCAAAACTAATAACAGGGCATAAACTAAAACTCAAAAACTCTATTTTTCTACATTCAATGACTTTAAATCAATATTAGTTGACATAGATTTTCGCCACCCAAGGAAGTTTTTTGAAGATTTTATCCATCTCACTTTTATTGCATTTAAACTACGCTACCTACTCTTAATGCGCATTATTACCGTAATCAATAGTTCTAAAATTGTAAAAGAAACGCGGTAGCCATAGTGAATTTCGTTTGTAGCTTGTAAACGCCCGCCATTAGCGCGTAAATACCTCATGTATATAGGCTCTTAATATCCCTTTGTTAGCATTCCAATATGGGCGCCATGATTTTGTGTTCGAACACGTTGCTGGTTTATTTTCGCGCCAAATTTATAAATGACGTCTACGTTTAAGTTCTCACGGGACTTGTTATTATGGATTGTTAACAATTAATAATAATTTTGAAATAGTTAAATGTTTAAACTAAACCGAAGTTTATTTTAATAGCTAAAACATGAACTAAAAAACGGACAATAGTTTATTGAGAATTTGTGTGTGTTTATTGTTTTATATCATTTATTTGCAACCACTGTGTACTACTTATGTATCGGTGTTTATTGCATTAAAAATTTATATCTTTGCTTTATGTTCTACGACGATGTAACAAGCGTGGCGATTGCAGTAAATGTATGTGAGTAAATTTAACGCCAGACGGTCTAATTGTGGTTGTAAATCTTGCAAAACTTACTTTGTTAAACAATTAGAGTTAGGACGTACTCATATAAATACAATAAATGTGTGAGAAAATCTTGCATATACTACAGTATGGTGTAAATTACGAAACCACAGTTAATTGAATAATAGTACATAGTTCAGTAAACAAATTATTAAATCTTTGTTTGCATTAAGAATGTATTTGTATCAAAATCAAAATTCTTTTTAGTAAGGTACACTAATTATGGTCCTTCGTTTAGACATCATGGTTCAACCTGTATATGTCGTTAAGTTGTTAGATATAAAGCAATTATGACTAACATTTCATCATCAGGATACGGAATATCCTTGATGAATATTTAATGGTACATATTCGATAGATAAGGTAATTGTACAGGTCGCATTAGCAAGGTCCATTTTATTGTTATCGCATCATGGCGCCGCCTACATCCCACTCAATTAGCAAATTATTTGCATTGTAAATATTCAACACACTTTATGTATAATAGTTTTCCAGGTTTTTCAATATAAATTGTAATACAAAGCGACATTATTGTAATGCAAATATAAAATATTCATGTAAGCCAATGCTATTGATTACTAAGAATATTTATATTACTAGATTTAGTATAGCCTATTCATTTATTTCCTTGCATTAAGTTGTTCATATTTTTGAATAGTTTTAACTGAAGCTGATCTCGCTATCATTTTTTTGTTAACATCGGATTAACGGGTTTTTTCGTTAGCCATCTGTTCTATAGACAAAATAGTTTATGGCTTATTATTAAAATGCATATTGAACGTAATCTATGTGATGTGATTTTATTAAAAAAAGGTAACACGATTTTTTTACTTAGTTAAATTTTTACATTCCTTCACTCTTTTGTTAGTCCATATTTAGGTGTTTAGTTTTATTCTTAGATCTTGTACAGGTTAATAATTCCTAATGGACGTTGTCTCGTGCATAGATAGCCTTATGTATATGTTTACTCTTAAAATGTTACCTTATCTAACCGAACAAACGTAAAAACATACAAATATAGTCATCCCAATCTATGTTCACACAAAACTTTTCTCGAGTTTACTTAAATGGTGATCAAATACAGCTTTTTGGATATTTTTCAGTTTACACTAAGAACAAAAGTCTTCCGCTTCAATACTTTAGGTATCTACACAAAGTGTAGATAGAGTGCAAGTGTAGAGATAACTACACTTTGTTTAATTACCTAAAGCAACTAGCTAACTACGGGACTTATTGAAAAGATTCATATCGATAGGTTTGAAGAAAACCGATGTTATTGTCTTAATCTTAGCTTCATTAATTTAAGACCAACCGTAGGCTTCTGAGTCTAAAATATCCGTTTAATACATATTGTTATCTCTGTTTGTCAAAGATAAAAGACAGGGAACTTTGGTGTCAGAAACCCATGGTAAATTTAAGTAATCTGTTTCGTAAGCCATTCATACTTTTTCTTTATTAATGAAGGTACAACAGTATATTTTTAAAATTCACGTAGAGTTTATATCGAGACGTGCAGGCAAGCGGCAAATTATGGTAGAGGTCATTTCCCTTGGGAAGTAATTCCGCCTAGTCGTTGCGCCGTCCGCGTTACATTGCAATGAATGTATGAAAATATTAAGCAAAGAAGTTATTTTAAAATATGACTACTATTTTGATAAATTAGTCTGTGATAATGCATATCTTACTATGTTAGTAAAATTATAAATAGGAATGTTTAAATGGATAGATGGATGAATAGATGTTTGGTTGAAGGTATCTCGAAAACGGCTGTACGGATTTCAATGTAACTTGGCGTACACATAGGCTAATCAACTTGTTTTAATCGCGCGCGGACGTAGTCGCGTCCGCAGCAAGTTTAGAAATAAAAAAATTGATAGTCTCTGTCTTGCGGAATGTATCAATATTGCGTGTAATCAGTACAGATATTTTTTTGGAAAGCTTCGAAATGACATCAGTGACTCATGTGTTATAATTCTTCATCCTTGGAATTGAATGTAATGGTTTTTGTCAGCTGTTTATCCAGCTGTTTCTCATAAAACAAAAGTGGAAGATTATTTAACATTTTATTTTTATACTAGAAACTAGACCGATCTAAATTGTTCTATTAAGTACGAATTATTTGAATTGCGACTAAAGAATTATATTTGTTATAGATACGTTTTATAAGACAGCAAGATTTACTATAAAAATAATAATAACATTGTGTGTAATTATGTACTTTTTACAATATTTTATTTAATTTTTAAACTCTACATACTACATTTGCCATTAAAAAACTTTTATTACCCAGATATGCTCTATACAGAGTTTTTTACAATAAAATAAATCGTAATTCCACGCACAATACTCGGATCTGAAAACCTGAATATTGTAATTAAAAATATGCCTGTAAATCTGTTTGTAACTGTCTAAAATATGACTTAATATAGACTAATGGATTAATGAATGGACTCGTCTTAAATCAACGTCTTGCGATAATACTACAATATGAATTACTTCGTTTGAATTGAATGGAAAACAAATATGACCAATTCAACAATGACGCTTAGATACGTTCTTGTTTGTGTAATTTTCCGTAGAATTATGATAAAGTTATGGTTTCTGAGAATTTTGTAATTTGGAAGACTGTTAATGACTAAGCATGTAATTTAATCGTCATTAGCGACGTTTTTGCATACATTTTAATGCAGTGCCTTTAAGGTACGCGTCCATTAGCACTCGCCGTACGCACCGAACTCACGGCCCGCAACGGATTTTATTTGCTTTGTATGATTTTACACAGCGCGGTGTCCATCATCCGCGCCGTCCGCATCGCATAAAGACAAAGTTGTCCGATGCGTCCGGCGCGGACAAACTGACGTGTACATTAAACGAATCTTTAAATGTGCCATTTCATTTACAATTGGTGTGAGATAATCTAAAAGTGTTCGGGTTAATTTCGCTTTTAACTTATAGATAACACATTTGGTTAGTATCATGCATGATGTAAGTTCAGTGTATATCGTTTGTTATTACGATTAAAGTGAGGTCAAGCTAGAGACTTCGTAAGGTTAATGAATGGTCGGATAGATATAATTTTATTTGCGGCTTCCTCAAACAATGTTGCGTTCATATTTGAATACTATTCCTAATGGATGTAAACTAATAGTACTTTAATGTACTTGTATTCTCAGGTTCGCTTAAAAAGATTGGAGAGTTATAACAATTCGGTTTAAATATATATTTTTACTAATGAAAGTAACTAACATCTCCTAATAAATAAATATATAAAATTACTCAAAAAACAAACATTTATGTTAACTGCGATACTTTAAAAAACCAACGGACGCTTTCTACTATCATAAACTATTATTAGTGTACTGACTAATGAGTTCACGTTATTTCTAATTATCTCCTTTTAAATCGCTAAGTAATTAACATTTTTTTCGTTTTGTGTTAGCGATACAAAGCTCTACGATGCTCGTGATTTATAGTTCGGGACTAATAGCTTACAGTGATAAACATACGTAGTAACGGTAATCCACCGAATCTGCCTACCTAACAATCGGCCGATTGAGTCTGTAGAATCAAAACAATATAGCAATTCGGCCGATTGATGGGTAGGCCGATCGGCCCAACAGGTAATACCTGTAGTAACTACTGGACTAAAGGTCTAACTACGATGCTATGCATCTTATGGACATTAAAGACTTGGGCTATTGATGTATTATAAAATACATTTAAGCTTCTATGTAACTGAAGAAAGAAATATATTATATTTTAGACAAGACACTGCGATAAATTCTACGGTATAAAATATGAAGAAGGTTAAGGCGCGAATATATTAATATTTCAGAACAAACAGAAAGCCTTTCAGATAAATTAAAAATAATTTTAAGTTACTTTTTTGCTACAACAGTAAAACAAAAGCTTCCATTTTCAGTTCGAGCATTTTCTAGTTTTACAGAAACTAATTCAAATCATGATCTTACGAATTACGAAAAAATGATAATCATTGCTTATTCTTCTATTCTTATAAGTTTTATTTTAGACTAACTATCGCCCGCGGCTCCGTCTACGCGGAATTAAAGAAACTTTTAAAGAAAATGAGTAGGCTATGTGATCTTCCTGGATACGTTCGACATCTCTGCCAAATTTTAGCGAGATCCATGCAGTAATTCTGGAGATATTTTTTAACAAACATTCTTTCATCCATCCAAACATTCCAACTTGTAATATTAGTAAGATTAACAAAACGATATAGTATATTCACAATACAAAATACAATTTTCGTATCTTATCATTTGTTAACACGTTGATAACAGGACATAAGAAGCATGTGCAATGTTTCTAGTAACAGATTAATTCATGTAAACTAACTTAGTTGTTAATCATCGAAAAGAAAAAGGTTTTGTTTAACCAATTGGAGCAATACTACCGTTGTAAAATTGGTAGCTGATCTGCGTGCTGAAGTTAAAGAAAAAAAAATCCTTAGAATAAAAAGAGAAAATAAAAACACCTTGTCTTAAATATTAAACAGAAATACGCTAACTTGAAACTTCGAACAATACTGAACATCTCTTGTAGTTCTATATTAAGTGGGCTAAAGGCCTATTCCAATATTGACTTAAGGATAACCCAACAAGGACTAACGTGAGTGTAAATAATGAGTTGCTACATTGTTGTCAGACATGTCATATTTCATTACTTTCCGGGAAAGAATGTTATTATATAAATGTAATTAATTATAGATTTATAAGCAATTTAAATACATAAATATTTATTTTCTCCTCCGTAATTCATGGGGGTAGAAATAAATCATACGCTGCCCGCTTTAAAGAGTCGTTAATTATTCTCGCTAATGCTTAAATTAAGAAAATATACCTGTTGTATAAATATATCTTCTACGCCAGTATTCGGGTCTACCAGATATCTCTCGGTACATAATTTTGTATACATGTAAAAGAATTTGTTAGATGCGAAATCCACTTGGTTTTTTCCTTTGTGAACTGGAGGATTAAAAGGATTCACTGCACTATAGTCTGTGTTTAGACAGGATTTGTTGAAAAAAGCCTGCCCTTCGCCGCAACATTTCCACATGCAAGTTCTACCGATGCAAGGACAGCCGTATCTGGTAACTACTCCGTCTTCTTCCAGGTCATACCAAGTCTCTCGTGTGTATTGCACTCCATCGAATAACACAGTACCATTGTCAAATTCAACACCATTTGTTATGTTCAAACTTTCAGTTGTTTTACATGGACTGCAGTAACACGAATGCACCATAAACAACAAAGAAAAACTCACTAAATACTTCATTTTCTTACAAATTCAACACTGCAATTTTAATTACTATTTTTGTAATATAAATTTTCTCATGATTTTTATAACCGAAATATATTTTTTTACGATTTTATCTCGTAATAATACAACGTACTCAATCAGAAACACAAGGACCGTTTATAGTGTAGTGGAGTACTTCTTATCACGCTCATGAGGTAATTCGATGTATCATTTTTATAATGATAAGAGATAACAGTTGGTTCGGCGAAGTCGCGACCACAATACTATGGTTCACACGTCACGCTCGACCGACACCTGCTTCCCGACTGACTGATGACTGGGTACGAGGCGAGCCAGACCGCGCCAGGAAGGAATTATTAATCAAAATTCTAAATTAATTAACATAAAGGAAACATCATTTTTCATTTTTGTACGAAGGGAAAGTAATTTGTTTCCCACTTGTCCATTCCATTGTGACTTCCTGTGTGTTGCACGTAGCCCAAACATCTGGTCTCATCATTGAGTAAGGTGTAATTCATATTCTTTTAACCGTGAGTTTCTGAGACCAAAATCTCCGTTTGAAACATATCGTTATATTTGAACTGGCATCAGCTACTGTCCTACTTTTCTGGAAAAAGGTAAGCCAGGCATCAAATTAGCCAGCGACTTGAATAAACAATAACAGTCCCCCAAAAATTCTCGAATTCGAATAGTCGGTTATCGGTTTTTAGTCAGCAAAGTTAAATATCTTAGTGATCAAAGGCGTATATAAATTAAGTTAAAACTAGCTTTCGACAGCGACTCCATCCGCGCGGAATTAAAAAAAAACCTAATAAGTAGCCTATGTGTTCTTCAACACTATTTTCTACATATGTGCCATCCATCTATCCAAACATTCGCATTTATAATTTCAGTAAGATGTTAAATAAAAATCTAAAACAAAGATGGCGCTGTGCTTAATAATAATTCATAATTGTATTATTCTTTTCAGATGCAACAATTACTAAAGTGCCATAGTAAGAACATGAAGGGTAAGAGTAATTAAAAAATGTAAGTCCAAAAGAAAGTATCTTTAATAAAGTATTATGTAAAATTCAAAATTATATTACATATGAACACTCCCTTACTTAAAATAATTTTCAATGAGTTATATGCCAACACCATATTTAAACACATGCTGGTTTTATTTTAAAAAAAATTATAGAATTCTTTGTCTATGACGTAGCCTTAATCAATTGATTCCTGTTTTGGTCTATTTTTTTCCATACAGTTTGTACTTCTATCATGCATTACTAGAAATTTTTGACTACTTTTTAATTCTTCACATTATTTGCAATAATAATATTCAATCAAAAATTATAACTTGAATGGCTAAAACAAATGATCATAGGGATGCTTTTTTTTAAATCTCTTAGAAGACAAAAGCAATAATTAGCCTCTTTTATTTAATCGTAAACCCACTTGACCAAAGTTGAGAAACATGATGTCTTTTGTTTCTCTTACCTAGAGTAATTGGCATCCTAATTATTACATGATTTCATTTCTTGTTGCATTGCTTTAAAAAAAACATTTTGCATATAAAAATATAAATTATAGTCTAACCAAGAATATAAAAATTCTTGCCTATGAGGACTTCAATCGGCTTTTTTATTAAATCATTCAATGAAATTACATATTTATATGCAATATGGTGACAGTTTTTATAATTCTGATAATCACCAACAATTCAACAAGCTGCTTAGATTTTTCTCTATGAGTAGCAGAAAATCTTGCAGAGTATGTCTTTGACACATTTGACATCTTTATATGTTATTCTGTAATTCTGAAATGCAATGTTATCTATACTTTCTCCGTTTTAACCTTGTAGATCTCAAATTTGATTTTTGTGAAAACTGCTCATTAATAAATAGTTCCTCGTAAAGAATATTTTTCGTTTCAGAACTTAAATATTGAGATATTTCTGTATATAAATATTTCTTATAAAGTGCAATATTATCATTTGTCTGAGTTGATACTCCTTTATTCTTTTGCGTTGAAGTTCCTAGTGATTGTGTTAAATCAATTATTTTCTGTGAATTTTGATCTATTTTATTCAACAATAAATTTTCCATTCTTGTCATTCTGGCTTCGAGACGAGATAAATAATCGTCATTCTGTGTATTTATTATATGTAATGTATTTATTTCAGGTTCTGTTTGAACATTTTCTTGACAATTCTCAACAATTTCTTCTATTTGTTTGATTTCCTCATGCTTAGGTTCTTCTATTTTTATAGCAGGTGATTCTACATCTTTTAATTTTTTATTAAATTTTCTTTTTTCTTGTTTATCTGCTACTCTTTTAGTTGGAATTTTATTTTTTAATAACGTCTTTGAAGTTACAACATTCTGAGTTGTATTGTTTGTTTCATTTAATATAATATCATTTTGTATTGTAATGTTTTGTCTTTGTTCTTCTGGTGGTGGGACGGTAATTTCTATTAAATTCAATTGTTCTATACTTTGATTTAAGGATACATTTTTAGGTTCTGTTTGCTCTATATTGCTTGGTGTTTGAATATTTTGTTTCAAAACTGGATTAACTACAATAGATGGGGATATAGGTGTAAATTGGCCCGTGAACAAAACTGGTTCTGTTACTTTCTTCTCTGATATAATCTTTACTCTTGGTTTTGGTTTGGGTAAAATCATATCATTTTTAATTGCATTGTTAAGTGAATTTATATTAATTTCAGAATGTTCATTTTTAGTAGTTCCTAAATTAGTTATCTGTGTGAATGGTGGCACAATGAGAACTGGGTGTAATTGTTGTGATTTTCTTATGTTATTCTTAATTGCAGTCAATTTTTCATTAAATAAATCCGCGTCATCTAGACCTTGGTTAATATTAATGTTATTTAACTTATCATCTAAATTGTTTCCTAAAATAAAATTAATATCAGCTAAATTAGCACATTGTGTTGTCTTTAATTTGTTATCTTCAGTTTTTAAGAATGATGATTCAGGAGTCTCGGAATTCGTTAAAAAATCTGAATACTTTAGGGAAAAGTTTGCTTTCTTATCATCTAATGGGCATAAATCATTTTCTATATCTTCAACAACTATAGGGTAATGCTTTGAAAACTCATGTGAGTTATCAACTAATTTACTTGAGTCACAATAAGGTCCATCCTCAGTAGGTACAGCTTCAAAGGTAAGTTTCCCTTTCTGAAATTGAAAATAAATATGTATTAATTATTAATCTTATATCTCCATAATACAAAATTATAAATCATAAATACATACCGTGAAATTCATGAAACATTCATCTTTGAAGTGATGTTGACAAATAACTCTGTTTTTAACTTGCGACACTTTCAAATCCAAAAAATCGAGACGACGTGCATTCACAATCCATTGATGGCATCTTACTTTATCAAATACCGGGTAATGGAACATATGAGTTTTTCCATCAGACTTAACAGCACAATTACGATAAGAACAACGACATCCTCCCATTTCTGAAAGAATTAAGAAAAAATTGAATCATAATAAGCGTAAACAACACATCTATAGTCAATACATTGTTAGGTTTTTGAGTTTTTCAAATCAAGTTATTTATAAATAAAGAAAATTACTTACTTAGGAATACGACTAAGTTTCAAATAACATTGAAATCCTATTCTTACTCAGTGCAAAACTTAAAAAGTTGCTGTTGACATTGCTCCCTAATCATAAGAGAAATAGTATTCAATCACATATTTTTCTCTATCAACTCTTCAAGGCAGTAAACATTTCTTAAACTTTGTACTTGATCAGCTAAAGAATGTGGATGAATATTATTTATAAAAGATAACATTAACAAAATAATAATGGCTCATAACTAATTAATTCTGACAGATGTCACACTAACCAGAGATTTTTAAAAAGCTAAAGATAATAAATATTTCCTACCATTGACAATTCAAATAGTTGATTCTGTGCAAAGAGAACTTTTGATTTAACAAAAACAGAAAATTATGACTCGTGGACCTTGTGATTGCTTAATATTTTTTTTCTCATATACACCTTTTATTGATATTAGTACCTAAAACAGTCATTGACATAATCATGTTCAAGTCTAAACTGACATTTTTGTTCGCCACTGTTTTATTTCTGTTAATGTTGCATTTCATGGCTATAAATAATATTTTTATTATAGGGGGCAACGACAAAATGGCTAATATGGGTTTTATATAATTCCTGATAGATTTTATAACCGCGACAGCAGCGCCTCTTTCACCAGCCCAAATATCTTTATTTGATTATTTATTACGGGAATACTCGAGTCTACTTTTGGTACTTAATACTACTATATTCTTTATTTATTTATTTCAGTTTATTATAAGGATAGAATTGTATTTTCTATCAGATTGTATTATCAGTGATATTGCTTTAATTGTACAATTTGTGTTATTGCGTCATAAGTTTATAGCTTTTCGGCTTTCCGCGAATAGTTCATTTAGTTTTCCATTACGTTTATTAATATTTCCACTCGAGTTTAATAAAAACAATCGATCGTGTCACAGTAACGCGTTTAAAGTAATGAATACAATAAAAAAATGTACTATAATTGAACACAAACATGGTGTTGAATTTTTTATGTAATTGCCAAATTACAACCTAAGTTATGCGTTTTTTCTAAAATATTAATATTATTTCAATAGACAAAAGGCGGAAAGAAATGCTAACCATAAAAATTAAACCTAAAATGGCTTAGTTAGGATTAGCTATAGAGTTTGTATTTTCTAAAAAATAGTTCAAATTTAATTGTTACGAAGTAACCCACGCCGATAGGACAGTTGTAAACTGCTGGTGTATTTAGAAATATAGAAAGAATTGCGTGGACTGAATAAAATATTAATTTGGACCATACCCGCTACAGGAAATGTATGAAAACACAACGATTTAATATGTATAAAATATTATAGTTCTATTGTCATACGTGAAAGCGCGAAATGCCATACAATGAGAACAGATGTGATTTCTATAAAACGAACATTTTAATTTCGAAATCAAACACGTAGAAAAAACTAAAAAAAAGAACAGTAACACTACTTAAATAAAAAAGGTGAAAAAGCTTCCACCCTCTATACCGTTTGAAATGTATTCAATTACTCTACCCCATTTAGTTGACGTGACACGGTATAAAATGTGTTCCGTGAAATGTGTCCACTTCAGAATCGCGTGGAAACTGGTCTCTAGTCAATATTTAACTGTGGTAAAATCGGTGCACTCAACATGCAAACTAATATAGTGACAGAGAACAATGTTGGAACTATTTCGCGAACATGTGATTCAATGAAACCACTTTGTCGATTGCTTAAATTATTTTCATTAAAATGTAACAAGGACAAGTCTACTTGTTACTTGATCTGCAAGAGTATTGTAATGGTATCTATTCTGGGATCATTAACCATCTTCTCCTTATATTGGAAGATTACTAAATTATACAGCGAAATTAATATTTCTATTAAAATAACCGATGCAATCCAAATGATGTACGATTTATGTCAATATTTAGTTGATATATTTTTTGTGTTAGTCTACGGACGAGACATGAGCTTTGAATATTTCAAACAGTATATTAGAATTGATAATATTATTGGTATGAGCTACTACTCTGAAATTAAATTAAGACTTTTGAAATTGATTACTTTCTTCGCTTTGATTTGGGCGATGAGTAGTGTTTGTGACTTTACAGCATGGGTTTTTACTTTCGGATGGTTGGCTCCATTCGTATATTCCATTGCCTATGTTTACTTACTTATAAAGATCTTAACAACCCTAGATCTCACATCACAAGTAATGCAAATTGAATGCCGTTTAAGTTGTCTTGGAGATGTACTATTAACTTGTTATTGCGATGAAAGAAAGGAACAAGATTTTGTTGAAGATTGCGCTTTTAAATATAATTTGTTTTATCCTAATAATAAAGTGGGCAACGTACCAGAGCCATCTCTGAAGACACTTGACTCTAATGTAACAGATAAAATAAAATTTCTTGAAAAATATTATCTACTACTGATAGAGCAATGTGCATTTATCAATAAAATGTATGGATTGCGGGTAAGCATGCGTATCTAAGCTTTCGTTCATACGACAACGGAAATGCGTATCTTAATATTTACGTTCGACCCTGGATAAGCCGAAAATCTCTATAAACGAAAGTCATAGTCCGGTCTCGAGGGACGACCTCCGTAAACGAGTAACTCAGTTTAAGTCCCTTAAACTCTCGCCTATCCAGATTCGACTGTACCTATATCTTATATCGAGACATGTTCACATTTTTTCTACTGTTTTTGTTTTTAATTTAGGTAAAACTCGTTTCTATATCCAATAGAACTTCTTTATGCATTGTATGCGGTTGTGTTGCATTTGCCACGCTTCTTCTACGTGCATGTTTTCGTCTCTTTTCATGATAAATGTTTTCTTTTCTATACTATAAGGTGGCAAAAGAGCAAGCGGTCACCTGAATTAGCCTAAATTCATTTTGCTTATTATTTCAAATAAATATTAACATTAGCAGGTATTTTTCAGATACTGTTGAATAGTTTGAGTTTACTCATCGACATGGTGAGGTTTACAAACATAGCTGTGAGGTACATTATCATCTCTGAGGTAATATGATTAAGAAACTTATTTTTTATTTTTGCTTTGGTTATATCAAAAGATATGCCCAATACTTGCTGCATATTTAATGTATGTACTAGTGAGTAGGATGTGCTACAAGTTTCAAATGAATGCTGTCACTTGCAGAAAAATATTGACACTGACTATTTTCCTACGATATCCAGTTTGATGCGTTTGTTAACGTGTGCTGCTGTTGTCATCTCTCTGGTGCATCACTGTGAAAGGGCATATCGGGAAAGAGATAGAATTATTTGCATTTTGGACCATTACCTTGTTATGAGAGATCCAAGTAAGCATGCAATTTATAATTATAAAAGTGAGACATGACTTTTTTTTATATTATGAGGAGGCAAACGAGCGAGCGGCCACCTGAAATCGCTCAAATAGCGAAGTGAACGTTGCCTATAGACATACGCAATTGCATATGCGATGCTACCTTTAATCGACGGAGGAGAGGATGCACATTAATTATATTAATTAATAATATTAATGATGATTAATTATATTTCATAACAAGAGTAAAAATTACATTATATTTTGTTGAATGAAATCTTTTTATTTGTGGCGTGTGCTGTGCAATGCAAACACAGTTAATTACTTCATATCTTAGCCTGATTAAAAAGACTCTTATCGTAAAAATATGGTTTTTCCGCTAAGTATCAATAGAAACGAGGATTTCCGTGTGCATTGACAAATTTAGACATTTGACTAATTATAATTTATTTGATTAAATATAAGCCATTTACAATATAAACTAATAATAGAGCTACGAGTACTAATACAAAGATAACGAGCGCGGATTCAAAGCTTTTTAGTACCTAGAAAGCCGCTAGGTCCTGTACTATGGATACGGGGGAGTCCATCACCGTCGACTGAGGGCTACATCCCCCCCGAGAGAGAGCTGCCTAGGCAGCTGACGCAGATGGGGCCGCGGGTGAGAGCGAAAGCGTGCCCGTGGCCCCGTCCCGATGTGTTGGAGGAGCAGAGAGGTTTAGTGGGTATGCCTCCGCTATGGAGGAGAATCCCACACAACTACCGCGTCCCCCCCGGGGCGCGGAGTATGCATAAAGCATTCCTCTCTGGAAAAAAAGGTCCTGTACTATTTATTTAACTAGCTGCCGCCCGCAACTCAGTCCGCGCGGAGTTATTAAGATACTAAATTAGCCTATGTGTTCATCCAGAGTATAATCTATATGTATGACAAATTTCATCAAGATCCGTTCGGCCGTTCTGGAGATACGTTCAAAGACATCCATCCAACATTCGCGATAATAATATTAGTATGATAGATAATTAATGAATTAAAGTCTCAATATCTGATTGTATTTAAAGTTAGACATATAGAGTTAATTTTGTTCTGAAAATATTAACTAAATACATAAAAAAAAAACTTGTTACAGGTAAAGAAGTTCGATCGGCGTTAAATGTTTTGCGAGATTTAGTACAGTCAAGAGCAATCACGTTTCATATGTCGTATTTTTTCCGCTTCGATTATTCTTTGCTGGTGTCTATGGCATCAGTGGTCGTTACTTACACAATTATTATATTGCAGAGTATCAATTGATGTAATTTAAAAATAAAAATCACTGTACATTTCTTTTTGTATGCGATGACTCCGAAGCGTTTGGCAATGCTCCGATTTCAGCTTACGTTCCCCAACAAAATATTCGCGACCAGCAATATGCGACAGTTATTAATATGATAAATAACATTGACACATTATCTTAATGAAATTGTTTAAACGCTAGAAAGTAGGTACCTTTATAATGATGAAATCTTCGTATTCTATACGAAATTTACAGGTAAAATCCGAAATTACAACACAAACATGTGTTTTAGTACTACTTATATATCTTTAATTAATTTTTACAATGTTTATTAGTCGCAAAATGGCAGATGTTTGAAGATAAGTAATCTTTATTGCATAGATTTACTCTTGTTATATTTAGAGTTCCGCGAATAAGATCATACTGTGTAACACAATATTTCAGAGGCTAGTCATCTTTGTCAAAAAGCGATCGAACTCCAAAGGTAATAAATAACATTAAAAAAGTAAGCATTGTATTAGTACAGTTCCGTTTACATCGCGACTTTTTTTCTTTAAAATTGACAAAATAGATATTATGTAAGTCAATTAAATAAAATAATTTAATCAAGTTAAATAACGGAACCGTAATAAGAAACGTTTGTGTTTTGTATTCATCTGTTTAATTAGTAATTAGACGTACAACAGATATAAGTGTACGAATTAATCTGGATGACGCCAGTTTATATTTGAAAGGACTCGCGAATGTGACACGTTTATATCAATTTATGAAAAGTATTGAAGTGTTTTGTTTATTAATATGAGCCCAAAGGCCGAAAGTGTGGACGTGAGTTCTCCAATTGATATTGTTAAACCTGATTATATGAACGGATCAGTTAAAGACGCCAATGAGTGAGTAAAACTTTGGATATTTTAAATCAATATAAGTGAATTAAATTGAAAACAAAATGGTGTAGGGTTGTTTTACTATATTAGGTTTAAAAAGTTGCTTTCGGCTGTTTTTTTTTATTATTATAGTAGTGTTCATATCGAAGAAGTTTAATAAATTTTATAATTACAGCGCCAAAGAAAAGGACAAAAATATTCAGAATGTATCGTTTTTCACATTGGTAAGTTTGTCAAAAAAAATTTTTTTTTGTTTATTTACTAGCTGTGCGCAATTATGTCCGCGCGGAATTAAAAAATACCTAATTACTAGCTATATTCTACATCTATGCCAAATTTCAGAGAGATCCATGAAGCGTTTCTGTAGATACCTTCAAACAAACATCTATCTATCCATTATTATTTATAATATTAGTAAGATTTAACTGTTATATGTAAGTTATTTTGTTGGTCTAACTCAAGTTTTTACGTTCAATCATACGAATAAACAAGAAAATAAGAACAATCCTTTCTCAATTGCAGTTTCGATTTGCCAGTACATCGGACAAGATATATATGTTTCTGTCCATCCTATTTTCGACATTGTGCGGTATAACGGTACCTCTCAGTGTTATCTTGTTCTCCGATGTATTGCAAGCAATGGTTAACTACGGTCAATCAGTGGTCGCGGGGGCTCCAGAGAACGAAGCGTTCCTAAAGGCCATTACTGATTTCGTTATATACAATTGTGTACTAGGATTGGTCGCATTTATTATATCCTACGCAGCGACAGTACTTATGAACGTAGCTGCCCTTAATCAGGTAAAACTCCTTAGTTATACTATTTTTTTTAAAATAATAAAAGCAAAAGTGATGGCCTTAACCCCGCAAGGGTACATTTGAGTAAATTATCTGCCTTACTGCCTTACTCACAGTTGTTAATTGCTAACTAAAAGAGACTTTTCGTGTTTTCTCAAACTACATCTATACTAAGGGGGTCAACATAACTACTTTGAGTGCGTCAGTATCAGTTAAATCATCCACATAAAAATTATTTATAATGTGTTTAATTTAACAGGTGTATAACATAAGATGCGAGTATCTAAGGTCTGCTTTGAATCAAGATTTTGAGTACTTCGATACGCACCAAACGGGAGATTTTGCACAGAAAATGACAGAGTAAGTAACGTTATTTTTAAATTGAGTTCAGAACAATTATTTATCTCGCTCTTATGGTAACTTGTGGTCAAATACCGTAACTGGATCCCAAACGGAACACGAATTTATTTTACTGTACTTACAATGAAGTGAGTGAGTTAAAAAGCCGTTTGCAGTACCAGCGTCAAGGTAGGGCGCGGTTAGTCGACCGCCCAGGGCGCTGGGGAGAAAGGGCGCTACACTTCCACGAATTACAAAATATTATGTAACCCTTTCACCCAAATAAGTGGTTAAAAAGGGCACTTTTCAGAAAATCTGCTATTTATTTACGTATTTTCCTGTTTCAACAGCGACATAAGTAAAGTGGAAGACGGCATTGGAGAGAAATTGTCTAACTTCATTTTCTATCAATCATCGTTTGTGGGTTGCGTCGTTATGGCTCTGATTAAGGGTTGGAAGCTGGCGCTGCTATGTCTCATATCTTTCCCGATCACGTTCATACCTGTAGCAATGGCAGGATGGGTAAGATATATTTTATTTATACATCTATGTTTGTGTCAGGGCGGCCATTCTTTGGAATTTTAAATGATAAAAATGTAAATAGTAAAGATATTACGACTCCATCGTCAACAAAGACAGAATGGTCAGAAATTACTATTCATAAAAAATGAAGAGAAAGTAAGCAACTTTAAAATGACAATCGTACAAGTCGGACATGAATAGAAATTGTGTAAAAATTGTGCCAATAAATTATATTACTAACAGCATAAAGCAGAAATTATACACGTGCATTTATCAATAGATTTCCTCTCGACTATCAAAGAAAGAAGCAGAGGCAACTGGCAAAGCGGGCTCAATAGCAGAGGAAGTTCTCACAGCGGTACGCACCGTCTATGCATTCAGTGGACAGGATAAAGATGTTAAAAGATACGAAAAACATCTAATTAAAGCAAGAGACTACAATATCAAAAAAGGTAATAAATCTACTTTACTGCCTATATATTTTTTAATACTTAGTTTATAATTTTTTTACTTTTTTTAATTTTCCAGCCTTGTACAACGGTATATCAATGGGAGTTCTATACTTTTGCATTTTCGGTTCTTACGCGCTATCCTTTTGGTTCGGCTTCAAGTTGATGTTCGATGAACCTGAAACATACGATGTTAACACTATGTTGGCGGTAAGTAGAAAAAATGACATTACACATTTTGAGGTTGTTATTTTGTATGTTGATAGTTTACTTTAGCTTTAGTTAGTAGTGCGACAAAGTTCAAAAATGTATGATTAATGACTGAATAATTTAAGTAAATACTTTTAGACATTATAAGCTAGAGTTCTTTGGTGCGAATGGCACTCTTTCTTTACCAAGTCAAGTGTCAGAATAAGTAGAGTGTTGCGTCGATACACCGGCACAGAGTCTAGTTTGCTTCCTAACAATACGTAATCTTAAAAATGCGTCTGTGACCTAACAATAAGCTCCTAACATTTGAGTTCATTTCTAGGTTTTTTTCGGTGTCATGACCGGTACAGGTCAATTCGGAATGTCGTCAATGTTAATGGAAGTGTTCGGCGTGGCACGCGGCGCGGGCGTGCAAATCTTCACGCTTATCAACAACCTGCCCAAGATAAACCCATTGTTGAACCGTGGATCTACTCCTGCTACAATCAAAGGCGATATAGAACTCAGGAATGTCATCTTCCACTATCCGTCAAGACCAGATGTTCCCGTATGTGATTTATAATTTTTTATTTCGTTTTGTCATGATTTTGCATACAATTGTTGATTCTTGAGGCTAGCAATGTTTATTACTTAGGAAACTTGACCTCACAGTTGCCGCAGTTAAAAAATGCCTTCTAAACTCTATATTCAGTACATATAAAGTAAAATATTACATATATTGACATACGACACAACAGGATAGGCTAGTCTAATGAACTTCTAGTCTATTTATAAATCGATTTATTAACATTTCTATATCTGACTGAATGTTTAATAAAAATAGGTGTTGAAAGGAGTGAACCTAACCGTAAAGAGAGGTCAGTCTGTGGCACTAGTGGGTCACTCGGGATGCGGCAAGTCCACCATCATACAGCTCATATCGCGCTACTACGACGTCGTCGACGGCAGTGTAAGTGTTAACACGACTGCATTACAAGAACAGAAAATATTAAAAATTCAATTACTAGCGGATTTTTTTGGAAATTTAATAAGTTCTTCCTTTAACCTTCTTTGATGAATCTCACGTGGTTCTTACCAATTATCCATAATTTTACCTTTAAGCACATTTAGTTCTTTACTGGACAAACTAATACAATATAATATGATTAGATTATAATATTTGATGTACTCGTACATCATATCAGCCTCGTGTTCAGACTGGTGTGCAAATAGTTATATCACTATTTTATATCAACAATCATCTACTCTGGTAAACTTGATTCATACTATGGAACTAACAGATAACACATAAAATGAGAATTATGTATATATTATAATAAACTAGCTTTTGCCCGCAACTATGACCACATGGAATGAAAAAAGGGAACTTAATAAAACTGTTCTTAGGTTTTAAATGGTGTTACTAATGCCACGTTTTTTGACTTATATATGTAGATATAGCTAATGCCCGCGAGCCGGTCTATGTGTTCTTATAGAATACATATGTTCTACATCTATGCCAAATTTTAGCGAGATCCGTACAGCCGTTCCGGAGATACCTTCAAACAAACATCATCCATCCAACCATTTGCATATATAATATTAGTAAGATAAGACAGTAAGACGTAAACATAAAGGATTGTAATTACTTTAGCTTTTACATAAAATTCATAAGTTGACCTGTTATATTAAAACATAATAAAATACCTTTTAATGCTTTTTATACATAATTGTATCACATTGGAATCTAAATTATTTATGTCAGGTTTGCATTGATGGTAATGAAGTGCGGGATCTATCTGTGCGCTGGCTGCGATCACAAGTGGGCCTGGTGAGCCAGGAGCCTGTGCTGTTCAATGCGACGGTCCGCGAGAACATCCGCTATGGCCGCTCTGACGCTACTGATGAAGAAATAGAGTCTGCAACCCGACAGGCTAATGCACATGACTTCATTATGAAGTTACCTTCGGTAAGTTAAACAGCCGACAATAGCGCACATTTTAGTGTGTAATGTCCACTACTGATGAAATATTATACAAAACGAAAAAAAAAATCGCCTATCTTAGGTAGTAAGATGCAACGCGTTGACATCACCAAATGATCATGAAATCCTCGACAAATGTCCTCGAAAAATTTAGTCTGTTGTACGGCAGATTCTTCAAAAATCTTAGGTCGGTTACTTAAATAATATTTTCTATACATAATTTTGATTTAATTGTCTTCAAACACTTTCGTTTAATCTTTTAATCCTTCGATGAACAGATTCCAAATAGTAAGTTTGTCCTTAATGTTGGTATGACAGGGTTATGACACACTGGTAGGCGAGCGCGGGGCATCACTTTCAGGTGGACAAAAGCAACGTATCGCAATCGCCCGCGCTCTCGTCCGCAACCCGCACATCTTGCTGCTGGACGAGGCCACCAGCGCATTGGATACAGCTTCTGAAGCAAGGGTACAAAAAGCACTTGATAAGGTAATTTTTCTTCCACATTTTTATGAGGATAGCAAACGTGTATACTAATAGTTTGACTAAAAATCTTCAATTAAAAATCATCAACTATTTATTACAAAGAGTAATAGATTCAGAGAGGAATCTCTGCAAGTAAGGATAACTTGAAGAGAAGAAAGAAGAAAAAAAGAAGAGTAAAGAAATTCATTAATTGGTTAATCACCTTTTGGAATTCCAGGCTCAAAAAGGTAGAACAACAGTAGTAGTTGCGCACAGACTATCAACGATAAAGAACGTTGATATGATATATGTGTTTAAAAGTGGAGAAATCGTAGAATGTGGCAACCACGAGGAGTTGATGGACTTGAAAGGTCATTACTACGACATGGTGATGGTACAAGCATCTCCTGATGAAAATGCAGGTATGTATTTAATATTCTTTTTCCTTATTTATATGACTATGTTCTGATGGTTTATGAATAAAAAAAAATAATTGAAAGAACGCGTAAGACTTAAAATTTATATGCTAGTAATGGAACTCTGTTTTGTAAGAAATGATCTTATTTTTCGCAGATTCTAAAAATATTATCGACCGCTCTACATCCGTAATAAGCAACGAAGAAGACGGAGAAGAATTTGTTGATGTTAAAATGGAGGTAAGAATACACAAGTACTCTAGATTTCATTTTCTAATAAAACAAATTTATGAAACTTAATAATGTTTATAAAGACGCATATGACCTTTGCACTACTGAAAACATTTTTATTGTTTCCCCCTTTTTTATCTCTTCTACTCTCTCTTTCTCTCTCTTATATTACACGGAGTCTACCATTATCTTGTATAGGAGAAGGCACCAGAAGCAGCACCAGAGGAGGTGTCGTTCTGGCGCGTGGTCCAGCTCAACGCGCCGGAGTGGAAGTCTGTGTCGGCGGCGAGCCTCTGCTCACTATTGGGCGGGTTTGCTATGCCCTTGTTTGCGATCATCATGGGAGACTTTCTAGGGGTAATTCGAATCTTACTAATATTATAAATGCGAATGTTTAGATGTATGGATGTTTGTTTGAAGATATCTCCGGAATGGCTAAACGGATCGCGGTGAAATTTGGCATACATATAGAACATAGTCTGGAAGAACACATAGACTACTTATTATGTTTTTTTTTAATTCACCGCGGACAGGGTTGTGGGCTACAGCTAGCTAATATTTTGATATATTGACGACTTGGAACTATTTTTAGTAGTATAGTAATAGTAACTATAAAGTTTTGTTATATTTTCCAGGCGCTATCAAACACCAACATCGATGAAGTATTTGCTGCAGTCGAAAAGTACGCTATAATATTTGTGGTCATAGGTGTTATATCAGGCATCGTCAATTTCATAGTGGTGAGTGGCATAAGAAATAGTAGTTTGAATGTTTATGTTTATACATTGAACCTTTTTTGAAGCGTTTGTACATATACCATGGTTGAATTTTTTTTTTGGCGATTTACTTGACAAAATTTTTCACTGATCACCATAAGAAGTTAAGAAATCAACTATCAAGTCCCTTTATTTAACATAACTATTAGAATCAGCAACCGGTAGAATACCAAAACCATATTGCATGGCATTTCGCCTCATATTTGTCGCGGAGGCCTAAGTTTCGTCCTCTTCCTACCCTTTTCTTATATGGAAGGAATGGGAAGGATAAGTAGATTAAGCAAAGGGAATGCATGGGAGGGGGAAATGTCTTTCTTTGCATTCTCTCATCTGTACAGTATAGGCAACGTATCTCCAAGTGCAGTTATCAATAGGCAGCAGTCGCTTCGCAATTTTGTTCATGCGTTTTTATGCTAATTTGCTTCTTATACAATAAACCAGCTTGATACCTTCACACGTTTTTGAGAAAAAGGATCTTGATAGACAGACGGACGGACAACAAAGTGATCCTTAAAGGGTTCCGTTTTTTTCCTATGAGGTACGGAACCCTAAAACGAATAACCTGATTTGATTTTGTATAACACTTTTTAAGGAATATTGTTGCTAGTTGCAATTATTGTGCTCAAATGTTCACTATTTACCAATTCGATAAACCAAAACCGCAATAAATATAATATATTAATTAATGTATAATTTACGAAGCTATTTAATTTAACCGCGAGTATTTACGTTATCAAATTTAATGTAATTGTTACAGTCATTTTGTATATTATTTTAGCATATAATGTTATATCGTAATTAATTAAGTTGAAGAAAAGTTTTAAAAATAATGTAAGTTAAATCTATATGCCTTGACAGATATGTTATGTTGGGAACAACAGAGGAAAACATAAACAGGAAGGGTGGATTTCCACTCGTATCTTTAAAAAAAACAACAGTATTTATAGCAGTGGAATTTGACGATATTTAATAACAAATAACTTCCTAGGTATATTATTATGGAGTAGCAGGAGAATATCTGACGACAAGACTACGACTGTTACTGTTCAAGAATCTGTTGCGACAAGAAATAGCGTATTTTGATGACAAAGCCAACTCCACAGGCGCGCTCTGTGCAAGACTCTCTGGTGAAGCGGCTGCGGTGCAAGGGGTAACGCACATTTGCTTAAAATCCATTAGCTTAAATTCAAATAATACAGCCTATGCCCCAAAGATTGTAAAATTATCAAATTGAGTTATAAGTGGTTCTCATTGGAAACTTTGGCCGTATGTTTCTACGAAGCTTTCTACAAAAAAAGCAACTTGGGGAAATGTTGAAAACAAACAAATGCTCGAAATAATTCACCGCTTTCTTGTTTCATTCTCTCAAATTAAGAAGTGAACATTATTATAATTTGAAAGCTATGACGTCACAATATGACTCGTACATACTCGTTATTTCCAACACATCGTAAGTCTTAAAGAATGTATGATTTTTTTTAAGGCGACTGGACAGAGAATCGGCACTGTGCTGCAGGCGATCGGCACAGTGATATTCTCAGTGGCACTAGCTTTGTACTACCAGTGGCAAGTGGGTCTCATCTCCATGTGCAGCGTGCCTCTGATGGCCATCGTTCTTTACTACGAGAGCAAATTCGCCAACACGGCCACTTTCGGTTCCACAAAATCTGTGGAAGCGAGTTCCAAGGTAAATCATATGAACTAAATTTTATAATGTAAAAATATTGTCATGTCGACTCTAGAAACCCTTTAATTTATAGGTAAAACCTATCTCCTATTATTAACTTTACTTTTGTAAAACAGTTAGCAGTCGAGGCAGTCGCAAACGTACGTACTGTAGCATCTCTGGGTCGTGAAGAAATGGTAGTCAAGGAATATTCAATGCATCTACTCCCCACTTTGATCCATGCCAAGAAAACTTCGCATTGGCGTGGCATAGTGTTTGGTCTTTCAAGGTCTATCTTTAACTTCGCTTATGCTGCTTCTCTGTTCTATGGAGGAACGCTGATGATTTACAAACACATTGATTACGTTCTCATCCTTAAGTAAGTAAAAAAAATCAATGCCTAAAATTTTACAATCTTTATACACGCTGCCTGATCCCCATTTTAATTTATGTCTAGTAAAAGTATAATTATTTTTATTACTCAGATCAGCCGAAGCATTACTAATGGGTGCAAGTTCAGCTGGTCAAGCGTTCGCTTTCGCACCTAATTTCCAAAAAGGCATTAAAGCAGCCGCACGTATTATTGTAATTCTAAATAAGAAATCTAAAATTGTGGATCCTATTAAACCAGACGTTGATAACTTTGTAAGTATTTAAATCATCATCAGTTCACTATAGGTCCCCACTGAGGGACTCGGAGCCTACCCTAAGTTAAGGGTGATTAGGCCATAGTCAACCACGCTGGCCAAGTGCGGGTTGGTTGACTTCATACATATCCTTGAATTTCTTCTCAGATATGTGCATGTTGCATCACGAAATTTTCCTTCATTGTAAGAACGTCGGATAAATGTACTCGTAAATATTTAAATCGAAAAACACATTGGTAAATGGCGGCATTCGATACATCATTAATTGTGTGTTAATTGCCGTACTCGTAGTCGCTTAGTGGACACAGAAATCTACAGGGAACGATCTTAAGCGTAACCATTCAGTAAGAGCGTCATAATGACTATTTTTTTTAGAGGGGCACCGGAGAAGCAAGTCTACGAAATGTTGACTTCAAGTATCCAACCAGACCGACTGTGCAAGTGTTAAAGGATATGAATCTAAATATACCTTGCGGTGAAACTGTAGCACTTGTTGGAGCTAGCGGCTGCGGGAAGAGCACCATCATACAACTATTGGAGAGATACTACGACCCTGACAACGGTGTTGTGGTATGGAAATTATTTATCCTCTTCTATGCGCACACATAACTTTTGATTTGTATTTTTTATCATAATATGTACATCATTGTATCACGAAACGTATACGTAACTTCAGCTTTGAATTTGTTCCGAGTCCATAATCTCCGTTTAAAACATATTTTCATCTCTGTGTTGACAAAGATAATGACAAGGATGACGCTAAGTTATATACAGATTTCATACGCAACGACGAGATACGCAATTTCGTCATAAAAACTGATACTAATTATTTTATTTAAATTACAAATATGTCAAATCATCGATGCTTGGTTTACGATATAAGTTCTTAAACTACCTACAATATCCCCATGTTCTTCTGCCTCTATGGAGAAGGTGGCGAACTAAGTTTTCGTTAATCAAATCGACCTATCACTCGTTAATTCTCTTCACTTATTAAAGTATGTATAGTAATTATTACTCTCAACAGACTCAAGATAATATCCCACTGCCAAAGCTTAATATGAAGGACTCCAGACAGACGCTCGGCTTCGTGCAACAAGAACCTATATTGTTTGACTTGACCATAGCTGAGAACATCGCCTACGGAGACAACTCGAGAACACCCAACATGGAAGAAATCATCGATGTAGCTAAACAAGCGAATATTCACAACTTTATACTTTCATTGCCTATGGTAAGATTTACTTACTGAACTCTTCTTTTTTGGTCACGCTGGATTTTAAAAGGTACATAAATGGAATCTTTTAAAAAAATAATTTAATAAAATTTTGTCTATTGTTTAAGAAACAGAAGTCTAATCGCTATTTTTTCACATACAGGGGCAAAAAAGAAAAGAAATAGTTTTTATTACAGTCTGCTTTATGTTGAATAACTAGGATAACTATGTTCCAGGGCTACGACACAAACATCGGTTCAAAAGGTACTCAGTTGTCAGGTGGTCAAAAGCAGCGTGTAGCCATCGCGCGGGCGCTCATCAGGAAACCCAAAATGTTACTGCTCGACGAAGCTACCAGCGCTTTGGATACTGAAAGCGAAAAGGTAAACAAATTTATATATAATACAAACTAGCTGCCGCTCTCGACTCCGTTCGCAGGAAATTAAAAAAAAAACTTGATTAAAAGTTTGGTAACTATGGTCTACATCTACGCCAAATTTCATCAAGAACCGTTGAGCCGTTCTAGAGATACCTTCTTACAAACATCCATTCATCTAAACTTTCGTATTTATAGTATTAGTAAGATTATTTTCAATTGTTAATTGTGTCCTTTCACCTTAAACTGCTAATACACTTTTATTTTGTCATCTGTGCCACATAGCGCATATTTCATTCTTTATTAATGTTCATAACTTCCCATCCGTTGAAAAGAGTTGCATCTCAATGAATTATTTTCGTCAAGAGTTTCTTCTTACGATAGGTAAGGTTATGATTATAACCTGAGAACATTATGATAGCATTCCTCTTGATTTCTTAGACAGTTACGTTGAGGGCTTTGTACTTGTAGGTTGTTCAGGAAGCGTTGAACGCGGCGAAAGCGGGTCGCACGTGCGTGATGATAGCTCACCGGCTGAGCACGGTGCGCGACGCGGACCGCATCTGCGTGCTGCGCGACGGCGTCGTCGCTGAGAGCGGCACGCACAAGCAGCTCATGCTCGCTCAGGGACTCTACTACAACCTCAACAGACGGGGATAGAGTATCTCCCTTCCACCTCTAAAGAAAGTTCTATCTGACAAGTGTTTGCTACTGAAACATTAATCTGTAATGTCCAACCCAGATGTATATTAATCGCTTTCAAATCATTTCAATATAAAGAGCGACTCCTTTATAAAGAGCGACATATATAATATGTATGCAATTTTGTTTGTGTATCTACGTTATAAGCTTATGTATATTGTAAATAATTACAATAGTTTTGTTATAAGTTAATTATTTTTTATATAAATTTGATTTTTGTTGAATGTGATATTTTACTTTTTTTTAATAAAAAAATTAATTGTTAAATTTTCTTTTCATTAAACGTTCGTAAAGATGTGTTTAAAAATACTTCCATACACTTTTTTTTCAGTTAACTTAACCCAATCAATTATCATCGTTTTTTTTTAATTCTGCGTGTTCCAAGTTTAGAAAAACGATAGGTAAGAAGAACTTATTCAATTAGTTATCAATCGAACAGACTATCATTGTATTGATACGGCCGAGTGCAAACCGCAACTAATAATTTAACATATTAGTCTAACTTTAATATATCTAAGAAGTGGTCGTGATTTTAGAAAATTAATTAAATATTTAAAAAGTATTTTACGTACTTACTTTTACAATTTACACTTTAGTACTTTAAAACTTTTTGAGGTTAGAATTCAATTTTTTTATCGCAAATATCTTATACCTTAAAGTATTTTAACAGTTCCATAGAATATAAATTTTTCAATTTTTTTTTATAAATTGGCATATTTTTATACATAGTTGTTAAAGGGTTTACATCTACACGCGAATTTATCTATATGATAAGTCGTATCATAGATAGTTGATTTGTGACAGTGAGACAGTGCGAACGTATTTTACGTACAAATAAAATTATGATATAAAATAATAAAGTGATGAATATATAAACAAATCGCAATGAAAACAGCGAAGAAAAAGTATCAAGTCAACGATTTGAGGAACATCGAATTTACCAAAAATGCCTCCACAAGCGATAAAGACAGGTAAGTGCTGCTTTAAATATTTTTGGCTTATCTATTAATTAAATTAAATTTTAAAACTTTTTAAAATATTAATTAAATTACCCTTAACATTTATATCTGGCTACATTTTTGGAGTTACTGCATTGTTTTAATTTTGGTAACATGAAAATTTGTTACTAATTGTTTAAAATTGTTTACTAATATATTGCAACATTTTTATATATAAATGTATCTTATTCCTATTTTCTTATTTTTTTCTTTATTGAATATTTTCAATTAAAATGTACAGACTACAAAATCAGTTTGATGTTCCAATAATAATGATATCCAGTTAAAACCAGTAATGTATCAGTATAAATAGACCAAAACAACGTCGGTCATTCAGAGAATCAATTGGTTTGTACAACAAATTGATTCATTAATACGTCTGACTGATTCTACAATTGTAGTCAACAGTGGTCAACAGAGTCCGAAGAGTTCATCATACGACGCTAGTTTATTAGTATGGATGGTTTTAATTAAACGTAATTAAAACTACCACAGTAAAACAATTGAAAACGTTATAAATTTTTAAAGTTAACAAATCGGAAGCAGCGAATTTTTTTTCCTGGGTTAAATATTATAAAATTCTCAAAGCTTATTTAAGTCAGAAGGAGTCTTTATCTGAAGTTAAAATCAAAAGCGACTGTATAGTTTTGATATTCACATACTGGCAGCTTTTGTCTTAAAAAAAGAGTAAATACGAAATAATTAAGAGTAGGCACCGAAAATTATTAGAGAGAAACGATAAAGGCATAAACAACGTTATGGTACGTCTCAGGCGCTTCATTTCGTTAGCGGTTCATGACTCTACGTTTGGTATAAACATTTTTTAATATAACTACCTCCTATGGAGAATACATCACGCCCACGCGGCATGCATTTAATTTCGTAAATCATTAGCCACTATCACGATGTGCGTCATTTTATCTTTGAAATTTATTTTCTCTTTAACTATTATTAAAATGTTGTATTTATATGAATAGTATTTATATATTTAGATTCTAATAAGGTTACTAACATTCATAGCAATAGCATTAGTTTTAGCTTAAATGTTACGGCCAGCCGCCTGTTTGCTGCCACCCCTACTTGGGAGAGACATTAATATTAAACATTTATTTTTAGAATAAATAAAAAAAATTATAAAATAAATAATTTTATGAAAAAAAGCTTTATGCATTTCTTCTCTTTAACTGTGTCAAACTGGTATATCATATCAATTTCTTTAAAAATGGTACTTACAAAGGTTTTTTTTTGGAAATTACTAATTATTGTGCAATAGTCGTCAGCAATGTGCAATTTATTACAAATGTGTTTGACGATTTGCCCATTTCTTATATACGATATACAATTAGATTATAATATGTTAATAATGACTGCGAATTAACTTAAATCCTACATTTATGTAACCAAATATAGCTGTATAAACTATACTTTTTTTAAATGATCACAGACCTTTATACATGGAAGGGCTATAAGCAGTGGTATTTTGTGCCTATTTGATTTTCGCCATTTTGTCGATAATGGACGACAACGGAATTCGTACTAATAAAAAAGATGGAATTATCTATCAGTAACATTAACAGGCGAGCTAAAATCGGAATAAAGCAAAAGCTGTCCAAGCAACAAACTATTCATCAATAGAGATCCGTGTTAATAAATATTTTTTATCTCTTATAAATCTGTGGTCTTTAAATAATTCTGTCAGTCATCTGAAATGTCATTTTCTGAAATGATGTTTTGAATTGAGTTTATAGTTTTATTTCTTCAAATTTTATACTACGCAGCGTGAACATGTAGCTACGCAGCAATTGATATCAAATGGTGATTTATTTGGATTAAAATCATCGCTACAGAAATACTTTCAACATTACGAAAAAATCGTTAGTTACAATTATTTTTGTACTAGCTGTCGCCCGCGAATCCGTCGGCGCAGAATTAACAAAAAACATAGTTGCCTATCCGTTCTTCCAGACTATCTTCTATATGTATTTCAAATTTCATCGACATCCATTCAGCCGTTCTGATACCTTCAAAAAACAGCTGTCCATCCATCCATCTATCTAAACATTCGCATTCATAATATAAATAAGATTTCTACAGCTTGTATTTGACTTTTGGCGACACAGAAAACAATGATGTGATGCCGCCTGTGTATTCCTTGATTGACTGTCTCTGTCTCGTTTTCTAACCTCTGTATTTCAAATTTTTACAGTTTTTTTTTATGTTATTACAGTTCCTCTGACTCAGAAGGGCGAACAGAAGAATTACCTAGCATATCATTTTTCACATTAGTAAGTTATTACTACCAATTTTTAATTAATCAGTTTTTAATTAACTCTTTGTCTCTAATTCGATAATGTTCTTGCAGTTCAGATTCGCGACAACCAAAGACAAAGTTTTCATAGCTTTCGGAATAATATTTTCAATAATATGTGGAATAACGACACCCCTGAACACACTTCTGTTTGCATCTCTACTACAAAGTATGGTGGACTTCGGTATTTCCGTTATAGTGGGTAATCCGCAGAACGATGTATTTTTGAAGGATTTAAGTTTCTTCGCTATCTACAACTGCTTGCTTGGAGTTGCACTTGTCGTTTTATCTTATGGGGCGACTGTACTCATGAATACAGCTGCTTTTAATCAGGTGTGTATTCAATTTTCTACAACAACCTCTAAATAGTTAAATGAAGATATTATTGTTTTTACTTAACATAAAAATATAATGTCAAACGAAATAACAAAGATAATAAATTCAAAACGTAACTATAACCTTTTTTCACGTCCGTTATTCAAAGTATACGAGCAAACACGTATATATTATAATAGTATCACGGAAATGTGTTTTTGTTTAATTTATAGAAAAAAATGTGTTCTTAATTCGATTATATGACTAATTGTTATCAATTACTAAGCCAATTTATCATGTCACGAGGTTGTAAACAGTGGGCCTAACACGAATGTTTACGACAATCGCCATCGTATCATCATCGTCAATTATGTCAAAATTAGGAGAGATTTTTGGTGTACTTTACGCGCAATAGGGGCGCTGCACAAATTTTATTTATTTAAACAAAGCTTTACACAATGTTATTAACATTACAAATTTTCGACAACTTATTTCGTTAAAATATAAACTTTACTTTTAAGGTATATAAAATTCGCCAAGAATACTTAAAAGCGGCATTAAACCAGGACTTTGAATACTTCGATATGCATCAGACTGGCGATTTTGCATCTAAAATGACAGAGTAAGTACATAAGTGGCGCTAAAATGACAAGGCATTGTTCACGTATTGATTATTAGTTTGTTAACAATACTTTATCAATCAAGTGTGACAAATTAGATAATGTATCCATGGCTGTCTACTGCTGACGTACTCGTGGAAAGACATATAGTTATCTCAGTTTTTTTTTAAAGAGAATAAAAGAGATGGCAATATGTTTTTGTAGGTTGTTTGTACGTATTGTAACAAGGCCAAGTAAAGCGTTTAGTGTTTTCTAAAAAAAACTGTGAGTAGTAGTAACGCATGGCTATATTCCTAAATCTGACAGATTGGTAGTTTTAGTTTCGAATCCAATTTGAGGTCTTAGGGTTTTATTACCTATGTTTCGCTTGGTTTTTTCAGTTTGTAAAGCTTTTACGCACACTTACATCGTTATCTAAATACATAAGTGTCCACTCATGTGATAAAACGAGATTGGAAATTTACATAAACAACAAATTACAGGAAGTTTTCATGAATCATATATCATGCTTTAGTTAGTTTATGTATTAAAAGATTATTTATTAGAAGACGTCAAACATGTACGAGACTCTCCTTAGATTATTGTTACCTTTATTACAGTGACGTGGTGAAACTCGAAGATGGAATAGGAGAGAAGCTAGGTACATTCATCTTCTACCAGTCATCGTTCGTCAGTTCTGTCGCTATGGCGTTGATTAAAGGATGGAAATTGGCATTGCTTTGTTTAATCACCTTCCCCGTTACTCTGTTCCTGGTTGGAATGGCAGGTTTGGTGAGTTTCGCCAGATAATATAGCAATACACTCACGTAAACAATCGAACTACATTATTTTATGTTATAAAAATATTATGTACCATATTTATGCCTGTGCTACGTCTAACTTCGATACAAATATCGACAATTAGTTTGTTCAGTTTTTTACCTCTCTACCGTTTATTCTAAGCCTTTATGCACCGATGGCTCCTATGTAAATAGTCAGAACTTACTTTACTTACTTATTTTGCAATCCAATGTATGTTTTTAATGAACGTAATAAAATACTCTTTGGAATTTTGAAAAGAACAAGAAAGTATTAGATTATCATTGTCTATCGTATATTTTTTGAACTATTAACCTCTTTGTTCTTTATTTCGGTTTACATCTGCACCATTTTATTTGACTATGCCACTTTTGTGTTCTCAGATTGCTTCACGACTTTCCAAAAAAGAGGCGATCTCATCCGGCAAAGCCGGAGCAGTCGCTGAAGAGGTTTTATCAGCAATGCGCACAGTATACGCCTTCAGTGGCCAAGAAAAAGAAATAGAAAGATATAAAACACATCTAGATGAGTCTCGAAAAATCAATATTAAAAAAGGTAAGTCGAAAAGTAGAATATTTTCCCCTCACGTTTGTTAACGTTGTAACAAGTGTAGGAAGACGTTTTTTAATTTATTTAACATAATAATTTTCATATTTCCGGCATCATGCCTAATCTATGTAGGTACATGTTCGATAAAATTTATACAAAAGTTACAATTGATAACAATTCAATATAAAATCTAAATAGTTTTAAAGTATAAATAGATAATTCAGATACGATACGTCCTAGAGATATCATTATAACGTCTGAGATAATGTTATCAATGTCTACATATCGACAAATTATGAATCCCGCCCATTTTTAATTTGCCTAGGAAAATCGAACGGTGACATATTACAGTCTTACAATGTTGTAAGAGGCTCCTATGATATATTTTTTGTTTAAAATCTTCTCCAAAACGTTGGATAATGACAAAAATAGATTATTTTATAAGTTTTAACAATAAGTACCATTAGTTTTATGTACGTTACCGAAATTTGACTGTGTTGTTTTTAGGATTCTTCACTGGATTAGCAATGGGTTTTCTATTCTTTTGTATATTTTCCTCCTACGCGCTTTCCTTCTGGTTCGGCTACAAACTTATGGTGGATGAGCCAGAAAACTATGATGTTAATACTATGATTGCCGTAAGTATTCAGAGAATTCTCGCAAAAAGAATTTCGTACAAATGTTTCAATAATGGAAATTCAAAGTAATATATTGTCAAAAATAGGTATTTTTCGGTGTAATGATGGGTTCAGCTAATTTCGGAATCTCGTCTACATTGATGGAGGTGTTTGGAATAGCACGCGGTGCGGGGGCGCAAATCTTCCACCTCATCGACATGGTACCCTCCATCAACCCACTCCTCAACCGAGGAGTTGTTCCCAGCACGGCTGAGGGCCATATTGAATTGAAGGACGTTTATTTCCACTATCCATCGAGACCAGATGTCCCTGTAAGTTTTAAGAAACATTTTTTAAGTTAAATTTGTTTATGTCTTTCTAACTAAGATTAGAAATAAGAGGAATGGAATTGACGAACTAGCCAACTCTACAGTTAAGAACGTAGGTCTAGGTATGGACAGACACCAAGACATGACGCGAAAATAAGGCAATGTCATATTAAAAAACACAAATATTTTGAATCAGCTTGACAGCTTGTACTTATGCTCGTTCTTTAATATTTTCTAGTTTGTTTTTTATATTCTATAGGCAATTAAATTAAAAGTGATGTTTATCTTAATATTATCAGGTGTTAAAAGGCGTAAGTTTAAGCGTGAAGAGAGGTCAGTCTGTGGCACTAGTGGGTCACTCGGGATGCGGCAAGTCCACCATCATACAGCTCATATCGCGCTACTACGACGTTGTCGACGGCAGTGTAAGTGTTTACATTACAATTAGAGGGCAACAAAGATTATCGTACAAATATTATCTTATAGAAATTAACCTTAAATGTTGTATGTTATAGATATAATATGTCTAAGATTATAGATGTATGGATTATAGAACGTACATCACGTTCAGGTTTTATGTTAAGATATATATTTCAAAACTCATTTTTCTATTGTAACATTCAGTAGAGACAATATGAGACAAGTGTAATAACTGTAGCTAATGATTTACGACGCTATTACGTGTGCATAAGGTATACATTTTAATGGACTTTTCAAATTAATTGAGGACTGTTTTTAAATAGCAATATAGATGGACACCAATAATAACAGTACTTGACGCAGTGCCGCATTGATACGTTTAAATACGAATGAAAGCATGGATCTACCAAATTTTATATCGATACTCAGACGCAATAAAGGCAACACGTGGTCATTTCAATTTCATGAGTAGACTATTTTTAAAGTAAACGATTCATAACTGTTATCAATTCAATTGCATCACTTATCTGTTTTGGTGAGAAATATCCGGAAATTCTGTTTGATCCGTATGTTTTCGTTTTGATTTGATTTATTTGGCATATTTTAAACTTTTCATATTTCAATATTAATTCTAGCCTTATGGATAATGCGATATTAATATTACAGAGATAAAATTTCACGTAAACACCTCGCATACTTATAAGTGACCTCTAAACGTAGTAAATCCTAATAATCTATATGTTTACAATCAGATTGTGTTTAAACAAAGATATGAAACGCAAACAATACTATAGATTCGATGTTATCTTGTTTTCCTCTGATTCCTTTTTCAATAATTTTACAAATTATCAATACAAATACATAAGACAAATAAAAGGAAACGAAAACAATCAATATCTACTCGATTTCACTCATATTCTGATCAAAGACAACGATCTCAGTGATTATAAAGTTACTACGTGCAATAAAATGTTCTATACGATGTTTTTAAGTTCGAATACTTCTCCAAAGTACAAAAAAAACAATGAATTATCCAAAACTAAGCAATAATTGAAGAATGCTTGTTTGCTAGTAGCTCTTTATCCATCAAATTTATATCAGGTGTACGTGGATGACAAAGATGTGCGCGACCTGTCCGTCCGCTGGCTACGACAGCAGGTGGGCCTGGTGGGTCAGGAGCCAGTGCTGTTCAATACCACAGTGCGCGAGAACATCCGTTACGGCCGCGCAGACGCTACTGATGATGAAATCGAGGCTGTCGCGAAACAAGCTAATGCACATCACTTCATTATGAAACTGCCCGCGGTAAGTCAATTCCGTTAAATAACAATTACTAAGGGAACATAAAAAGGTTCACGAAGTATTTATCTTCATTTTACATATGTTTGTAAAGAGGTAAACAGTGACGTAAACAATTATATGTACGTTTGTGTAAGTTTACAACTTCACAGGTTTAGTGTATACAAAACATCTATGTTATTTTTATCTTCATTCTACTATTTTAGTAACACTACTATTCTACTTAATTCTCGTACTATTCTGATTATACAGGGTTACAACACATTGGTAGGCGAGCGCGGGGCTTCGCTGTCAGGTGGACAAAAGCAGCGGATCGCAATAGCACGTGCGCTGATCCGCAACCCGCGCATACTGCTACTAGATGAGGCAACCAGCGCACTAGATACAGCTTCAGAGTTCAAAGTACAAGCAGCGCTAGACAGGGTATTTATTTAAACTTTGTTTATCATTGTTATTAAATAAAGTATTGTTTTATCACAATCAGACTTGATAACAGTTACGTGATTATTTGATCGAGTAATGACGCGAAATAATCCAGAATTTTTATATCTTTAAATAAATTACTGTATTAGTACTTTTGTTGATATCCCAAATTATCGATAACATAACAGTTTTTTTACTCTGTCCAGGCGCAAAAAGGACGCACAACGATAGTCGTTGCGCATAGATTGTCAACTATTAGGAATGTAGATTTAATCTACGTATTTAAAAGCGGCAAAATCATCGAACACGGAAATCACGAGGAACTGATGAAACTTAAAGGTCATTATTATGATATGGTAACAATACAATCGTCGCCGGAAGGAGAGGATACTTCGGGTAATTACAAATTAAATAAGTAAAATTAGACAAATAAGAATCTGGCATTAGAATTTGACTTCTTATTTCAGATTCATCAAGGATCGTAGAGAAGGATTTAGCAGACGTGGCTGAGGAAGATGACGATGAAAAAATACCAACTAAATTAGATGTAAGAATTTTAATTCTCACATTTAAAAATATAAAAAAATAAGCATTTTCAACGAAAGTAGTACAATTTTCAATGTATTATAGGTAAAAGAAGATATTGAAAACGAAAACGATATATCATTCAGTAAAGTGATTCGTCTAAATTCACCTGAATGGAAGTCTATTACAGCGGCCAGTGTTTGTTCCATACTAAGTGGTAGTGGCATGCCACTTCTAGCTGTTATTTTGGGAGATTTCTTAGGAGTAAGTATACTTGCTTTATTTATGTTAATATAATTTGTTCAAATGAAAATTGTGAAATTGAGGATTATAGAACTTCAAATCTTTTTTTTTTCTTTCCTTAGGTCCTGTCTAATCCAAACCCAGACGAGGTTGTAGCAGAAGTGCGAAGATTTGCTCTTATTTTCGTTGGATTAGGCGTGTTAACGGGAATTACAAACTTTATCACGGTATTATATTTCAATATGTATCTATCTAAAATCACAAAGACATCCTGACTACACTTCTACACACGGAACGTAATTGTTCCGTTTTTACGGGATAACTTTATAATTTGTTCAAAACAATCCTAAATCTTAAATTACAACAAAGAACTAAAATAACCAGTCTTTTCTATTCAGGTATTCATGTACGGAATAGCCGGGGAACATCTGACAGCTCGATTAAGGTTACTAATGTTCGATAAACTCCTCCAACAAGAGATTGCTTTCTTTGACGACACCAACAATTCCACTGGAGCTCTTTGTGCACGCCTCGCTGGAGAAGCAGCGACTGTTCAAGGGGTAACCAGTTATATCTATTGTTATTCTACTTGAAGCTATTTTTAACAAAATTAACATCTAATAAAATAATTTCAGGCTACCGGTCAAAGAATTGGAACTGTACTTCAAGCAGCCGGAACGTTCACTTTTGCTTTAGCCCTTTCGTTGATATATGAATGGAGAGTAGGTTTAGTTGCAATGGCGTTCGTTCCAGTTATATTTGCTATTCTATACAAAGAAGGTCGAATGGTTAGCGCCGAGTCTTTTGGTACGGCACAAACAATGCAGAGTAGTTCAAAGGTAACAGTCACATTCAATAGATTCTATAATCACTTCAGTATCATTAATTTCATAGTGAAACAACTGGTTTATTATTTGTAGTTGGCAGTAGAAGCGGTGGCTAACGTTCGTACAGTCGCATCTCTCGGTAGAGAAGAAACTTTTGTGCATGAATACGCTCTCCAGTTAATGCCGGCGTTGGTCAGCGCAAAGCGAACGACTCACTGGCGAGGGATCGTGTTCGGACTCTCCAGGGGTCTTTTTAACTTCGTATATTCCGCTGCAATGTACTACGGAGGAACGCTCATGGTTTATAGCAATGTCAATTACGCTGTTGTTCTGAAGTAAGTTGTAATTCCTAGATTTAGTAGGTAATCTACAAATTTTCTATTATTTTTACAATCTATCAACCCGCCCCGGCTTCGCCCGCGTGTTAAAGGATATATACGTGTACAAATACATTATCTATTCGAAGTAAAAAACCTACTTGACGTAAAAAAACCGTATTTTAATGCGTTTTTGCCCTTAGCAGCACAGATGCCAAACAGAGGTTAAGAAAAAGGCCTTTACACGTCTGTAATATCTTGCCCGTGTTTATCTTTTAGATCCGCTCAAGCGCTACTAATGGGAGCATCTTCAGCAGCCCAAGCATTCGCCTTTGCTCCCAATTTCCAAAAAGGAATAAAAGCGGCTGGACGTATCACTGTTCTTCTCAACAAAAAATCTGCTATTACAGATCCGGATAGGCCTGCCGTCGAAAACTTTGTGAGTTTCACAATATTTATTTCATTTAATTTTAATATTTAATTAAGCCTTATTTTTGATCAGAATTCGATTTACCTATGCATGCCTTTTGCTTCATGGTTAAGAATGACTTAAAGATTTGATGTCAACCCTTTTCAGAAAGGCACAGGTCAAGCCAGCCTACAAGACGTCGACTTTAAATATCCGACTCGCCCTTTGATACAAGTTCTGAAGAAGTTCAACTTAGAAATAGAAAGTGGTAAAACGTACGCTTTGGTGGGAGCCAGCGGATGTGGGAAGAGCACTGTGATACAACTTCTGCAGAGATACTACGATCCTGATGGCGGTATAGTGGTATGTTTTAAAACTTACCAAAAACAGTGACCAAAGTATTCAAAAACTCGTAAAAATTTGCTGATAAACTCTTATTAAAACACTTTTGATAAATGGTTACTAAGGAAATCTCTTAGTGTGCATTTACTACTAAAAATCTAAGGTATGGGGCTGTTTAACTAGTCTATAAAGAAGATTTGGGTGATAGAGTTCCATCAGGTAAAAACCAAAACGTGATGGTCATAAAAATTATACATGTAATAATTTGTACTTATGTGATAATTTTCAGGCATATGATGGCATACCGTTACCTAAATTGCGACTAAAAGAGGCTCGACAACCAATTGGTTTTGTACAACAGGAGCCTATACTGTTCGACAGAACTATTGGAGAAAATATCGCGTACGGTGATAACTCGCGGAAAACAAACATGGATGAAATTATTTCAGCAGCTAAGCAGGCTAACATTCACAATTTCATTGTATCATTACCAATGGTAAGGAAAACTATAACTTCTTAACTATGCATTTCACCGAAATAAACACGTATTACAAAAGGTCTATTTAAATGTGGGTAGTTTAAATTAAATCAGTGACTTTAGAGGACTCTGTGGACTCGTTATTATTGACTGATGAGGTTGAAATAAATCTTGAATTTGCTTCAAGAAACAAATTTATTTTTGACAATTATTTCAGGGTTATGATACAAATATTGGTTCGAAAGGCACACAGCTGTCAGGTGGTCAAAAACAGCGCGTAGCTATTGCGCGAGCCCTGATACGAAGACCCAAGATATTGTTACTTGATGAGGCAACCAGCGCTCTGGATACTGAGAGTGAAAAGGTGCGGTACCTAGCTTTTACGCGAATGTCCATCAACAATAGTGTCGCCATCTTTCATGTCACAAAATCATAGTCACTGACTGAGCTATCTATCATTAGGTGGTGCAAGAGGCTCTAGACGCAGCGAAGGCGGGTCGCACGTGCGTGATGATAGCTCACCGGCTGAGCACGGTGCGCGACGCGGACCGCATCTGCGTGCTGCGCGACGGCGTCGTCGCTGAGAGCGGCACGCACAAGCAGCTCATGCTCGCTCAGGGACTCTACTACAACCTCAACAGACGGGGATATGCGTAGTTCAATACGTATCCGCCTAAATTAAGTTATTGTAAATTTATTGTCAATGTTAGTTTTAATTAAATATTTTTTTTACAAAAAAACCTTGTTACTATATATAACAGAACAGCTCGCATCAATTTTAGAAGATATATTATTTTTACAACTTAAATTCATGCTTTGTTCTCGGGATAAAGAGCTATAGGTAATTATTTTGAATGATTGAAATAAAAAAGGTATTTGTTTTTTATTGTCACAGTGCACTTAAAATTAACAACTTATCTTACAAAAGGTATGCATAACCCAAAAAAAAAATCCAAACCCAAAATTCTTATACCCTATCCATAACTATACAAATTTCTTTTCATGTTTTAGAAGCCATTCTTTCCTATCAATGCCACAGCTGAAGCCACCTTTAGATGCATTCGCAACTAATCTGTGGCACGGTATCAACAGGATGTGACTATTGGCACCACAAGCTGCTCCCACTGCTCTTGCATGACTTGTAGGCCTGCCTAGTAACTTAGCCAGATCTCCATAAGTATATGTTGATCCGTAAGGCACCTCCAACAATTTGTTCCACACATCCTATACAAACATTTAAGTTGAAAATAAAATTGTATAATCAGGTAAGTTTAATTCTGTCCTGATACTAAAGCAAATGTATAATATGCATTTTTTTTAACTATAAACCAAATGTGATGAACTAATAAATGAAATAATAGATAAGTTGAAGTTGGTAACAAACCTTTTGAAAATCAGTACCATGAGTTTTTAAAGGAACAGTAAATTTTTTAATGTTGCCTTTAAAGTATTCGGTAAGTTCAGTATCTAATTTCATAAGAATATCATTTTTGTCTTCTACAAATGTGCAGTTCATTTCTTGATTAAGGGTTTGTAATTGTTTGTCTAAATCTTTTGAATCTTCAAATAAAACAAAGTACAAAAAGTTTGTATCGGCAGCAGATATTAATTTACCTAAAGGAGAATCAAAATAACTTAAGCACACTGTATTTCCTCTGTGTTTAGGATATTTTTCCAGTATTTTAGATAACATTTTTTAAACAATATAGAATACTTTAAACAAATGTTATAATGCCAACTAAGATATTTACGTAACTAACATTAAATTATAAAAATTAAAATATATTAGATATTTATAAAATCTCAAACGTACAAAGAAATCAATTCAAATTTCAAACTCACGTCAAAACAAAAACAAACTGACACTGACATAATTTGAAGGCAAGGGCTCTAAAGTCATAAGTCCAGAAATTTAATTTATAAAATTTTCCGCGATAGTTTAAATATAATTAAACGAAACAAAACAAGCTATTTTCATAAGTAAGAAGAATATTATAAAATAAAACAAACTATTATCTTCAGGTGTTTATTTTACAAAACCGCACCAAATTATGAGGTAGGAAGATTCTATAACTTTGACATTGATCCGACAGCTCAAATAATACAAAACATGCCACCCATTTATGTGACCAGATTTAAAAAAACGCGGAACAAATTCCCAAGATCACTATGCAAAAGCCATAATGATAACAAGTATTATTTACAATTTCTTTACTTGACCTTTACTATAGCCTTTCCCAAATTCTCTCCTCTCAGCATACCTACTAAAGCGTCGACCATATTGTCAAAGCCGTGATAAACTTTTTCTTCATACTTTAATTTACCTTCCCGAAGCCAAGATAAATTTGCATTAACACCCTCATTCCAACGATCAGTCCATCTGTTAACAATAAATCCTTCAACTTTCAATTCCTTGAAAACTATCGCAGGTTGTACAATAGTCACTGCAGCATAAAAATAAATGTAGGTTAATGTTGTTACTTGTTATTGAAATAAAAAAAAATATAATATATATTATTCAGCCATACCTTTCGGTAACGCCGGATCATTGTACGACGATACAGAACCACAAACAGCTACTCTACCATATTTATTCATATAATTCATTATTGCAGAACTTATTTCTCCGCCAACCTATAAAAAATACTTATTTATTAGACTTGTTACAATTATAAATCATCAATAATGCTTTGAATTGAATAGTTAAATGAAGCTTAAAGACAAATCCTTTTGTATGCAATGCAAACATTGATCTCGTTATAGGATAAAATAATCAGTCACCAAGTTATAAAATATATTTCACATCTTTGGTTTAATTAAAAAAGCTAACTCTTTGTCTATTTAACTGAAAAATGTAAATCGTTGAGATAAAAATCTTTTCCGCCAAGTAATATAGAAATGTAATAATTTAAATATACGTACATTGTCAAAATAACAATCGACACGGTCTGGTGCGCCTTCCCTGAGAGCTTTTTGTATGTTAACAGTCTTGTAGTTAAATGCGCGATCAAAACCCAGTTCTTTTTCTAAATATTCACATTTCTCATCGGAACCAGCGAATCCAATTACTCGACAACCTAAATAAAAAAACTATTTTAATGATTTATAACAGAGATTCCGAACGGAAGATCCGACGAGAGTGCATGATGGCGGGAAATTAATTTGAGGGTTTACAAACTGAAAGTGAAATGTCAACAGCCCTAAAGCAATTATTTTATTGTCTAAAATACCTACCTTACTTTTATGTGTGTTTTTGTACGAGTTAATGTTATAATCATAGAACACAATCCTATACAACCATAGCCAAAAGCATTTTGATGTGTTTGTATCATACAATAGAATTAACCGAATTCATAAAAAAATTGTTCTGGGTCTGTGAGTCTATATTGTGTATGACTCTTTTTACTCTAATAAATAAGACCCCACAAATTTAAATTGTAAGTCTTTTAAATATTGTATCGAGATTAAATTTAATTCGAGTGAATTAAAAACTCAAACTCCTGTGTGGTAAAAAATTACGGTGAGAATTAACATGTAACATTAACAATAATCAAAAGCATTGTTTTATTTAATGAAAATAACGTGTTGATTATTTATCTTTACAGTATTTATACATACTTTTATATATGTCTGCACAATTTTTTACCTTTGCTCGACAGGACGCTAATGTGTAATCGCGGGAATGGGAGTAATTTAACGTATGGATATAGATTTGTATGTACGTTTAACCGACTAACCGTTGGTTTCTGAGAAAAAAAACACTGTATAAAACATATCAAAAAAGATTCACATTTGACAAAAAAGAGACAAAAAAAAATAATAGGAGTTTTGGTCTCAGAAACCCATGATAAATGTGAGTCGCGTGAGACGTTATTATTCGTGTTCTTCCCCGTGTCTGCATTTACCTACCTAAAATCTTTCCAATTTGTCCAACGTGAGAACCGACCGCGCCGGCCGCACCGGTAATTGCAATAGTTTCGCCGGATTTTGGCTTACAAATTTCTTGCAAACCAAAATAAGCAGTGTTACTGTAATAGACAAACGATTAACAGGCCTTACATACAAAGATAAATAAGTAGACATCATAGATACAAGAGCCTTACAGTCTAGATTTTTAAAACCACCCTTCACTGAAATATGACCGTCTGAAATTAACATGCAAGTGTGAGTTTCGCGTATACGGGTAGGAACTTATTGTATATCTTCATTTGGTGCCCCAAATCGCCTATCGGGATTAGTACTGCAAACAACTCAGGAATAGTAAACCCGATAGGTTATTTGGGGTAAGTCCCACCAAAGAGTTGTCTTACTCTTTTTTTTCAATGATGATACCTCATGAAAATTCTGAAAAATAGTGTATACTCACCCAGGCATTCCAAGTACTCCTAAGGCCAGAGAAACTGGGTAAGGACTCATATCTGGCAAGAGATATGTAGGTAGTAGATCCGCTTTAGCAATGATTATATTTGGGTTGTAAATAGTGTGAGTTCGCCATCCAAAATAGCCGGATACGTATCCGCCAACGGGGTATTTATCATTCCGACTGGCTATTATCCTTAAAATATAGAATTAATTTCAATATTTTTTTTCTTAATATACTACGCTAGTTATTTTATATTAAAGTTATTTTATATTTTCCAAGGAATCTAATGTCGTTTCAGGTTCGAATCACTGACAGCACGTCATCACCTAGAGGTCTACGCGTGTACAACCGGGGGTAAGAGTGAGGGAGTCATTAGTTTTTTTTGGCTAAAAGTTATTTTATACTTCTTGGTCAATCATTTGTGGAACGTAGTTTTTAATTGTCATCTACATATGAACACCAATAAAAAATACTTGAACGATTTGCTAGTAAAATGAACAGCTATTGCTTGCTAGAATATGCTTGTAGTCAAAGTTGGGATTTAGGGACAGATTCTAAACTATAAAATAAGCAAAAAAAAATAATTATCAAATGAAATCTCGAATAGATAAAATAGTTACGATACACAATTCGTACGTCTGATAACGTGTCGCGAATATAAATCTATTATCCACATGTATATAATTATTTTTTTGAGTATATTAAAATTAATAAAATAAATCAATTAATACTTCGCTACTTGTCCTCCAATCATAACCGTCGGTAATTTATATCCTATCATATAAGCTCTCATGTATGGGTCTACGCTAAGATATTCAGCTTCTGTTAATATTTCTGAAAAAAAAATTGTCATCAATACTCTATTTTTTAGGAATGTTCCCTAAATTACTAGGTAGGTAAATGAAAAAAAATACCTCCATCCTTCAATTCGGGAAGTTCCTCTTGAACAATTTCGAAATCACTTTTTTTTGGCTCGCCCTGAAAGTGCTTGGTAAGGACATATTTTCTTGCTTCAGTTTTCCCGACATGTCCTGAATAAAACCGACGAGCAATACTCAAAAAATTTACGTTATTAAACATAATTGATACTTTAACGTGAATATGGTGATTAACTCTAAGACCGTTTACAACTGTGGTCTAGGTTAGATAAGATTAACAAATAAAACAAGCAAACTTATGTTGACCTTGTAATGATGTTACAATACAATCAGAAATATTTATACGAAAATGAATATCTTTATTGGAACTAGCAATGAATTAAATTGGTGTAAACAGTGAACACTTCAACAAAGTTAACATTTTTCTTTTGTTTCTTTTTAAATAAAAAATATATTCAATAACACACAGTAGCCTAGAATACACTTATTTAGATATACCTTAGGTAAAGAATTGAAATAAGTTTTGCGCATGTTGTGCAAAACATTGGAAAAACGGAATTTGCAAGAACCACTGGCAAAAACGAATTTTATACTCTATATTTATTCCAAAATGGCTAGGCTGTGTGCGCTTGTTGTCGAATTGATGGTCAAATAATTTTGAATTAAATATTTTCACTATGACTTCAGCACAGGAGTTATCATGTATCTTTTGCAAAGAGAGCTTTGGAGATAAAGAGTCACTACAAACACATTTTAGGTGCTACTTAAAGTCTTCCGGCGTTTACTAACATGTTCAAATTTGTTTTGTTATAAACAATGAATGTATTATTCTTTTAATAGGAAACATGGGGATCCGAAGTTTAATCAGGCAACAAAAGCTAAATTACGCGTTCAGAGTAACTCTCCGACATCCAGCGATACCTCAAGAGATGACGTTGAAATGGTGTCTTGTGATGTGTGTAATGAAGTATTCCCAACTATTTCAAAGGCGATAACACATAAACACAAGATTCACCCGGACTATGATGCCAAGTATTTTTGCCCCTGGTGTGGGAAACTGTTCACTTTAAAGGTACAAGTCTAAATTTCTTCCAAAGTTATTAAATATTCAACTACAATTAGATGTAAAGAAAAGACAAACAGCAAAGACCTTATAATAATTCTTCAGAGGAAAAAGATACAATGTAGGCTCAATTAAATGTCATCGTTTGTCTATGTTTTGTTTATAATTTGTTACAAACATGATCAAAACAAAAAACATGTCCTCCTGAATATGTCCTCTTGGGACCTTTTTTGATAGTTTTACCCTAGTTATATTCTATATCTGTTTGAATTGGTAGATTTTAGTTGATTTATTGTAACGCCCCTTATAATCAGACATTTCATGCTTTATAAATTGATTGATTCATTTGATTGTAACAATCATTTCTAAATGTGGTTGTTATTTTTCGTCAGAATGATATTAATTGCAGTGATATATAATTTGTACATAAGAGTATAAGAAAAAGAAACTGTAACATGTTGGATTACATGTTATGCTTTTGTAAAAAAAAGAATCCAGACTATAGGGGTATTGGTCTTATGTATAACTTTCTAATCTCATAGTTCGAGACCGTTCTAAACATTTGGCAGATTGCGTACTACTGTTTTGCATAGAAATTATAATTCTGTATAGCATAAACTGCTTAACATCTGTTTTCAAATGTTAAATCTTGTATGAACACCATATAAGTGGATTATAATATTACTATTACTGAATAATGTTGATATTTTGTAAATAACCAGTTTTGTCTGTATTTTAATATTTCAGTTTCTGTACAACAAACATTTGGAATCAAGTCATGAGTCCATGCCAAAAGTAACAAATTGTTTCCATTGTGATTGCTGCGATGTTGATTTCTTTCTACCCTGTGCAATGGTTTACCATAATAAGTTTTACCATAGACAAGAGAAAGATGCCACATCTATTGGTTTTTCAAAGAAAGTCAAATTTTTATGCCAGGTAAAATGAAATCTTACTAATATTATAAATGCTAATGTTTAGATGGATGTTTGTTACTTAGTATACCCAGAATGAAACAGATCTAAATGCAATTTGGTTTAAATGTAGAATGCCACCTGGAAGAATACTGCAAGACTCAAGTTATGCAAAAGATACTTTTCACCCTTTTAATTTTGTGTAGCCAAAGATGAGTTATCTATCTTATATCTTATTAACAAATTGTTTATATGAGTACTATTCAAATGGTGTACTTGTATGTGAACACTGTTTGTATCTCTTTCCTTTTCAAAGAGAATGAAGGGATGGAAATACTGTAACAACAGTAATCTGTACATTACATGCTATATTTATTGAAGAGTTATGAGTTAATATTATCATTTCTATTGACTCGCTCTGCTGTTAAAAATCATGGTTGCATTAAATATTAGGTTCAGTAATCTTACTTCTTACAAATATTATAAATGCAAATGTTTAGATGTATGGATGTTTGTTTGAAAGTATCTCCAGAATGGCTCAACAGATTTTGATAAAATTTGGCACACATGTAGAACATAGTCTGGCGGAAACCATAGGCTACTTATTATTAACTTTTTTATTCCACGCGGATGGAGTCGCGGGCGACTGCTAGTCTTTTAATAAAAGCATACCCATTTTGTAATATATGTTTTAATTTCACAGGAATTGGTACAAATCTATTACTGTCCATTCTGTGGTGAAGAATATGAAAATAAGGTCAATTTAAATGTAGGTATTTTTTAAAATAATCAAATTGTAGCTGAACTGTCTTCAGTTAATCTCAACGATTTAATTTGTATTATTTCAGAAACACATGGAAGACGAACATAGTGATGAAAATCAATGTCCGGAAGACATACTCAGGTGTCCATTGTGCGAGGCTGTATTTTATCACCTAGATGCATATGAGTTACATCTTACATTTCACTCATCGGAAGATTTATACAGTGAAGAAAATGAAATGTAGGTTTTCTCTAATATTCTTTTTTTAAATTTGAATAGATTATGTATTACACATAATTTCTCAATCTCATTGCAGGCTTAAACAAATTGTAGAATTTTCATTGGACACTGTACCTCCTCTGATGGAAAAATTAGAAATTCCGCCAACTCCTGAAGACAATGATGCAATGGGAGTAGTAAGTTTAATATTATATGTAAAATTCTTGTGTCACAATGTTCCTCCGAAATGGCTTGTCCGATTTTTATGAAATTTTATACACATTTTTGAAGTATCCCTGGTCTAGCCTAATGATCAAGGGTATGGATTTTCGATCGCGTGATCTGGGGTTCTAATCTCCTCATTTGACTATTGTCGTAAGCAATGTCCTAGCACAAGTTTAGAGCTTAATTGGAATTAAATAAGAAATATTAGCAAATTAACAAAAATCTGCTAATATTTTTATAACCAAAAAAAACATATTCGAAGATCTGACAATTGTATTTCTATTTTCTAATCCCGCATAATATTAAAAACAAATTGTGTTTCAGGATCAATTCTTACAATTATCAATGTGTAAAGAGTCTGATGAACAGCCAGATCACACGGAAAAAGTTAAATCGAAAAAGCACAAAAAACATAAAAAGTCCAAAAAAACTATAACTTTAGATGAATTTTTAAATATGAACACTGATCTCTTTGGAGAAGGTCTAAATATCCAAGGTATAGAAGAAGTTCCTACTCGCGTAGTCACTAAGCAGCTAAAGCCTAAAAAAGAACCAGTTTTAAAGAATCTGAAAAACAAACCACTGCCTACAAACATAGATAAATTACAAAAACAAGGTATAACTATTAAAATGAAGTCGGGAAACAAAATTGTTCCTAATGAAATAAAACAGCCGATATCTACACCACCAATATCTACGCTTAAGAATTCAAATGTAATAAGTACGTCTAGTGAAGTTCTTTCAAGACTAATGAATCAAAGTAACAATCAAATAAAAATAGTAAAAAAAGCCGCAGCAAGTAACACTAATGTAGATTATGATATTAAAGAAAGTAATAACACAATCACATCAAAGAATGAAGAAATGGATGATGTTGCAGATAATGAGGAATTTTCTGAGGCAACAGAAAATATGTCAGCAAATAACAATACTGAAGCTTCTACTAGTGAAACAGATAAGGATAAAAATGAAGAAGAAAATAAACCCGCGAATGACAATGAAACAATACAAGATAAAGATAAAATAAATAAAAGCCCACTTTCAACAGAAACAGCATCAAATCCTTTAAAAGAAAAGGCTTCAAATGTAACTTCTGACAACAATTATGAAATAAACGACACCAATTGTACTAGCCGAAGTGATGATAATAGTAAAAACCAAGAAACTATTGCAGAAAATCCTTCATCAATCACAAATACCAATGATACCATAAATTTTGAAAAAAAAGAAACGTTAGATGACTTTGAAGAAAGTCTAATTGCTAATAAAATACCACGCACTGAAAATACGACTAAAGAATCTCAAAATAATGGAGAAACTAAAAAAAGTTTGAGTGAAAAGAATGAAACTATTATCGATCAAAAAGAGAAGGCGAATAATACTTTAAATGCTATTAAACATCTTAGCCATCTTATTACAGTCAAACCCGTTCAGTCTAAGCCTAGTCCTAAGGGTGAAGATGGCGAAACTAATAATAAATCTAGTCATGATCAAATTGAGGATTTAAACGATGAAATTAATTATGAAGATGAAGATGATGAAGACAATATACCAATAAGTAAATTAGAAAACAAAAAGGATAAACCAAAAGATTTAAATCCATTAAAGAATTTAAGCAAAAATGTCACAGTAAAATCATTAACGTCGCAAATGACTACATCTAAACTTGACCAGTTTAATCATGATAGCGATGATCTAGATAATACAGATCAATTAAGCAATCTAGATTCTGCTAATAAAAGTATAACCAACAACATTGTAGGAAGAAAAGTAGTTAATTTGGGCAACAGAAGTAGAACAGAAACAATAATAAAAAAATCACAAACCGAGAGTCCAACTCAAGGAACATCAAAGAAATTAAAAGTTAGGAAAACAGTGGAAAACAATTCGCAACCGAATTCTCCTAATGAAAATACAAGATTGAACACTTCAAATGCAGATCTTTTAAAACGTTTGACGAATGTCACGGCAAAACCAATTTCATCGAAGTTGTCTATAAAGCCTACTGCTCAAACAGTGGAACAATCTGCAACTGTTAAAAAAGAACACTTTACTGAACGGGTAAAGAAGCAAGGAAAAATTAACGAAGAAATAGAAATATTTAATATTGAAGACTCTGATAGCGACGATCAAAATAAACTATACGAAAATGAGCCTAAAAATACTAAATTAGCAATTAAATCTGTTGATGAGATAAAAGAAACCAAGATTGCTCCTCCGACCAAATTACAGGCTTTACGAAACCTTAGTAAAAATATTACTGTGAAATCCAACGCCCAAACAATAGTTACTCGTAGTTCTGAGGAAAACATTTCAGATGAAAATAAAACATTTTCTGAAGATGAAGATTTTGAACAAAAAAATGACAGAGACGACCAAAATATGGAAGATTTTATTGATGAAAGTCATAAAATTTTACAATCGACTTTAAAAAATCTGAGTAAAAACTTAACAGTAAAATCAAGAAATTCTCAGAATATACCTAATATAAGAAAGCTTAAATTCAATAACCGTCAACAAAATGAAAGGTTTTCAAATAATGGAAGTGACAGCGAGTCAGAATACGCCATTGGCAAAGTTAAGGTTACAGAAATAACGGATCATAATAGTGAGGAAGAATTTCCATCTGCAGATGAAAGCAAAAACTTTGTGCAGTCTCCCAACTCTAACAATAGTGATGAAGAAGATCATTTTGCTGATGAAGATCAACATTTTTCCGATGATGACAATGATAGTCACCATACCAATATCAAAATTAAGTCCAATGAACATTCAAATCAGTCCGCGACTCCCTTACGTCATGCTGCTGCCACTCAACAAGAATGTGACAATTCTCCTTTAAATAAGTTTAAGAAATTAAACAAAGAAATAACTATAAGATCTGTTAATGAAAATAAGAGAACAAATAGAAATACTGAAAATGAAGAAGCAAATACAAGCAAGGATATCTCAAACAATGCCAATAAAGAAATGTCTTCAAAGCCGTATAAGCAGAATATTTCTAAACAAATAAAATCCGAACATCAAACGTCAACCACAGCAAATGAAAAATCTGGATCGAACCAAGTCAGTACTGTAAATAAGGAGGTCTCAGTAAAAACATACCAGTCACAAACTGTTATTGAAGAAATAACAACAACTGTAACTAAGACAATAAGAACTGTAAATCAAACTGTCAAACAAGAAGTTAACAATACCCAAGTAAACACGAATCCAACATTCAAACCCAATAAAATTGCTAATTTTAATCCCAGTAAAATAATTCAAAAACCAACAACGGTCAGAAATTCATCCCAAAACATAGGAACGAAAGTCGTAAATATTGCTTCAACTAAACCTACTACCAGTGGTATTCGACCAGCAAACCAATTAGCTCCAATACGGCCGGGGCCTAATGTAACAAAAGTTGGCAATTTCAGAGTTCCTGTAGTAAGGAATGTTACACCTAAACCCTCACAGAATACAATAGCATGCAGAACCCTTAAAATTTCACCGCAAGCTATGAACCAATCAATGAAGAGGCCATCACAAGATTCACAGGGACAATTGAGTTGTTTTAAGAAGCCAAAAGAAACTATAATGGAAACACAAAAGTCGGGGAAACAAGGAGAAATGCATATGACAGCAACTCAAAACAAATCAGATTTTACGAGTACAGTCAAAAGTATGAAAGGTAAAACTTTAGTTACATCTACACAAATGAAATCCGAAACGAGCTCAAGTGCACATTTGAGTAAAATAGGCAATATGTCCGGAATTAAAATTGTTAAAACTAGTTCTAAACAATCAACACAAGTGGAAGAGAGAGTTGAAAGTTCCAATGCAAAGAGAACTATGGAAGCATTGCAGAAGTTACAAATGCAAGGTCTTTTAGTTAAAAGGCCGCGTATTGAAGAGAATGATAAAGTGGAGGAAGAAAATGACTTTTCTAATTCGGGAAGTGAAAATGATGATGACACTTGATCATAATGCAAGTCATTTCTTTAACAGCATATTTAAAGCATTGTGACATATTGTTAGTGCAGGTTTTAATACAATGACACAATTTTGTTAAATAATTTGTAAATATATAAAAATGTTTGGATTGATAAAAAAATGTGGATGTGACTTTTCATGTATTTCTAAGCTGTAAATATGAAATCTTTGGATATCATCACAACAAATTGGGACTCCATGTTATGTTATAAGTGCAGAAAGCAAAATAAATATACAATAGTGTTATAGGCTTTATTTCATTTAAAACACAGACATAAAATAAGAATATCTGTTATAATTAAACTATTTACATAGATATATGTATGTTAAAAGACCGTTAATATGAAAATATAAATGGTATTTTATTAGTCCACATAACACTGATATTTCATTCGCCCAAACCGATTAATCACAATAATACTTTGATTACTCTGATTTCGCTTCCACCTTATTTTGTCTCCATTTTTGTTCCTGCAATCATTAAAATTAGCTGAGTTTCTGATAGACATGTACACAAAAAATAAATGATAGTGCATTTGTTAGTTCACAATTATTACACTTTTGTACAGAACAAAATGATTTACCATGGGTTTCTGAGTCCTTAATCTCAGTTTAAACATATTCTTATATCTGTTGTCAAAGGGACAGGGATGATGTTTTATACAGAGAATTTGGTCTCAAAAACCCACGGTTAAAAAAAATTGTAATTAAGGTGCAAAAATAAGATGGTGTTATTAAAATAGTGATTTTTTGACGTTACTACGAAAAGGTTAGGTTTAAAGTTATTAATTTAAGATGTTTATCGCTCGTGGTTGTCTTCAAACGTGGCATGTTTTTACCCCAATTTATAAGAATGTCTAAATAAAATTATGAAAAGTCAAGGAGTTTTCAATTTGAGATGCAATACTATAGGACCCTAAAATACTGTGGCCTAAAAATAACCACTACCAATAAACGTTACACCAAATCAAACAATACTGTCATTTATTAGTTTATTAAATTTACATAAAATTATAAAACCCTTACCCTTTGCTAATAAAGGCGAAAGTAAAAAGCAAATCAAAAATATAAATTATAAGAAAACCTTTTTGCGGCAGAGACGACTGGAACGCGATATAAGTGAACTTCGTAAAATATAATTTTGTAATTTACATTTTGTAAAACAAAAAATTGAAATTAATCACATTACAGCTTCACACAGTATTTAAAATTGCTGTAATATATCACATAGCATGTGTTCTATTTATAAAAGCTTAATTTGTAATTTTTCAAAGTTATAAAACGGTTCAAATATTGCGCAATAATGCATAGAAATCGTTAGCACAAACTGTCACTGGAATAGTATTTTGGTTAGGGACTTTAAACTTTACATTTAAATTTATGCTTGTATGTAAAAAGTTAAAAATATTCCAAAATTTTTGTACCAGAGCGCTGTATTACTAAGATAAAAGAAATTTCCAACAAATTCTACTTATGACGATTGAACGATGTGAACGCCGAAATTGACTTATCGGCCGTTTTTGTTTGTGCAGATTTATTTAAAAATTACTAATTGTCGCCTATTATTATTATCAAATTAATGTTTTTTTCTATTAATAATTGATTTATGTACGTTTTCTCCACATTAACTTTAGATAGGGTCAAATTTCACATTTATTCGTTTCCCGCATTTCCTCAAAAAGTAGTGCAATGTTCTCTCTTCGAGTATATATTTAATGAATAAATCTATGCTGCCTTGCGCTATGATTTAAGTTTTCCCAAAACTTCACCTCAATGTTTTGTGTACTTTGTAGAAACTGTCTAAACATACCAATACGGCGATTTCGTTGGACAGGCGATATGCAATAGCACGCAATTTGTAGCGTAGTTTCAAACCGCTTTTGCCTTTCTTTTTCAATACCTGAAGTATTGTATACATGTTGCAACTGTGCAAGATAAAAAACAGCACTGCCAGATATGAAACCTGCATCATGTCGTAGAAAACAAAAAAAATATATATATAAAAAAATTACAAACAAAAAAGGCTGCAACTGAAAAACAAATTTATTAATTCAATATAGCATAAATTAATAAAAATAATCCAATACATTGAACCTTAGGATATAAATTATAAGTTACTTGTAAGTACATTATAAATCTGTTAATTGTATTACAAAATTATAAAAAAAAACAGTTTCCTATAATTTTCATAATCGTTCTTTACAATGTAGCATCTTTAGAGGCGATTTTAAACTGCAGCGTATCAAATGCGTCGACTGAATAACAAAATAACTAATAAACATAAGGTTTAAAATACAAATTGACTAGTTACATGGAAAATAATGTATCAATTATTTACTTAAGCAATTTTACACAATCGGAAAATATGTGAACTAACAATGTCATTTTGACATCGTCATTTTTAGCCAACACGAGAGCGGCAACTGCACGGGATAAAGTTGCCATTATGATAATATCAAAAAATATTACGTGTGACATTTTGAATGTAGGTTTAATTGCTAACATTCGACGAATCGCTATTTAAGTACTATTAATACAAGACATAATGGAAAAAGCGGAAATTTACCTTGACTTTTGTTGAAAAATCCTAAAGCTGTAATATTTCGTGTGGAATATAAATTTGAAAAGTTAGCAATTATTAAATGCATTCAGGTTATTGGTTGCAAATAATTGGCTTACAAGTTGTTTTTGTATTTAATATTGGAAACTTTTGGCAGAAACAAGGAAAATTTTACTTGGGGTTGCCAACCTTAAAAACTGATAGATTTGCCAATATAAAAAACTGCAATAAAATCTGTGTCACACTATAGTTAACAAAAAGAACATGCAAATTGAAATGTATAAATACTTATTGTAATCAAGTTTGTAAAAATTTAAAATCGTGCATTTTTATATTTAATTGTTTTCTATTAAAAATAAGCATAAAACTAATCGTTTGTAAAAAATCTAACAAATGCTTTGACAACTTTAATTTATAACCTACTTAAGCTATGGTACCCATTTGAAAAATACTATTTGAAAAATTGTGATGTCACTACCTATTGAATAAAATACATTATCTACTTAAATAAATATATAGCAGAATGAATCATTGGCTATATTGAAAACTAAAAAATTAAAAGCAAGAAAAAAAACAATTAACAAGTCCACAAATTAAGCTAAGCAGACAGCTACTTTTGAATACAATAAATTTGGTTTCCACCCCCGATACATCCAAAAACATATTGTCCCCGCTTTTTATCCTTGAATTATTCAGATAGCAAAATATTTTTACGATCGAGTGGAAACCTACGGTTAGATATAATGGTTACAACACATCCACATCATACAATAATTACGACACAACAACTAAGATCTATAATAACATAGTCAAACAAGGAAATCTGACCCGATATATAAAATTGCATAGAAAATTGTATAAAAGAAAAAACATGACATGACTGCTACAGTTGGAAAAGGATCGTACGAGACTTTTTGACATTGCGAAGAGGGCGTTAGTGAGCTATTAAATTTCGTTTGACTTATACACCAAGTCAGTTATCCTTGTCGGTATACATTTGAATTGACTGGCAAATCATACATCTTGAGAAAAATGTGGATATACAAAAAAGTAATAAATTATATTTTAATAAAGTGCATATTAACACGACCGTGAATTTCGAATGCCAGTACTTCTGTACAATATGATTTTTTAAAGTCTCTTAGTAAAAATCATGGTTACATTTGGTCCACATAAAATAGGGTTGCCAAAATATGCAATCCAGAACAAAGAAAATGCGACAAATATAACAAAATGAAATACAAAAAATGCACAATAATTAATTTAATCGAGATAATCGTTTGCCACTTACGAAATGTTTGTACAAAAAACTATTGAGATTCGACATATGAGATATGTTAAAAATATCATAATTTACAAAACATATTATTTCAAATATATACATACTTAATATCTAAGTATTACATAAAAAAAAATAATTTAAAATAATAGTATTGAAAAATTAAGCCTTTATAGATGTCGTTCAAGAAAACTGTGGCAAAATTATTTACAATTCCATTTTACTCACGGCATTGAGATTTTACGGGCAATAATCAATTTGCAATTTGCGTGTAAGTCTACAAAAAAAGTATTAACATATTTAAAAAGAAAAAAGCTGCTAAATTTGCCGTACTCGAAAAAAATTAGCATTAAATTATGGTAACACTGAAAGTTTTGCATAAAATGTAACAAAAAACTACATTTAACAGCGCCAAGAATAAATTACTTAAACCGAGTCTCTGAGAGCAAAATTCCCATTTAAAAACATATTGTTATCTCTGTTTTATCAATGATAATGACAGAAATGACGATATTTTCTACAGAAGGCCTAAGAAACCAACATTAGTACTTGTTGTACTATATTTTATTTTTTTTTGTTTCAGTGTTACCATGTTTGTTCTTAATTTATTTTTCCACGAAGCGAATAACTGCGCTCGATCGGCATTTTTGTAAGGTACGTCACCACAAGGGTGAACACTAAAAAGTCGTACGTGTCTTCTCGCTTAGTGGAAAACGTGTTTAAAAACTACTAGTTTAGATATTTACGTGCGTTTGTTGTGCAGCTGTTACAAGGTTACCTGCTCGTTGAGTTTCTGTGGTATGACTATGAGAGTGGTGGCCGTGTTGCCGATGCCGATTGTCAGGAAGGATATGCTTAACGCTGGCACCTGTTGTTTGTGTGGCACACACATATATACGTCATGAGTCGCATTAAGATAACAACAATTTGTTAGTATACATGTTTCAAAAGAAATGATAAATTAAGCTGCTTATATTTCACTTTTAAGGCGTCAAAATTAGGAATAACCATGGGTTTCTGAGAACGGAATCTCTATTTACAACATATTATTATCTTTGTCTTGTCAAAGATTGGTTTGATGATATGTTTTATACAGACGATCTTAGAAACCCACGGGTATAATATCGTTATATCAATGAGTTTGATCCAATAAGTATGTTACATTATATCTTAAATATTATGCAGCGAAATTCGTCCTCCAGTAGATTAAATTAAATTAGAATCAAATGTTTTCTGAGTAAATGCAATGTAATGAATAAATACATACATTATTAGAATATAAACACAATACATACATAAAAGTGGAAAATAATACATAGAGTAAACAGAAAACAATCGTAAAATTGTTGAAAACTTCAGATATTCTCATGATAAATAAAAAACAATTATTAATTTTTAGACCTTGAATAAATAAGAATACATAAATAAGTTCCAAGTTAAAGGTCATTTGAGTCATTGATACAGATAAAATAAAAATTAATGCAATACAAAAAAAGGTATTACGATAATCTATAAATCGCTGGTTATCAATACAGACATAGATTACTGTCTTTACAGTCAAGATTAGAAGAACATATATTAAAGATTATAAAGAAATACTAATTAACTTTAAAATAGAAAAAATAATATAAATGTAAAAAAAAAATTAAAAGAATCCTTACTTTACTGCTACATTAATTCTAAAATGAACAGAACAAACTTAATTTTAACTAAAAAAAATAAAAATAAAATATTAATTCTTTTAAATTTTTTAACTAAAAAATAAAATATTTTTTTACATACCTGCCATGTAGCTTCAGGATGGTAGCTGATATGGTACAATGTGTATGCAATGTACAGCTGGAATATGTATCCTCCGAAGAGGAAAGGCAGAAGGTAGGAGAGGCCGCGCCACATCCAGGAGTGGAAGCCCTCTATCGTAATGTCCATGTTATGCCTTGCACCGAGCGCTTTCAGCCTGTACAATACTCCACTTTGATATCTGAACTGCATGTATTGGACTACACCTGTGGAAAAAAATTACAATATTGATTATTTTATGGATGGATGGATGGAGTTAGATAGATGGATGTTTGAAAGTATCTCCGGAACAGCTGTAGGGATTTTGTTGAAATCTGGCATAGATGTAGAAGTTAGTCGAGAACACATATGCTACTTATTAAGTATTTTTAAGGCTTAAAATAAGATTATTATGTAATTATTTAAAATTTAGTTGTCTATATTAATGGTGCATTAAATGTATGATTACAAACAAATTCCTTTCTCTTTATATTATCTATATTTAGTTAGTTTATCATTCTTCAAAATGTGGAGTGTAATCAGTTAAAGATCACGTCTGTTGAGAAGCTTTTATCGACATTTAATCAGTGTGATTAACGATATTTCTGAATACTTAGTACACGGTGATTGGTAGTCAAATGAATGTTTTACAATTTTATGTATCACGCGTGTATCGCACGATCACAATTATCAGAATATCATTCTAGTACTTAAAAAAAAAATTAAATTGTATCAGTTTAATAATTTAAAAAGGTTCAATATAGAAAAAATCTTCAATAAAGTTGTAAAGAATATTTTGTCCCAAATTAGTATCGTCAGAATAGATTAACAAAAATTTCTTTATGTTTTTGTTAAGTATTAAGAAATTAAACTAACATTTGCCTGCGACATCGTCCGCGCGTAATGAAAAAAAATCTAGTAATAAAAATCATCCAAGAATATTGTAGCTTCACAATAGTGTAAGAATTTTTTATATTTAAAAATTATTTTGATATCCATACTTACTAATATAAGCAATAAACCACATAAATGTGTGTCTAAACTCATTCCATGGTGTATTCTGCGGCCAGATGAGAAGTATTCCAGCCACCACTGTCGATATGAAGTGATGGAGTCGCCACCAACCTTTAATCCTTGATCCATTCACCTTGAGAATGCTTTCTCTTATCGTCAATGTACAATAATACCATACCAAAAGGAATATTAATATCAATTGAAGTGGCCTGAAAAGAAAAAATATATTTTATCATCACCACTGAAGACTCGGAGACTACCCTAATTAGGGGTAAATAGGCAATAGTCAATTACGCTGGCTCGGTATGAATTGACTTCACACATCATTGAATTTCTTTGCAGATGTGTGCAGGTTATTTCAGACTTTTATTTCTGTTAACCAAATGAGAAAAAAGTGACATGTATATAGAAGAATAAAATATAGACAATATTACCTGAAATTGATATAAAGGTTTGCTACAGCCAACACAAATGCTATTGCACTAAGTATTAACTTAAACTTCTCATATTCGTCTTTATATTTGAATCTGTAAGTAAAAGTAAAAATATTTAATTAATTCATTAATTTATTAAATAAGGAAAGCTAGATAGATAGACTAGCTAACTAGATATAACAACTAACACATGCATTAGTAAAAAGAAAAAAAATAGAGTTCGGTGATTGTTTTTTTTCGTGTCTTCATTTATACTTACTTATCATTTTTATTCAATATGGATACATTGACGTTTCCGAGTATAATCCTTAAATACAGACTGTTCTGTTTAGGCAAAGTGGCTTCTATTTCATGTAGCATAGCTTTCCTTTTCATTATCTCCTTCTCCAGGTTAGCAACACGCTCATCTTTCGTCAAACCTTTTTTTTCTAATCTGGAAATTAAGATTATACTATGGTAATATTTTTCTATTAGTGAATTTTATTGAAGACTAGTTTTTGCCTGCGACTTCATCTGTGCGAAAGTAAAAAATGTACTTTCAGACTGTTCTACTAAATCATCAAATGTTATCGAATTCATTAAGCCACTTTGATTGTTTTGTGAAAAACAATGAATTATGCTTAATCATTACTAGATGAAATGCTATCGAATTTTATCAAAATTATACTTTGCAGTTAATCAATTCTTTTAAACCGAGAAGTGTGAATAGCAACAATTCTAATCAAAATTAATATAATCTATGTTTCTTATCTAATCATGATTTAATGTGTCCAGAACAATATACATGCAAAATAACATTCTTAAAAGAATTACCTTCAACTAATAAAAAAAGTCAATGAGTTAGAAAGATATTGAATAAACATTAATTGTCAAAACATGTTACTTAAACTTATTACTATTAGTAAAAAAGTGACATTGCTTTTGATAAAACACATTTTTTATGCTAATGTTGTTACACTAAATTTGATTTCCTTATTTAAATTGAGTCTATATTTAATTAAGGAAGGAAAAAGTTTCTATTCAATATAGTAACACACAGATTAAAATAAATATAAATCAAAAATAAATTTTCAGTTTGTAATGAACAACCTTTATCTATTAAAAACACTACAAGGCTTTTTAGTAAAAATTGTCTTTATCAAGACTTAACTAAATCTAAATTTATTAAATTCTTACTGACTTTATTTTATAATATTTACTTTAGCATTAACAGTGATAATCTTTAATAACAAATTGTATTGATAACTGTTGTTTATACATGATAAGTGAATGATTGGATAAGTTGTATCTGACCTTTTGAGTGCTCCGTTTATAACGGACATTCTATATCTTTGATGATTGAGTTCCTTAACGCATGCAGCTTGCAGCTCCCCCACTTCCTCCAACTTTGTTGCATAATCCTTGTTTATAGTCTGGAATAAAAGGACTGTGTTACTTATGTTTATTTATATTTGTGAAAAGTGATTAAGAAAATAATTTAATTTTAATTTAAAAAGTGGTAAATTATATTATTTTAAAACTAAAAAATTACTAAACTATTTTGTTTACACTGTAGAAATTTCTTTTATATATAGTTAATAAAGGATTGTTAAGATTTTATTGGAATTTTCGCTGAATATAAAATTATCATAAATTACAAGGGTTTATTGTTTATTTGTCAAACCAAATATTTACACCATGATTTTAATTTGCGTATCAAATATAAAGCCACCTATTCAGATTTATTGTTAATAAATAACATTCTTACACGCAATTAAAATGTATACGATGTAACAATTTCGCTAATACATCAAAGCAGATAGTGATAGGTAAGCAAGAATGAAAACAAAGCATAAAATTATTAGCATTTATCTGTGGTAAAATTAGTTCATATTAAGGGTAAAGAAAGTTTTTTCAAGGGATTAAAGTTCATGTGAGAAACTAAACAATGGCTAATGTGTACCGAGAATCCAGACAGTTTACATACCTCGAGACGTTTGTAGTCTGCAAGCAAATCCTGCCACTCCTTCATACATTCTTCAATATCCATTTTTGTAGGTGCAAATTTAAGATAAATAAAATGAACGAATAGATGTAATATATTCAGTACTTAGAAGTAAACTTTAATTCTAATGCCCATTGCTTGCTCTGCTATAAATTGTCAAGATGTGCGGGTATGTCGTGCGGTGCGGCGTGTCAAATAATGACTTTTAAAAAGAAGTCTGACATTGACACTAGAGTAACTGTTGGAAAATGACAATTTAAAATGTTACCAACTAAATAATTGTTTAAAAGTACCGTTTTGATGGGGTTAGGTAGAAATAAACTTTATGTTTTTGTTTATATTTTTAAAAGAATGTGTGGATGTTTTTAACTTTACAGATTAATTAACGCTGTCTTTATAATTGAAAGTTCATCATATTTCCTTACCTAAATATAAGTACATAAAATTATTGATTTTTAATACATCAAAAACCTTGCAAGTAGCAAATTTTCTACCTTAGTCCTAACTTGTTCTTTCACCCAAGGTTTTTATTTCTAGCGTTATCTTTCAAATAGACATTCCTTATTGTACCAGAGGACTGGTGACATAGCGAAGCTTTTTACGATCGAGTCACTTAGGTAGTATCGTTGTCCATAGGGTATATTGGAAATAATACAAAAGGGTAAATTATATATTTAATTGATTTATTTACAGAAAATATTAGACCAAATCCTATTAAATTTTGGTTGTAACTTTCTATATAAAGTTGACAAAAACAGTGATTACATGCTGTATGTACAAAATCCTCGTGTATGTGGGCTCAGTGAACTGGTTGCGGTAGATCTTGTCTGTTGTCGGAGGATTTTGTTCGGATACACATATTAATATTAATTTAAGCAATAATGTTGGCATGAGTGCAAATACTATTAATAATCGTAATACAAATTTCTTATTCTTGTTTAAATTACATTATAGTTTGCAAGCTTTAAACATAAGACTTCCCTCTAATTTCACTCAAGGAGATTATACGATATCTCTTCAAGTGCGAAGAAAAACGAAATTAGAAACATTCAAAGATTCGTATTGCATCGAAACAGCTACAGAAACACCTACTAATAATTTGTAAGCATTGCAAGCAGATAATGCAGTCTTGAAAATCTATAAAAGCCATAAACACTTTTCATAAACAGTTATCTAAATATTAATAAGTACTGACTTCAAATCATATGAGATAGCAAGAAAGTATTTCTAATTATAATATAATCTCCTTGATCACTATTACCCAATATACATAGATTAAGCAATTATTATGCGGTGCCACTATATCGGTATAAAAATTCTATTAAAGTGGAAGAAAAGACTAAATATTATAGAAAATTCCATACAATCTATGACATTCTGACTTCAGCATTCATTAGAGTTATTCCAGTATCGCTTTTGTCATGCATGGCACCGCTGCAAATACTCCTGTAGTTCTCACATGTTAGCACTGCAAAGCATCTACTTATGACCATACTCGACTATCTCTATACCTAACATTACCAGGCAACCAAACTTCTCCATCTCATAAATAAATAACTAATGTTAAGAACAGAGTTATATCAAAGTTGCAACTAGCTACCTTAGAAAGGAGCGACATTAAAACATATTACTAATTATATCACACACTTCAATTTATGTAAATTTCTAGTATGATATAAAAGATAGTATTTAAAATTAAACTGTTGCAAAATAATAATTCTAGTATTATCGGCTTATAGTGAATTTCGTTTGAGACATTTAAACTAAATGCTGGTAAATAAATAGTTAAAAAAAAACTTTGAAAATATAACACTCTAACTTATAGTTAAAGTTTTGATTCAACCAAAACTTAAAATAAGTCGCTATTAAAAAGCTATCCGTTAAAAACCAAAGCGCGAAGCTCCACCGACAGTTTCAACTCTATAGTATTGAGTAATATGCAATGAGCTCGTGTCTCCAGGTGATATACATTAATGTTGTTGGCCTTCAAGCAAACAAACATAATGAGGATCGAATCGAATGGAGACAATCCCAAGCATTCATATTTACAATAAGATTTTAATGAACATGTGATTCGCGTAAAAATGACTAATTTTTATCAAATTTTATTTTGATTGTCATGAATAATCATCAATATAAAATGTAATAACACTAAATTATCCATAAACAAATCAAGGTACAAGGTTTTCAAGAGCTGACCGTATAAGAAAAAGTATTAACTATTCGTACGAAATAAAAATTACATCTAAACGCTCTTACGAATAAACAATAACTATAAAATAAAACAGAATAATGAAATGTTAAATTATAACACAGCTTTCAACTCCTCACTTCATCGTCACAGTGGAGTACGAGACTTGCTATGTCACTGGCATTATACATACAGCAGAACTAGCCTTGTGTCGCATTACAAAATGTTAAATTAACAAACATCTAAAAAGCTGTTATATTTTAATGGAATGTAACAAACTAATAAAATTTCCATATGGAAGATGATAGAAGGTGACGGTGACATAGCACAGCCAAGTACACCACCGAGCACAATGAGCTAAAGGACAAAATTTGAATAAATTATCAAAACTATTTTTATCCTTTCTAAAATTATTTTAAAACATTAAAATCGAAACTCATAACGTTCTCATTGCAGCAATATTGTGAAAAATAATGATAAAGATATCATCGGTGAGTTTAAGTTACTAAAATGGCAATGCTCTTAGCGACACTCCCAAACTTTGACGGTCAGATCGACGCTGCCCGAGATCACGTATGGCAAGCTCCTGTGGAAATCTGAAAACATTTTACATATTTTACAAACAAAATTACAAATTAAATCCAAGTTATTATAATACATTGTATAGTGCTTTTTTACTTAACATAATGAAGTAATATTTCAACTTCTAGAACATTGGTAATGATTACTATAGTCGAAACTGGCGAACATATTTTTCCTGTCTTATCAAATAGAGGACAGATATATCAGACAGACAGAAATTTTTGCGGGAATGTATGTCAATTTCATTGTGACCATACCTTGGCTTGATATTAGCGAGTGACGCGACATTTACTGAAATCAGTTGGACATGGGGTGGAAGAAAGTGGAGCTGTGTGTCTCTGTATGTGCGTGCATATCTCACCGAGGCTGGTGGCGAAGTGCTGATGCGCATAGAGCGTCTTGAGGCAGCGCGTGTGTGCGACGTCCCACACGCGCAGCGTCTTGTCGTCGGAGGCGGTGAGCAGGTAGCGGCCGCCGGGGTGCCAGGCCGCACCGCGCACCCAGTTGTCGTGCCCCACCAGCGTCGCCAGGCACTGACCCGTGCTCACGTCCCAGATCTAACCCAAATACAGCATTACACAACATGTCTAGTATCCAACTGTCCTGATTATGCCTTTCTACTCGTACTTGTACGTTTCCGTTGGCATATATTTACAAAATTCCATGAAGATTACTATTTTTCATTTGAAAATACTAGGCTACAGGTTTTCTTTGACAATTCAAGTATACATACTTTGACGGTCTTGTCGCGGGAGCCACTAGCGAGGAAGGGTCCGGCGTGGTTGGCGCGGCGGTTGTCGCCGCCGGCGGCTTCGTTAATGGCCGCGGCGGCTGCCTCAGGCGCCCAGGCCACGCACTCTACCACGTGCTCGTGCTCTCTCAGCTCCATCTGATAACACACATTTCAATTGATAACAATTTATAATTTTTTCTTAATACCAACAGTTATAGTAATCCCATAATTTCGAGTATTTATGTACAATAATATCTAAACTAACGTCTAAATTCGTTAGTACATTTAAAACCAACAAAATAAACTAAATATTTTGGTAGTAATTGTAAGAGAAGGGGGCAAACGAGCTGTGGGAACACTGAGGTGATTAATGCTACCCATGGATAGATGTTCAGATGGTTACCCTCAAAACCAGAGGAACTGCAGATGTGTTGCCGACCTTAAAGTAAATGGTATACTCGCTTCTTGAAGGTCCCTAAGTAGCATTAGTGGTAGTATGTGGGCGTACATTTTTCGTAGTTTGTGGGTATGAGTACGTACTTTGCATTCGTTAGCGTTGTTATCGGTGCTCCAGATGCGCACAGTCTGGTCGTTGGAGCAGGAAGCGAGCAGTGCTCCGTCTGCCGACACACGCACCATACGCACCCACTCACGGTGACCCTTGAACGTCTTCACACAGTACCTGAACACAGATGATTAGTTATCAATGAACTAATTGAAGTTGAACTATGAAAAGCAGGTCATAATAACCTGCATATGATGCTATTACTATACACAAGAAAGCAACTGTTAATAGAAGTCTTTTTAGTAACTATTTTTAAGGATGATTTGTTCTCAAATGTAACAGCACCTCAACAACACAATATTATGCCTTTGCTTTTGGAAACTCTATATTCCAACATCTTGGCTATGTGAACTAACCCAGTGGCGACATCCCAGGCCTTGATAGTCTTATCCCTGCTGGCGGAGTAGACGAGGTCGCCGCTGGGGGAGAACGCGACAGAGGACACATTGTGCTCGTGGCCGTGCATTGTCTTTATGCACTCGAACGTCTGGTTAAAGTCCCACAACTTTATCGACATGTCGGCGCTGCATGATACTGAAAAACAATATATCAATTTTAAAAAAGGGTCTTGATAGACAGATAGACGGACAACGAAGTGATCCTATAAGGGTTCCGTTTTTTATCTATGAGTTACGGAACCCTAAAAATAAATTAATTGTGTCATGTACACATAATCTTTATTGTATTGTATGTACACATTTAATACTTAAGAGTTTTGTAAAGATTTTACAAATTAAGAATTTTAAGGAATAATGTGCATTTTAAAAATGATGATAAAAATTCAGATTTGAATTGGAACTTTAACTTTCTATTTCAAACATTGTTTCCTTTGTTCAATATATTTTTAGTACACTAAAATTGGAAAGAATCAAAACAATGCTGTAAAATAAGCAAAAACGAAGTGTTACTATGAATAACTAACCTAGTAGCTTGCCATGATGATCGAATGCGATGTCCTGTACGGAATCGGTGTGCCCCTTGAGGGTTCGTTCGTATGTGCCACTCTCAAACTCCCACACTCGGATAGTGGCGTCCTCGCTCGACGACACCATCAAACTGAACACTGGATGAAATACTACCTGCAATACATATAAAACGAGGTTTAATTAAGAAATCAGATTTTTAACACGTACAGTACCACCGACTCGCCCAACGAATTCATTTGAGTTTTAATCTAGTTAATGCTTAAGCTTAGTAATTATTAAGTTCCTTGTATGAAGTATATTTGAAACAAAAATATATTAAAGCATTCATCATGTATGAGTAAGAAATTGTTTGTTTTAACAATGGCCGAATTAGTGATATTTGCGCACGCGTGTTCACGCACGTACTTCTCTGTAAAAATGAAACGAAATTGTGTCTTCAAATTAGTTTTAAATTGATTAATTAGTTACTCTGCGTAAAGAACTAAAATGTAAATAACGGTATAAAGATATTTTTAGGTAAAATCCGAATAAATGCAGGTTGACCATGGACTAAAATTGAAATAATATCAATGCCAAAAGCAAAGATAATATTTGATAGCAATCGTTATATAACTGGCTACATAAAAACATTTTGTAAAATAATCTCAAACTCATATTTGCATTGATTTAACACGAATAGTAAACAAAGGGCACAAATATAGTTATCAATGCCATATGCTCCATCATCTTTAATCTAATACAACATTTTTTTTATGTTTAGACTTGTTACGTAGGTGTTATTTTATTGGTATGTTACTTTAGTAATAGTAGCCCGGTGTCCGGTTAGACAGAACTTCTCCGGCGGCCGGGGTATCCACTCGGCTGGCGTGCGCTTGCCGCGAGCGGGCGCGCCTTCCATAAATTCCTTTTGAGCTTCGGAGAGCTTCGATTCTAATTCCATCACCTGAAATTCATCACAAAAATCTTGAATAACAACTTATTACAATATAATCCGACAAATCAAAAAAGATCCCAAGCTCGATTAGTTTAAAAGTTCTACAACTCGTAATTTGACTTCTTTGCTCCGTCTATTCATATAGATTACGGACAAAAAATGTTCCCTTGGTTTTTTAATGAAGAATATATTAAATAAATTTAAGAATTATTAACCTTCCCATTATGTTAGCCCTTTCGTCGTATGTATTTTAATTTCTAGAAATAGCACGGGGCATCTGGTATGCAGAGTTTGTATTCGACCTAGAAAACTTTGACGACACGCCGATCGATCCATTCCATTGCCAAAGGCCAGAAGCTTTTACAGCGTGCAATCTAAGTTTTTCAATTTTCGAGCTAAAGATTTAACGACCATTCCAGCAGTCAGTTAAAAGACTGCATAGAATTAGATTATATTTTCTTATGAATTAAATATTGTTTTTTGCCAACTACGGCAAGAACGGTAATAACAATCTAAAATCTAATCTATCTATTATAACAGAATCTAATACATAATACACAAATACCGGTTTTTATTTTTCAACCTTTAGTCATAGTATTGATATCTGTATTAACGAAACAGGAAATAATGTTATTTAGTTACGACATAATTCAGATTTCAAATCCAGTTTAGTGTACGTACTTTATTAAAACACCAAATATTTAGTTTCTGACTGAGAGCTTTCTACCAGTAGCTTTTTACCATACAAAAATTCATAGTATAGGCTAACATTATTACATTTTTTATGACCACCTCATCACTATGCCCCTGCATATGTAGAGATAAACTTCAGAGGTAAGAAGTCTTTGTTTAATTATAACGCGATATGTTTCAAAAAAACTCTGTGAAAGTTAACTAATACTACCTATATTGAAGAATGTAACAAACCTTCTTTTGGAGCCTTATTACGGAAGTCCATTTCTTCTCCAGTAGGCCGCCGATCTTGCGGTCTATTTCGCCGGTCATTTCGGCCTCCTTTTTGAACGCCTCCAGCGCGTCCGTATACCCATTGCTGCCCAAGTAATCAGCGATAGCTTTGTTTCTGAAAGTAAATAAAGAAAATTATTTAAAAATAGTTCAAATATATATAAAGCATATTATGATATTATATACAGACGAGAAAACGAATGCTAAGTGGCATATCGTTGGTTTCTGAGACCAAGATCCAGTTTAAAACAAATTGTTATTTCTATTTTTTCAAAGATACGTTTTATACAGGGCTACATTTTGAGCTCAGAGACTAGTCATATAATTCTGTAGTACATTTGTGTTAATTTTAGACAAATCTAGTTTATTTCCTTGTTTCATGTATTTATAAACAAACTAGCTGTCGCCAGCGACTCCGACCACGCAGAATAATAATATAAAAACTTTATAAGTAACCTATGTGTCCTTTCAGACTATGTTCTACATCTATGTCAAATTTCAGTAAGATCCGTTGAGGCGTTCAGAAGATATCTTCAAGCAAACATCTAAACATTCGCATTTATAACATTAGTAAGATATGTTATTACGATTACTCCCACATCTATTACAGCATGTAGGAATAAGTATTTGTAATCATTACACAATATTATTTGCACGTGATAGTGTACAAACACTCGTTCATTTCTACATGCGTGGGCAGATCAAAGACATTGTAGTCATTAGACTTACTTGTATTGTCTTACCTGTAATACGCTGTTATGTTAGATAACATTTACATAAATAAATTATCGTCCAATATATAACGTTTTAGAACCTCTGTCCACTTTTCTCTTATACGTACTTTATGATATATGAATGGTTGTTATAATCTATACTAATATTATAAAACGGAAGAGTGTTTAAACGCGCTAATCTCAGGAAAAACTGGTCAGTTTTGAATAAATCTTTTTTTATTGGACAGTCCATTTATAGAGGAAGGCTTAAGGCTATATAACATTACGCTGCGACCAATACTTTTTTTAAATTCCGCGCGGAGGGAATCGCGGGCGACAGCTAGTTATCTATATGACAAGTATTTCCATGCAGTAACTAGGTTGTGTAGAATCGGTTATAAAAATTTTCGATTTTCGATGGTTATTCTCATGTAAATTGCAATAGAAAAATCCTACATTGAAATTTTGATAAACAAAAAGAAATGATTTGAATGTTATTTTTATTTCATTGTGCGAGAAATTGTCAAATATCTGTAATAAATTTAAAAAAGTAATAAAATACGTAAGTTATAGTTCTTATTTGTTCTATCCTAAATAGACACATTATAGTATACTTTATATTGTCATAATTCAAATGAGCATAACGTATGTGAATAAAAAGTACAAAAACAAACGACAGACAATGTAGAGCAGACGAGAAAAATAACAAAAGTAAGGAATTGTTTGTTCGTAGCAAGCTTTCTAAGAGAAATGTGTGTATAGGTTTGCTGGACTGACGATATATAAACTGCAATTTACTACTCAGACATTCAGAAACAATCTGTCTTGTTATAGAATTATTTATAAGGACTGCGATCGTAAATAATTTTCTAATCTTTGCAATACCATACAAGATAGTAGAAATAAATTGTCGTAAAAAAGCGATTATGCACTTGTAATTTAAAATTTGCGCTTTCCCTCAATCGATCATTGGTATTTATTAATGTTCTCTTTCAATGCAATCTATTTGTCACTACTATAAAGTCAATTACAGTAACTGAAAGTAAAAAAAAAACACATGAAACATTTGTCAATTAATGTACTGGAAGTGGAAATATTAAGACGGAGATAAAAAATTAATCTACGGAAATATTTCATTCAGTTCTCTATTGTGTAAATTTCATTTCTCGGTTGTTATATCAAGTTTCGATATCAACACGGTGAAACTGAATCGAATGTAAAGACAATCTGAGGCGCCTTTTGTTTGTGTGGGAGCAATCATGGCTTTTTTTAACAAATGAAAAGCATTAGCTGGTGGGTAGCAAATTACGAGACAATCAATCATCTGCCTTTCAAGTCGATTATAATTCAAAGAAAATAAATAGTATGAACTTATCAACAAAAGCGTCTGGATTAAAAGGAAAAATGTAACGCTTTAAAGTATACCCTACCTACTAAAATAGCCTAAATTGTTTAGGAAACTATCTGTTGCCCTCAGTCATACGAGCAGAATTTAAAAAAAAAATCAAGTTATAAATATAGCCCCATGTCACGCTGATATAGTATAGCTTGCCTTCAATAAAAGAATTTTCGCTTTAGCAGTTTGAAGCCTATTGCAAAATACATTCAAATCTTTATAATATTAGTATAGATAAGAGTTTCTTCCGAAGCTTTGGCAGCCTAGATAATAAAGTTAATCTCTTGAACCCTAATTGAACAAGGCAAGTTCATTGGCGATATGGATAGCGAAAGTTCCTGGCGTAAAGCGAGCCGCGACCGTTCGAGAAATTAACTTTCACGGTAGGTTTCCGCCGATACAAATCTGATTAAAGGGCACTTAATACTGTCACTGATAAACGAATAAAGATTGTCATAAGTTACACTGCATAGTTTTTTATTACCATTTATTACCAAAATAGCTGTCGCCCGCGACTCCGTCTTAATGAGTAGCCTTTGTTCTTCCAGACTATGTTCTACCATCTGTGGCAAATTTCATCAAGATCTGTTAAGCCGTTCCATCTAAACATTCGCATATATTAGTACGATTAATATTCAATAGTCTTAAAGTTAAAGACTTTTAAATACTTTTTGAGATCACATTAAAAGTACAAAACATTCTTTGGGAAATACTCTCTAACGGGACACAATAATGGCTGTCAATTTGGAAAAACATTGTGTTACAACTAACGGTTGAAGCAATTGGAAACAATAAAACGTTAACAACAACGAAACACCGAAGGACAAGTAAAACAAATTACAATTAGCATTATCAGTAAAGCATACGTAATTCATTGATTTACATATACATACGTGACCCGAAATTGTAACTGTGAAATAATTACAAACGCACCCAAAAAAGCGATGTTACGTATTGTTAAGTTGTAGACGGGAATGTGAACTACTGGACTAATCTTTTTATTATACACACGATGTTAGTGAACACTAAAACATCTATGATTAAACGAATTTACAAATTATGAGCTATTTAATTTTAATAATTTTGATTCGACATCCTACATAATATTTTACGAGATTCTAATTGTAATACCATTTAATGCTAAAAAAACATTCTAAGGCCACACAGCAGTAAAAGCGAAATTCTGTTTTTTGTTTGTTTATTATATGATTGTTAGACTATCCCATACAAATCAAGAAAAGATTGGCGAACCTTAGAGTAACGCAGACGTAATTTCAAAGGTAGCAGTTGCCAATAGCGACTATTTGTGCCAAAGAAGAGAAGTTTCTTGCAATTTTATGTGAGATAAAAAGAGAAACTTGCATTTGAATGTATCGCTTCAACTTGCACATTGCAACATCTGTTGTTAACCTTATTCGCTAACAGACAAACCGAAATTCCGACTCACTTTTACCGTTCATGAAGCAAAGGTCAAGATAATTTTTGGAAATAAAACGCGTTATTTAAAGTGTCCCATAAAAACCAAACATTCCAATGTAAAAGAAATCTCCGAATGATAGTAGACTCAGTGTAGATGTGAAACAATGTTACTAAGTTATTAGCGAAATTGGTTTCTAATTTGATATGTTTGTATAGATTTTATCAGTTTTTTTAGTAAAACTTCGGAATAAAAATCCTGCAAAAAATATAGAGTTTGTACAGTTAGGGTAGCTGCAAGCTTCCTTGTGTACAGCGTGGGTGGGGTGGTGCGAGGGTGTCTGATGCCGCCTACATGACCGCTATCGATCGGCGCCGACGGGTACAACTCTACGTCACTACTGCGTCATTTCTCATCCTTCGTCTGCGCCTTTTATTAGAAAAATTAAAATGTGTTAAATATATCTACAGGAGCTGACATTTAAATATAGATAGATGTGGAAGGATGACTCTAACAATAAACTTACTAATGTTATAAATACGAATGTTTGGACATATGGATGGATGAAAGTTTATTACAAGGTATCTCCAGAACGGCTGCATGGATCTCGCGGAAATTTGACAATAGATGTAGAGCATAGTCTGGAAAAACATATAGACTACTAATAAGGTTTTTTTTCGCGCAGACGGAGCCGCGGGCGACAGCTGTAACTAATAAATTCGTCCACTGCGAGTTTTTCAAAGTATATGCATGCAGCAACTACATACCTACGTCAACAAATTTATTACACAATCGATCAAGAATAATTTTACTATATCAATGCCATATCGTGAAACGTCTCTTATCGTTTTGCTGCAATTAATTTCAAAATATGAATGAAAGTAACACGGTTCGTAGTAAACTTGAATATTAATTTGCCTATGGATGGAAATTTCTTCCATGACTACGACGTAATAGCGCTCTAATGAAGGTAATAAATGAGATACGTTTAACGTAATGACGGAATAACCAATGTTTAGGGTTGGACGACAAGGGGAATGATATATCCAGAGGGTTATACTGCAAAGGGTAAGCCCATGACGTCATCGCGTTGTTAAATAAATATACAGTGGGTGGTAACTGGAAAGGAAAATTTTCCTTTGTATTATTTTCCGCTGCTTAGGAATTCTAACGAAATAATACTTCCAAAGTTGTTCTCGTATATGTGACACAAATGAGTCACGAAATTCTTTCCGTATTGCCCTGGCAAAGAGACTTTGAATTATTAATGGAGCATTTACAAACTTAGAATAAAATACGTTGCCAAATCTTATTAATATTACAAATGCGAATGTTTAGGTGGATGGATGGATGGATGTTTATTTGAAGGTATCTCAAGAACGGCTGAACGGATCTTAATGAAATTTGGTGTAGATGTAGAATATAGTCTGGAAGAACACATGGGCTTACTAATTGTTTTTTAATTCCGCGCGGACGGAGTCGGGGCAACAGCTAGTACCTTATATTTTAACGTGTTAGTAAGATAACGTGTTGTAAAATTTGTAAATGACTTAGATGAGATCATGGCTTAGTAACTTATATCCAAACGTATTGAAGTATTGAAAAGTGTAAAAATTAATGTTGAGTTTCACAAACACTAACATTTACGTCAGCATCAAGGTCTCATTCTTATGTATATAGTGCTTTATATGACTATCAAAAACTATAAACAAAATATAAAAAATATATTAGCAATAAATATTTTAATGCGACGTATATATCGTGATTTAATCCATCTCTAATTACTGCATTAAAGTCGTTATAAAACTGAATTTAAAATTTAGTCATTATCCCCATGGCGCAACAAGGGTAAATTGGAAAGATTAACAAATTGTTAAAAACTACAATTATATTAGGTTGTTTGTACGATTTTTACAACAGATTTTTTTTTCAACATTTCACATATAAACCACTGGCTGTCGCCCTTGACTTCGTCAGCGCGGTATTTAAAAAAAAAACATAATTAGTAGCCTATGTGTTCTACCAGACTATGTTCTATATGTACGCCAAATTTCATCGAGATTCAGCCGTTCTGGAGATACCTTCAAACAAACATCCATCCACACATTCGCATTTATAATATTAGTATTATAATCAACCTCTTAGACCATCGCTCTTTATAAAATGTCTATATTATTGTAGAAAAGAGCTTCGATATTAATAAAACATTTTTCCCCATAACTTTATTCTTTCAGGCGACATCATTTATGATCTAAACTTTAGTCAATGAATCACACATTCTTCCAATAAGAATAGGAAATCTTTCAATAATAAAGAAAATCAGTACAACGGTAAACAATTTATACGGAACCTATTATATCCGATAACAAAGAATTCAAGCAGTATGCGGAACATTTGTCTTATAAATAGAATATAGGCATTATATTAGTATTAAGGCAGCATAATATGCAGAATGCGGCATGCGGCAGAGAGGCGACCAGTGGAGACTGCATTCCTGACGTACCTCGTCCGACAGCCAACGGCTTTTGCTCCTTACAATTACAATGCCTCTTATGGGACCCTAGTCACTTGTCTAGCAAACATTACTGAAGCATGTTATTTACTCTCTAACCTACTTTTAGCCGTACGAATTAATTTCAACCCACACATATAAAATTTACTTTAAAAATGAATTTATTGACACTACTCAAGAGAGATCTCCCAATTACGAAATCAACACTAAGGACCACTTAACAACTTTGAGTACATCAGTAAGGAAATTTATTTTAACGTGTAAATAACGCTACGATTTAAATTATGTAAAGCGTAATACGCAACAGTAGTCTACAAGGTAATATTTGTATTCAAGATTTAAGGTCAATATTAAATACAAGATGTGCTATATCACCTGATGACGTTACCTGATGAGTCAAGTTATAAACTTATATTGACAAGCACCGGATGGACAATGTCTATGGAATTCAAGGTCTGGGATGACAGACAAAGTGCATTCGCTTCGAAGCTATTCTATAGCGGACTTTAAAATTGTAACTGACGATCGACAATCACGTGACGTCAGTTCTATACATTTTTGAAGTTTCTTTGGAATCGCCTAGAAGCGAATGCATTTTGCCTAACCCCGAAGTTGTCGCAGCCAAGACAAGCTCCGGACGGAAAATGTCTATGGAATTCAAGGTCTACGCGCTAGTTAAAATGTCACTTGTTGACGTTCAAAGAGGAGCAATTAAGGCCTGTTTCGTATCATCCATCTCAGTTATACGGTTGCCGTTCCTACTGCTACAAATAAAATGCGCTGCACAATCTAGATTTTTGACTAAAACCACGCTTAAATCACTGGAAATTACTGTCGTACAAAACATCGTATTAATTCAAAGCTTCTGAAATAAATACCTACGTGAATGGGTTCTTATTTAATTACCCACGTCAAAACCAAAACATGTGCAGAAAACACTGAGCTTCATTATAAAATCCCCATCGACATTTTATCTCTGATCAAAGTACTTGTTTTATAATAAGTGAAAGTATTCGGAACACAATAAACACACGCGTTGTTCTACTTCGACGTTTCAAACGGTGCAATGATAAACATCTCGTCTGTGTACACCGCCCATCGTCAATGGGGTTACAGCCGTGGGTGATGTCTTAGAATGTTATGTCATGGCTCACAAGATTGATATGTGTTAAGCAAGTGAAACATATGAGATATAATTACGTATCAAATATTTTGAGTACCAAAAAACACATGCAATCATATGTAATTGTCTGATGAAATTATCTTTAAATATATCAATAAATCTTTTACTTTCCATTACAATTTTTTATTACGAAATTGATTTATGTACGCAAATCGGCACTGAATGGGTTAATTAATCGTTAAATGAAAGAGATCGGTTCCTGAGAAAGGCTAGTTTTGAAACTTCAGTAATGTTTTCCTATAACTAAGTTTTAATTAATCTAAAGCGTTCAATAATATAATCTATTATTTGGCAGTACATATTTTATCAACGAAGAACATTATCTCAAGATTTACTCGTACTAAAATAGTCTGCAGTAACTTTCAGCCGTTTCAGAAATAATTTTCATTGTGTACATACAATTGATGTCAGGGTTACTGTGTGATCTAAATATATCAAACTGTTTGGTTAATACTAGTGGACTTTTGAAGACGATAGTTTGACAAGTCCACTATTAGTAATTTTATATTAAACACTAACAGACTACAATCCTATAAATAAAATTCTTTTCTGTGTAATACATCCATAATTAGGAAAGATCAATAATTAAAGATACATCATTAAAATTTATTTGATTATTATACTATTAAAACCGGTTGATGACTTTTGGCGGTAATAATAAAGATGATGTCATACGACATGCTTCAAAATACTGATATAAGTTTTATTTGCGTACACAATTTTAAAGGTCTTCGAAACAATAATAACTAAGGAATAAAAAAGTTCTATTCCCTTGTCAAGTATTGTCTATTCCTTATAGAACTTATTAGAAGAAACGTAGGAGAAATAAAAATACGAGACATTAAACGTTATTTATAAATACCAAGAACGTAGACAGCAAAGAGTCGCGTGGTTAATGACGAACTAGAATTTAAATTGAAAACGATCTTCATTAACGCTCAGCGGCTTTTATCGTGATGAAACAAAAACATAGAGTAAACATGTTGTGACCAACTAAGATGTAGGTACAATAATATTATTTAGTATTTAAGAAAATTATACTTAACAACATGACTAATTATCATAGAGTATTAAAAAACTTTAACCTTCATATTGCAGTTCAAAGGTTTGTCTTTCTACTATAAACTCGGACAAATAGTTATAGAACTAATATCAAAAGAAATTAATAAATTAAGAAAAATGTTTTAGTGTCAATTTTTTCGTATATACTTTACTGTAAAACTCTACCTAATGACTAAACGGAATGACTTCCTCACTCGTAAGTAATAACGGGACGAGCTTCCTCTTTACAAGTACTTATGTAGGACAAGAAGCAAATATCGAGGTTACGTATGAACGTCATTTCCAAGACAATTCATAGCTAAAGACAAAAAAGTTAATTACAGAGTTCACAGAGCATCACTGAAAAACAGTAAACATAATTCTTAAGTTTCATTGATTTGTAACGTCAATTAAATCAATTTCTTACTATCTTTTCATAATAAATATAAATTCATTGACCTCTAAATCAAACACATACATGCAAATATGTATATTTTTTATATCATTATTAAGCAAACGAGCGAACGGCCACCTGAAATCGCTGAAATGGCGAAGCGACCGTTGCCAATAGACATACGCAATTATATATGCGTTACCTACCTTTAATTGACGGAGGAGAGAATGCATACAAAGAGAATATTTTCTATATACAAAATAGTGTGGAAAGGGAAATATTTCCGAATTCATATATATGTAATAAGTATGTAATGTAAGTTACCAAAATAGAAGTGTATGTATATAATAGAAATAGTGAATTTGAAAGAATGAAAGAAAGGAAAACCTAAACAAAATAGCATGTAAAAGTCACAACAAATTAAAAAGCACACGTGTAAACTGCCTGAAACATGTGACAAGAGATTATCCAACAAGGAAAAGCGCTCACTCGGTCAGAGACACGGTGATGCAACAAAATGGCTTAATGTATTAAGGATGCTGTCACTCGAAGGCTCCGGCTACAAGAGCACGATCGCATTTCTATATGTGTTACATAAGCAAATATACCGGTAGCTACGCACTTGTTACATTACCATGTGAACTGGATTGATATCTTTTTAAATGGCCTTATAAACGTCATCAACTGTACATGGATAAGAAAAAGAACATGAGACTATAATTTGCTACAGTTCATTGCCGCTTTGCTCTTATCGTTGTAAACGTAAACATTAAAAAAAACTCATTCAAATATTACATATATACCTATATTATTATAATACCTATTTTTACTACAAGAGTCATAATATTTACCTATGTACCTACGATCAATAGTGTCTAGTGGATAGAATATTAATTGTTAGATGCTTTTAAAATAAAACAACTAATAGTAGGAAATGAATGTGCTGTAAACACAAATACATGTATATAGTCAATAACTAATGAATGAAACAACTCCTAATAGAGTTTAAGTATAAGACGATCTTCTTAATGGGCGTTGTAATATGTCTGCGTGTTCAATGTAAACTAGCATGACGCATATGACTCAGAGTAAATAAATATATTAGAACAAAATTTACTAACTCGATATTAATCTGATATACAGTTGAACCTGGATAAGCAAGAGTCCCGAGTTTCTACTTTGACTGTATAATTATCAAATACAATAGACGACTACTAGGGTTTCATACAAATAAGATAGTTTGTGAAGGGTAAAAGAATAAATAAGGGTAAGGTTAAAGACACTATATTGTAATCAAAAATAATATAAAACAATTTAGAATAGTTCGAGAACAGTATAAACAATCGTCACTAACAGACAGACAAGTTTATTTTTATTGATGTTTACCAGAATAGGCGGTGGTTCCCTTTCACTTCGCATTGCAAAGAATTTATTAAGGAACAGGCCGAGGTCTTCAGGTCACGACACCACAATGGGTAATACAATAAAAGTAAAAGGCACAACCAATTGTACAAATACCATAACAGTGACTAGAAGATTCCATAAGCAATAGAGATCGAACTAAATTACATAATTGCAGACAATAGACAAATAATTCGAACGTAAATCTGAAGTTATTTGAATTAAAATTAAGTCGGAAGTTTGCTGTATTGTAGCATATTAACATTTGTTACATCTATAAAGTTTTCGCAAACGTAAAAGCTACTATATCGAGTCTAATAACACAGCTGATTCATTAAAGCGTTTCGGTAAGAGATGTTATTATAGATAGTAAAATTTATTACTTGACTTTGGCATATGATTTTATAAATTATTCATACGGGGTAATAAAAATCTGTTATTTTGAGGCACCTTTCATAACCGATGTATACTTCAAAATAATTCTACATATAACATTTGATCAAAAAGAATAATGTAATGTATTTATTAGAATTTCTTATTAGTTCTTCTTCTCCGGAATGGTAAAGCATATCAGAACAAGAATAAAATATACGCAAACATCATAGGACAGAAATAAGCACTGATTATTATTGTACATAATAACATACATATTTATGTAAACTTTCATAATCTTAATACGAAAAGTACTAATTAAAAGGGCAAGGAAGAAAATGCGTAGTACTCCAAATCAATCTATCATTTCGTACAGGAATTCAGATTAATGAAATAAATAACCATAAATTCTCTAGTTAGGTCACTAACGTTCTAATCTTCGCTTATAATATCTTTAATGACATTACAGTGCGGTACACTAATACAGTTACTATCTCATTAATCTGTTGAGCAAAAAGCTCGAGTGGTTTTATTACAGGTTCTTTGAAATCTGCAATCAGCATCCGAGCCGTATCAATAACGTAAGTATAATGATGATGAGATTTCTAGGTTCATAAAGAAAGTTGCAAAGCCGAGGGACTGGAGGAAGGCGCCGACACCGAGGTCAACGACATGGCGTTATGAGAACACTGTTACTTTCAACGGTCGAGCGAGGTACAGGACCGCTGGCTAGCCCATGATAACACGCGCTCATACTACGACCAAACTACAAATGAGCAAAAAACAATTGGTTTAGATGATAAACATTTAAAAAAACATATGCTTGCTTCGATGAAAACTTGATGACACATTTCTACCATTTTACACCCCTTTTGTGATGATTCTCGTGGAGTCCAGGTTAGTTTTCACTACTTTTGGTACATTAGATTAAGGCTAAGGTATTGGAAAACATGTTCATTTCATGTAATAAACCTGGTACCTTAAAATTGTTATTTTCTTAATATATCTTTTACAATAGATATATAGATATCTGCGATAAAAAGATACGGATGCGATTTCGTTTTTTATCATAAGTATTAAATATGAAGAAGGCCGCCAAATCTATATGGGCCAGACGTGAACGGATAATTGACGTTTTCAATAAATCGCGGATATATTGAATAATGAAAAGCAACAGGGAGATTGCAGAGGGATGCTGGAATACCGCAATGCAGTATTACCTATACTGCTTGGATCGACATCTTACGGCGTAGAAGAGTTACGTAGTATATTTGTTTATTGTTCTTCATATTCAATTAAATTAAATTTATACACAAAACTTGTATTTAATTCAACTACAGATATTTAACTATGCAAGTAACAGCCTGTGATAATTATAATTAAAAAAAAAACGAAAAAAAAGGACTGGCCGTGAGTTTCCAGTTGGTCGTAACCCAAAGCGCCTAGACGAAAAAAGTTTTTATTTAACCCAATACACGTTAGATAAATTAAGGTCTGGGTAATACTCCTTTACATATTATTAAAAAAAATCGATACACAGAACAAAGGCGTTAAACCTTCAAGGGCAATCAACCAACGATAGTGGTGCGTAGTACAGTGACCTAAAGACCAGGTGATATATTTATTTTCTTTACAATTTGCAACAATATTAATCTAGGTTAACCTAAATGGTGATTATCCATTTTAAACATTACGAGGCATATTGTTTTTAATCTTATGTGTGAAAAAGACGTGATAAAGTTGTTCGAAGTCATTGGCAATGGGAATAGATTATAATTAGCTGTTTACATACTGAACTCATATCATTGTAAATTGAAGACCTACAATTTTTATTTAAAGTACATTGTCATATAATGAGTCCATAGAGATAGTCTATGTCAGATACTGCTTAAGCATTTGCTTTTTGATCCATAATGGATGCCATTCCATGTGACATATGCATGGTAGTATGACACTTTATTTCTAACATTTCTTTAACTTCTATAGTTAACCTGCATTAAAAAGAAGTTGTATTTATTCAAGGATCTTCCTACATTTTACTACTCAATGAGTGCCATAGATAGTGATAAGTCCTAGTTAACAGCAAGGATGTTAGTTCTGTGATAAGAGTGTGGATGCTACTATACATAGAGTTATTTACATATAGAGACAAGCTTTGGACCAGGATGTGGTTGTCTTATATACTCTGTATAGTGTAACATTTATATATTAATAAACAGTTCGGAAAACTATAGATAAAGTGAATGTAAAAATAATTTAAAAAAATGATTATATTTACATGTGTTAAAATGATATACTAAAAAAACTATTTGTAATCACAGGATTTTTATATCTCAATATCGTAAGTTACATCATCATCATCATAATCAGCCTAGATTTATTCACTGCTGGATGTAGGCCTCCCCCATCGATTGCCACAATGTCCGGTCTGTGCCGCCCGTATCCAGTGCACTCCCGCAACCTTGACCAGGTCATCGGTCCATCGTGCGGGAGGCCTACCTACGCTGCGTCGACCCGTCCGCGAAAGTTACATCAGTACTTCTTAAATAATCCATATGCACGCAGTACAATTCTAAAAAAAGTCTATCTTGATAACAAGTCCTATTGTCAATGACGTAACTGAACAGGTTATGGTGGCAATATACGAAAAGTCTGTTGATATCTATTTTGATGTGGACTTTTGTTACCTAAAATAGTACTCTTGTAGAACTATAATACCTCTAATTTAAGATAGTACTTACAGCTCCTCTCGTTGCCGTTGTGACAACACCATTTTCATCGTGGTCGGGTGACGCGTGAGGCGGCTGGCCCGGGTCGTTCGCTGCACAAGAGTCTCACTCGTTCACGCGGGCGACGGCGGGAGCGCCGTTGCCATTATCACACCTGTTCACAATGAAAAATAAACATGTACACATCTGCCCCAACATTCCTTGAATGCTTTATCGGATATTCTGAGCCTAATTAATGTAATTCTACAAATTCATCATGATTAATACATTCCAAGATGTACTAATAGTCAAACCTACAAGATGTTTTTAATATCATCAAATTGCTTTGGCCGATATATGTACATAGGGCCCATCAATATACTATATTAACATTTGTTATAGAGAAATGTATGAACTGACTTTCATACACTAAAGTTTTGAAACTTTGTCATTGTCTGCTTTGTCAAAATAACTAATAACTGTGATCTTCTGTAGCAGTATATTTCAAGGCTGCCTATGTAAGGTCAATGATAAGAGTATTTAATTATCATTAACAAATTTCTACATAGGATATATGTTTTAAATAGTGTACAAATTTGGGTTAACACCATATGGCCATTTTGTAATTTCCTTTAACTTTTAAGGTTTCAAACAATGAGCAATTTAGGTTTTCTTATGGCTTCTTTAAACTGGCTTATCTTTTTGACAAACAGCCTATTCTTTGTTATTAGCAGCAATTCAAATTACACAAGCATTTTATTATCATTTATAAATTTTAAATGTTTATGAAACAACAATAGTATTGAAGAAGGTAATAAACAAGTAAACTTAGATCAGATATCAATGGCTCCTGCATAAACTTTCATATTTTGAAACACAAATTTTGCCTTTCAAAAATACAATTTGTATAAGACAAAACTTTAAACTGACTGATTGATTACAAATTACGAAAGAACAAATATGAACATAGAATTGAAAACCAAAATCTACAGTTCTTCTTTCTGACATTATAACAGAAATTATTTATCAAGTTAATTTAAAAAAATATATAACAGGAGTTAAATCGGAAAATTCTGGCTTATGATAGTCTACATAGGAGCCATTTATTTATAAAACACTTGGTGATCCCAACTGACAATGTTCTTTCTTAATATGAATATTGAATTGAAATGTTCCACATTTTCTAAAGCTCCACTCAAGTTCCACCAATCCTTGTTCTAGTTTAATCATTACTTCAAATACAAAAATTCAATTATAGAATTTCTCATTATTAGAAGCCTTTAAAGAAAACTTTTCCTGACTGATAATCAAATCTAAAGAACCATTAGGATGTTACAATATGCTTTACGTAAAAATATGTTATTGAACCGCCAATAAGAGAATACCATACATCATCAACCTGCCCTTATCCCTATCGAGGGTCGGCACAGTATGTACTACTCCATACATCTCTACCAGCCGTCATATCCGAGTCTACCCCCTTCTTACGCATATCCTCATTCACACAGTCATTCCATACTTTTTTTGGTCTTCCCCTACCCTTGTAGCCATCCACATTCAATCTCATTACTTTTTTGCTTATATCATCATCATCCCTCCTCATAACATGTCCAAACCACGCTAATCTTTTACTCCTCAATTTTTCGATCACTGGCGCTACTTTCAAACTTCCTCTAATATACACATTTTTAACTTTATCCTTACTTGTCACACCACACATCCATCTTAGCATACGCATTTCAGCTACATGCAATCTTCTTTCATTCGAAACCTTAGTGGCCCAACATTCAGATCCGTACAATACAACAGGTCTTACGATGGACTTGTAGATCTGTCCCTTAAGAGAATACCATACTAAAGTGATAAATCAATATAATGAAAGAAACAAAAATCTTAGTTATAATCTTTGTATAATTATCATATTTATACATAAATTTGCTTAATAAATATCAAGAAGTGTGTATCTATATGATAAAAGTATATTTTGGACTATAAAACAATATAATAATAATAAAAACAATAATAAGACATTTAATCTGTTCAAAAACATATGAGAAATATGTTACAAATATGTATGTTTCAACAAAAAGAATTTGGAGTCTATTTATCTTTGATTTAACTAATATAGAGGGAAATATGTTTCTAGTGAAATATGTATGTCAAGATTATTTTTTTTAATACACAACAAAAAAAACAATATCACAGATCTTTGTAATCATGTAATGAATATGTACACTAAATATAACCGAGAATAGAGTCAATTATTTTGTTAATATTTTCTTATTAAAAACCAATTTGAAACATGTCAATTTACTGAACAGCTGATTTGATTATAAACATGATGGTTTGATATGCTAGAGGTTAGCAAGGTTTCTATGCACAAATTGAAAGTGTTCTATAAAGATCATACATTCTTTGTTACAGTAATATTTTTTAACTTGAAACCTTGTGTTAAGATACCCAAATTAAAAAGGACATCTCAGAGGAATCGTTATGGTAAAGTCGCAAAATTAAATGAATACTCTATATTAGTGGAATATATTGAAACTTTAGCCCCGTAGTAAACCTAAAAAACCTAATTTGCGCGAAAATAAATAATGCAGAATTCAAGAAGCATTGCAGCAAAATGACTCAGATTTTAAACGTCAAAATCCATACTGTCATTATGCCACATCAACGAGATATCCAAATCAGTAACGTAATTTACAAGAGTTATCTTCTTTTACATTATAACGAAATCCGTTAGAAGTAAAAGTAAAGAAAAATGGAAATATCAGAACGGCCATATTGAACCGTAACTCCTAACTGAAAACGAATACGACAGACTTATCGTTGTTACTAAGTCAGCATAAAGACCGCAATTTTGATGAACACATTTGTACTTACAAAACGCAAAAACACTGAAATTTGCACTTTTTCCAAATATAAAGCACACACAGAATAACCACACTTCACATAAGACCCAAGGCAGAAAACCGTTTTCGTTGCAATGGCTCAAATTCACTCAATATACTACAATGGCGAGTTTCGATTTTTCTTTTTTTCCTATAAAACTTCAAATGATGTACGCCATCTATGTTTTCAAATTCGTAACTTATTTATGCGCAGATATACTTGCAACACCTTCACAATTATGAAACAAAAATACATCATCTGTTGTTGTCAGAAGAAGAGAAACAATCTAGGGTTCCCATTATTAAAATTTAAAGAAAATGTTGTAATTAGGAAAAAATAATTAAAACGACCTAAAAGTAGAGTAAACATTTAACTACCTATGGTCTATTACCTAATTACAAAGCTAACATATTAATTGAATAACCAATAAAATAGAATACCTCGCCATGTTTCGGAAACCCTATAGAACAATAAAAGCAATTTCATGACAAAAATTAAAAATAGTTGCTATGGACATGGAGACACGCATCATGGATTGATGATGATAATAATACATTTGGACAACAAGTTTTCAAACTGTACTAAAATAATTTAATGCAATTTTTGAGTTCCAAATATTTTTGTACGCTGGACATAACGGTAACGACGTTGAGTAAAGTGTTGCAATATCAAAAGAGTTTGTGGCGCCCTTATGTCCGCTTTTCTATATTTCAGGTCTGGCTGTAATATAATAGAATAGGCTGTGGGGCCTTTGGCTATTAATATCTATAAATGAATGCTTTGGTGAGACTTAAAAGGACTGCCGAAATTCCTATCAGTTATCTCTGTTATAAGGTCGTATCCTCACCACCGTTACCAACCAACCGCAACCGTTAACGTCAAAAAGACGAAGATCAAATAGGCACAAAGTACTGCTGTTTATAGCCGTCCAATTTATAGGTCAGTGTCTTTGACGAATAAAAAAGGATTAGAACCGCTGTTACACTAAACCACTGTTTATATTCAGCCACTTTTCCTGGCGGTGAAGAAAAAGTGACAAATGTGCATTTCGTCGTAAATTCAACTCTAGTGATACTTATATTAAAACATATGAGACTGTTAAATTTTGTCACAGAGAATGAAAAGAATGATGGGTGACAATAGGTATTAATATAAATGGCACTTCAGTGGAGTCCAAGGTTCACAGTTCACACCGACACTTATGTTAACATACATAACGTTCATATGACCAAGCAAGTGAGCCTATTGTTCATTAACATTTATTGACAGTGGTGTATTGTTGGTGTACAGTACGCGGTATACTTGACAGATCCTGTCATTAAAAGTCAAATACGTATAGGTTAAAATTTAACAGAATACTTCGCACGAGTTTAATACGGGTTACAACAAAAATAGAAACCGGAAAACGTAATTTGTTATATATTACAAATTCCTTCATTTTTTTAGAAATATCTTCCTTACTTATTTTTTTTTTCATAGAAATATTGTTCGATACAGATTATAAAACACCTGTTAAAACAAGTGAAGTGCTATAACGATATGGATGGTATGGTACCCAACTCAACAAAACAAATGTCCGATTCGTGCGCCCATTTCGTAAGTTCTTCGAACGATAATTTCGATCAACGCCCTCTTAATATTATGTTTTAATATATATGGGCGTATGTGAATTGTGATATTTACATCCTACCTTCTAACTATAACGTAAAATTTCTATTGAATTTCTTTGGAAAACTGTTAAATTCTTTTGGCAGAACGGCTTAGCGACGAAAGGAATCAAGTTTCATTTTTGCAGTTTTATAAATGTTTGTCTAAGTGTTTGGATATTTAGTATTATTTTCATTATAATATACAACTATATTTAATTGAGAATAGTGAATACTCAAGATGGTAGTGGATAGTGGTCTCCTTTCACCATGCAGTAAGTGATTAGACTGGATCCAATCATCGATGTGTCGTTGTCACATCACAAACGGAGCACGGATGTTGACTCTTAGGAGTGGTGTGTGCGATGGTGATAGCAAAGAGTAAGAAAGTTAAACCAAAAATGAACACGATCAAAAGCATGGATTACAATTGGACTTCTGGCCAGGAACCTCCTAATAACCAGGAGCTAGGAGTTCCGCGAGCTATATTTATTCCTCATTCAAATTCCTTGCCATTTGACGAAAGACGCGTCACACTGGAACAACCCATAAAGGTAAATATTGTCATAAATTCGCATACATTTGATGTCAGATGTAATTAGTACAATAATAATTTTATCGGTTTAATATGTATAAAGGAGCACAACAATAATACTACATTTTAGACATTTGTCAGTCATCACTTTCTTGGTTTTATGTAACAGTTTTAGGTATAGTTTTCTTACTAGAATTTAGAATATTTCTAGCAAACATACAAATATTTGTAGATTTGGTAATGCAGTTAACATCCTTGTGTATAATTAGCAGCTAACTGAACCAATAGTTTTGTAACACTATGTTTATGCTGATGAAGGTTAAACAATGCTCATTCAATATGCAGTATATTAATTAAATTGCAATTATAAGTAAACTATCTAATAAGACTATTGTGTTGATATAAAGTTAATAAAAATGGCAATCATTTTTTTAAATCATTATTGAATCACATGATGTACCTTCTTTGATTTAAATTTTACATATTTCAGAATATTTTGATATTAATTTTCTAAATACTTAATATTTTATAGAGATAGGCTTTTAATATTTTAGTATAATGTTTAAAAAAAATTAAAAGTGGACATGAATATGTAATATGGTACGTATTGAGGTTCACCTTTATCTAGCAATTATTAAAGGGCTGATGAGATACAAAAAATACTATAGACAGCATACTTGCTAATCATATTTATTTGTTAGTAGTAAATAGTGAGATAATTTTCTAGATATAGATTGTCAATTTTAATAGAGAAAAAGTTGGCAATATGCCATAGACTTGTGATGTGAAAAGAGACAGTGCTTCCTCAAGTCCATACTCAAAATTTATTTTTTCTGTAAATACGAAATGCATTTATCGTTTCAATATTGCCCAAATAGCAGTCTATTTTATTTATAAACAGATAAGTTTTATGTTTTGATATCAGTAAGTGTGGGTATCTATTGCAAAATTACATTTACTGAGGAGAATGAAAGTGAAGATGATTTTATACAGATGTTTGTTATATGTGAGATGTTATGCAGATAAGTGGAAATTCATAGTGAACTATAAAAAGTATTAACAGACAGATGTCTTGTCAACACAGTGGTCCCAAAGGGTTCAATTTTTAACTTACGAGGTACAGAACCCTAGAAGTAGCTGAAATGATTTTAAAAATCCTTTTACTAATAAGTGTTGTATCAGTTAGAATCTTATTTTAAATAATATTGCTTAATTTTTCTACTCAATGGAAGCAAAGTAATATTTTATACTTTTCTTTCACATGTATTGTAAAATACTTTCCCATATTCCATATGCCAAGAATTTGATACATTCTAATCTAAAGTTTTAGAAGTGGATGCCTGATAAGCATTTATCTGTTTGCTGTCCAATATTTCTAGTGTTTATCACTATTCCTATACCCACAAAATGTTTGGTTTGATGTGGACTTATCTTATGTTCATAGTGCATTCGACTAATGTGTTTTATTGCTTTGGTCCAATTCTATTTAGGTTTATGTTGTTGGTCAATACATCTTAGCTGCCTTTGTTATTTAAACTGCAAATAATAGTGTATATATGTAGTCTTCAATAATTTAATTAATAAAAGTATATATATAAAAAAAAATGATTTAATGTTTTCTCTATGGAAATGGGACTATGCAAATTAGGGGGTATCCTGCGTGATGAATTCTATGTAACCTTACTTGCAATTTTATTTTAAATATTGTCAGTAAAAAAATATTGATTAATTATTGTTTGTAATGTATCATAAGTTAATGTTGATGAACAAGGAAATAGATAATGCAAAATAAAATGATTAAGACCGGAGAATATAATATTAGTCACATTTATTACATATTCCATTTTATAAAATAAAAAAAATTACCAGCAAATAGTATTTGCTCTCGACTTTGTTCCAGGGGAATAAAAAATGTCTATAAACAATTGTAGCCTATCTTACTCAGGGATAATGTAGCTTTTTAATGGGAAAAGTACTTTTGAATTTCTGAACGCGTTAAACAAAGGGGAGGGTCACACAGCGAATATTGAATACTTCATTTGAAGTTCGCATTGTCGTGTTCATGTCATGGCTGCATTAACTTATTCTGTATGTCTGTCATGTCGGTCGTGCGGCTGCGTTCATGTCTGAGTCAGCGTGACCCGCGCAGACGTTCAATTGTCAATCGGCAATTAAATTTAATTAGATTAAATTGTGCTATTTCTAACATGGAATCTGTTACCCCGACGCAGCGGAAGTCGATTCTTATCGTGTGCACAACGAGTACGGGAAGCGCTTCATGTTAATAATACTATAGTGGTTGGCTAAGATATCCGCTTAACATGTTGCTGATATTGCGGTTAGAATTTGTTAGCTGTTGATATTATCTTTATAATTTTTTTTTATTATTACGTAAACAAAAACGGTCATGAGAGCTCGTTAATTAGTTTTACCTCCAAATAATATGATTAAGGTCAGTTTAGTAAAAGTTTTAGATGTTCACGTGAAGGAATAATACAGCCTTCTTTCCAATATTTTTCTTATTTTTTTACACCTTTTTAAAATAGGAACGTCTTCGCAAATATAGTAGTGGTAATTGCGAATGAGCAACTGGCATGAAATATATTTTTCAATATCTGCCATATGACCAACAAAAAGATACAGCACTGATGATAGCGGTTCCAATCCTGATAACTCTCAGATGAATAGGAATGAATGAAGTCAAAACGACGTAGGCTAATTGCATGCCACCTCTTTGCTGCATATTGTATTTTGTTACTACCAGTCAAAGGATCTTTTTGTATTAAATGAAGACATGCTTAAATTGTTACAGTTTATTGACATTGCGGTCTTGAATAAGTGGGTCTGATGCTCCGATTCTTGTGGCCTGAGTAATGAAAAAGGTCAAAGACTTTAATTGGGAGGAAGGGCTATGAATTGACGTCCTGAGACTGATATTATGATGATTTTGAATACATAAGACCGAATTTATTTATATAAAAATACATGTATTTAATTTTGGCATATGTTTTTAAAAGTTACGACTACGAGAAAGTTTTTAGTAGCGCGCTAAAACCAGTAAAATGCTATGATTAATGCGGAAAGTTATGCATGATCATTTTATCATTAAATAATTGCACGTCCATGACTGCAGTAGTGCTTATAAATTTTATATGCTTCTATATTTCACTATTACATCACTGTGAAAGCGAAAGAATAGAATAATTAAACTACTATTTTTTTTCACGCTAAAATGTACTAAATTGTAGCTTAACACCATACTTAATACACTATTGTTATTTCAAGCGTCCTTTTTACTCAATCATTACTTACTGAACAATACGCAATGTGCAAATTAGCGTAAAACAAGCGAATATCCGTTTGACCACTTAACTTACTTAATCCAATGTAAGCTGGGTGTAGCTAATTTATAATGAATAAGTTAGCGCTTGAACACCCTACTTGTTGTTAAGTGGTGATGTAGCCGAAAGATTGTACGCGCTAGTTTAGATGCCTATCCACCCTATTCTCGAAGTCACGTCATACTTGTACTGATGCTGATAACTTGCTTCAATTCTTTGTTGTATTACAAGGAATGACGATTCAAATCTATTCATTTGAACGCTCGGAACATGACCTACAAATGGACTGCCGTATGTCTGAACGTCCCATGGTAGAATAGTGTTGGGGGACTTATTTTATTTATTTCCTTCCCACATTTCCCAAAATATAGAGTATATAGCCTGTAAAGTACAGAGAGATTAGCTGCTGCAAGTTGAGTCAATATCGGACGACAGTAATGCCGAAATTGACAATTTATTGAATAAGGTCATCGTTAACAAGAGTACCCGCATCTGAACAATTTGTTACACGGTAGATTCAAAAATGCATATGAATTTTAATATTTAGCTGGTATTAGTTTTTGAATCGGGTAAATTAAAGGGCATAGGTAAAATAACCAAGTGATTGCATTATTATGTAACTAGCTGTCGCCCGCAACTCCGTCTGCGCAGAATTAAAAAAAAAAACGAAATAAGTAGCATATGTTTTCTTCCAGACTTTGTTCTACGTCTATGCCAAATTTGAGCGTGATCCGTTCAGCAGTTCTGGAGATACTTTCAAACAAACATCCATCTATCCATCCAAACATTCTCATTTATAATATTAGTAAGATGAACCTAAAAAGCCCGGGAAAGAGTACCAATCCAGATAACTGTCCAATATTTATTTATTGTCTATAAAAGAAATGTTTTAGATTATATCAAATCTTGGACTGAAATAGGGATGGCTTTGATATGAATTTTTGATTTTATTAAAATGGGTATTAATATAAAATTATTGTTGCTTATATAGTTATAATTTTAGGGATAAAATCGTTTTTGTTATTCTGGAGATTAATATTTACGTAAAATTATTATTATTGTGTAACTTTATATTTTTTTATTTCAGATCGGACGCAATGTATACCGAGCCACGCCGACACCGACGAATACGATCTTCGAATGTAGGGTCCTCTCCCGGCACCACGCAACTCTCTACTATGACAAAGGACACTTTTATCTTGTGGTGAGTTACTCTTACATACACAAGCTCAGGTTTTTATTTTCCACGCAGTGTAAATTGAATACAAAGAATTATATAATCTACATATATTTACGCATATGCTAGTCGGTTTGATGGTAAAGTTTTGTCAAAGCGTTTTAATTAAACGTCACTAGGACCATTTTCAATTTTTTTTTTCCGATATTAACACGTTCTATACTAAAGTAACTCTAAAATATTCAAGACGTAAACATAACAAAGAACATTGAATTTGAATATTCATTTTAATACGTTAGTGTTTTGTAGGCGCTTGTTCTTCTAAGGTGAAAATATGTTACGTACGTATACATACAAGGGCGAGTCGTAACTTCCTTCCGTATACTGTTTCCTAAGCAGTTTGTTAGCAATTAAATTGTCGGATCAAGTTCTGGCTTAAGCGAATTTTTAATCGCTTATATTTGTAAGGTTTCTTATTTGTACAATGTAATCCCAGACTACGTGCCTACTACGTAATGAGGCTTTGATTAAACTTTCGCGACATTCATCTTAAGTTTTTATTAATCCCTCTAATTTTATTTTAAATATTAATTACTAACTAAGCTCTTTAACTGTTGTACGTTACGAAGAATTTAATATTGTGTTTGTAATTTTGCTTTGCAACCCCATTAAATATCAAGACTTGAAAGTAAACGGTAGCCATAGTTGTTTCGTGGCCTATTTTTTATATAATAAGATGGCACACGAGCATGATGCCACCTGAATTCGCCGAAAGTGAATCGACCACTGCCCATATACATTGCAATTGCCAATGCATTGCAACCTACCAATAATCGACGAAGAAGGAGACGCACAGAAAGAGAATCTTTTTCCGCCGAAACCCCTTTTTACTAACCGTTGGGCTTGTTCGCTTCAAAAAGCTGATACGATCACTTATTATTTAATTTTGGTTTTAAGTTTGAATGACCAATAAGGTCTATCACATAGAATTATTGTTATAAATTTATTTGAAAACTATTTCCATGTAAACAATGTATGCGAATTGATAACTAAATAATAAAATACGTAACGAAAATATACACAATCGCTTTAGTATTTCGTAATGTTTGTAATTCTGTAACATTCACGGTATCATCGACCTTGTGCACAATCCTAGTTTGATCCAAAAACAATACGTTTAATGAAATATTTACACCGGAACGTAAATTGACGTCAACGGGGATGTACAATTTAAGGGTGGTGTTACACCAAATATTCCCCATGTCGTTCATACTAGTTTAGAATTTTTATTTTTATTGTATCTACACCAGACGATGCTTCGAAAACCGGAAAACGTCTCCGTAAATCAACAGTTTTTATATACGTCTGTACATTGAACATTTTCGATAAATTTGGATTCAAATAACTCAAATTTATTTTATCGTATCGTCGTTTGAGGTCATAAGTGCTTCTAAGATCTGGCTTCGTTTTGCTACACTATTATATTAAATTTATATGTTTTATGCGCAATGAAATACGTTTTTCTTTCTTTCGTTCGTTCTAATGTAAACTTTGCAAATCGTAACATATAGTTCTGAACATATTAATCTCAAAAAATATTTAAATAAAAAAAATAACATTCTTTACTTTTGTAAAAAATATCCACAAAAAAAACATTTTTTGCTAGGCGTTAATTACAATGTGTGTATGAATAGGGTTAATGTGTACGTGCCCTAACATTGTATCTTACATCATCCGTGCTCGCATGTAACTATTATGAAAGAACCTAATTGGCTTATCTATGTTTAGGCCGGTAACGGGTCCACTCTCACTTGATACGCCCACTGCCAGATTTCTAGGACATACGTCGTAAATATTACGAGCGCTCGTTGTAGACTTGATGGATGAATAGTAAATACATATGATAAATCTAAATTCACCTTTTAAGTAATACTAAGATTAAACAATAAATTATTACATACATTTAGTAAACATTGAGATGTTTAAGTTCAATCAACGAATCTAATAGAAATTGTATAAAAAATTATTTATACAGTTTACTTTTGATGAAACTCTCTTTTAAAAATATATTCTTCCCTCTCGTTGTTTTTTTACGGGTGTTTTACCAGTGGAAATCCACGGTTACTCCGTAATAAGTTGTGGAACATACTGCAACATTAACGGTTTACTGCTACGACTGGATGGCACTACCATTTATGTTATAGAATGAACAACGTGTTGTCCTTTCTGGAAAGTTCATTGACCCTACATTATACCAAGTGTCAATTAAATACCTCTATAAATATAGATAATTAAATAATTTATTAAATAACCAGATTATTTGAATATTCGTTAAGATTTTGTAGCCATTCCAACTTAGCTCTAGACTTTTGCTAGGATATGGCTCAGGACAGTAGTCGCAGAATTCAAACCTATTACCATGTGATCGGATATCCATAGCCATTGTGCTATTGGCAAATCAAAATTTAAGCTTAGCGCGTAAAAATTAAAATACTAGGTTTTGCCCGCGACTCCGTCTGAGCAGAATTAAATAAAAGTAAAAATGATATGTCATGTGTTACTAGAGACTGTTCTATATCTGTGCCAAATTTCAATTCGATCTGTCAAACGTATCTTACGGGAACCGTGCACATTTCTGGGATCATAGGGGTAACCTATATATTCTTCCAGATGTTCTATACCAAATTTCATCGAGATCCATACCGGAGCTACCTTCTATCAAACATTAATTCATCCTAACATACAAACATTTGCATTAATAATATTAGTAAGATTGTACTCCTATGCGTTGAATATTAATTTACGAGGGATTTGGTTGATAATTGAAGACCAAACATATTAATACTATAATGTAGATGCTTGCGCATAAAACGTAGGTGTTAATTCGTACGCTGCTTGCTTGCCAATGATATTTTCGGAAGTATACAATGAAGCATTGTTTGTTGCTTGAAATGTACACTCTGGCGTTGTTGGTTAGGTTGTAACGATGTCTTACATGGGACATCCCTTATAATGTTAATATTAAAGAGGATATTGTATTGCTATTATATTGCGTTTTCCGAATCATAGAAATAGTAAGTCCTTACCTTTAAAATTGGTCTTGTATTAATTGAAATTAGGAAATCATGAGGTTTAAATTAATATCTTCATCTAACTACCATCCATATTATAAGAATTATGTCACTGTAATCAGATAACTCAAGTCTGTCGTAGTTTATTATATAGTAATGACGATTATGTACCAAATTAATGGCTTTATTTTTAAAATAAGCGTGTGACAAGGATTAAGTTTGCAAGGTCTCGTAGATTTTTGTTTTATATTCCTAGTTAATGAAGGTCGTATGTTATCTTATCTTACTAATATTATAAATGCGAATGTTTGGATGGATGGATAGATGTTTGTTAGAATTTATTTCCAGAACGCCTGTATGAATCTCGCTGAAATTTGGCATGGCTGTAGAATATAGTCAGGAACATACTGGCCATTAATTAAGTTTTTTTTAAATCTCGTGCCGACGTAGACGCGGGCGGCAGCTTGTGGTTCTATAGAAGAATATAAACTGATATGAATCTTTAGTTTATTCCAACCTCTCGACGTCTTCTGCTAAGTTTTTAAATGTCTAATTGTTCATAGTAGCCCATAACATTGAATCGTTGAAATTTCCATTGTCTCCCGAGATATCGGATAACAATTATAACTAAATTAAAACATTATATGTGTTTCCATTGTCGCAAGATGTGCGAACGTGCCGGTGTCATCCGGACCTAATTAATCATTCAGATGATCTACGATACGTGATTTGCCTGCAACCGAGGAAAACATGCGCGTGCTATTATTAGCAACTATGTTTTTTTCTCAACATTCGCATGATTAGTAAAGATTAGATCAGTCAACATGCATATAACTGTTTGATCTTTTAAAGGTTTTTAATATGTAAATTATTATCAAAATATTTTTATTCTCAACGTCGAATTGTGCTAACTATAATTAAATGCTGTTTTAGTTGATTTAGTAAACGTAATATGTTTTACCACAGTGAAAAAAATATTTGCTTCTCACTAATTTCAGTATTAAAGCTTATGTTTTTGTGTGCATTATGTTTTGTCATAAATAGGCATTACAATTTATTATTATATTAATAATATGTCCAATGCTATTTGTTTAAATTATATCTCCATACAACAGGTGGTAGCAGAGTCATGTAATTAAGTAGAGCCTTATTAAGTAGTTATGCGTTTTTTTTAATACCACAGATAAATTATTGCGTCACCAATTATGCGTATTATGTTGCTTTTATTCTGTACATAAGTTATATTAATGGAATAGATGTGTTGTTATTGTCTTAAAAACATTAACGGTTTGCTGGATAATATCTCTCTCCCTTTACTCTGAGTTGACGATGTCTGTAATCGGCCGATGGCACAATTGTTAATTTTGGTTGTCTCATTAAACGTGGTTTTTTGATGCCGAAATGTATATAACAATCTGTATAAAACAGAGATAAAAATATGTTTTAAACAGGGATTTTGGTCTAAGAAACCCACGGTAAATATATTAAAAGTACTCGATTGCGTACAGGATGTTCTATAAACATTTAAATATGTACCTAGTTAGGAAACAAAGATACATACACGAGGAATTGCGTCTATAACCGTGTGATGACATTGATTGGTCGTTATCAGAGTAGCATTGCAATGATTTGATGACGCTCTCCTAGCGTACAATGAGTTTTATTTTTATTCTTTGTTTTAACTACATAATGTCCGCACGTTATTTGCTTTTATAATATCCGAGCTAAGATACATTTCCTTACTTTGTTTACATTTGTGTATTCAAATCGATCGTTTTTATAAACTTTTGTTACAAATTTAAATTCTCCCAGAGATGACTATTATAAGTGGAGCTGGTGAATCATACTAATATTATAAATGCTAATATTCAGCTGGATGGATGTACGTAGAACGACTGAATGAAGCTTGCTAAATTTTGGCATAGTTGTAGAACGTAGCCTTTAATAACACATGGGCTACTAATTACTTTTTTCAATTCCGCGCGGACCGTGACCAAGACTCTTAACCGTAGCGTCAATTTCTGTTAAAAATATTGTCAAAACTGATTCGTTTTTTCTAATTCTTTATGTGGAGAAATTTTATTAGCGAGGCTTTGCTATGTTTATGACTACATGCCTGATAGAATCCGAAGCTGGTTGCTACTTATAAATGTTTTACTATCGATTTATTGTTAGTATAATATTTTATAGTAGTCGTTTGAAGACATTAGTATTGCTCTAGAGACGTCGCGCTGTCTGTGCCTACGGAATGTATTAGTATTACTTACAGTCTCCATTGTCGTTATACCTGTATTCCGAATATATCGACGTCTCTTTCAAACACTTTAAAAATACCAGAGATAGCAGATACTTAAAATATGTAACATTCCTGTAATGCTTTTCTATGTATCACGATTGCAATTCAAATGTTATGCGTCTGATTTTATCTGTTCTTTGTCTGTCTGAGTATCTTTGTGTAAAGATATAGTGTGGGTGTCATTGGCCCGAATATGAACCAATATTGAGCAATAATATGTAACATTTTAATTATGTGGGTGGACATATAATGTTTGACCGTTTTTGGAATGTTTTGTCATGGTCCTTATAAACTTCGTTTTATACTAAAAGCTTGTTAACATCGTGCTTTGTAGATTCTATTAATATTGAGTTTAGTTTATGTTTTACCGTCTCATTGTTTTGCTCTCGTGTGAAACTAGCATAACCTTCGTGAAATGTCAAAGCTTCTGTCCTTTGTATGTTCTCACCGACTCCACGTTTGGAGATGGTCAAGTCCCCTACTATGGTCATTGTGACATAATGACACATAAATGAAACGATGTATATGGTGATTGTTACGAAAGCATTAAGAATTTAATCTCTCACACGACAATCAGCGTAATGTATGGTGCAAGAGTCATTATACTTAATTACACCTTGGTTGTTATTGGCAATGATAAGATACAGGTACTAACGTCAAAAATGGCAGAGAACTAACATCCTTAATGCAGTTATCATTTTTATAGTTTTTAGAATGATTGATGGTTTAGCCCACTAAAATTGTATCATCATCAGCTCACTGTGCGTCCCCACCGAGGGGCTAGGAACCTACCCTAATAAAGGGTTATTAGGCCATAGTTAACCACGCTGTCCAAGTGCGAGTTAGTTAACTAAAACTATATGAGTCGTCGAAACGATTTTTGACTAGCTGTCGCCCTCGACGTCGTCCGCGCGGAACTAAAAAAAAAACTTAATTAGTAGCCTATGTGTTCTTTCAGACTATATTCTACATCTATGCCAAATTTCAGCGAGATCAGTTCATTCGTTCTGGATATACTTTCGAACAAACATCCATCCAAACATTTGCATTTAGAGATTGGATTTGCATAAGAAGTAAGATATGCTCTTTGTTTGGTGCTTGAAAAAATTAGAGACGCAATAACGTACGATCTTGATTCATAGTCCTTGTATAAATATAATCTAGATCCGAACGTTGGTTCCAGAACTAAAACAAATACTTGCATTATAATTATATGCGTATCATAGTCGTTTTAGTATTATATTTACTTGATAATTGTAATTTTAAAATAAAGCAATTAGAACACCAAATCAAAGTATACGAAGATTGTTTGTTTGTATTCATAAGAATTTTGTTGCTGATAAACACAAACATTTATAGTTTATAAACAATTTGTGCAGCTTGATTGTCTGTATGACATTCCAGTCGATACCCGGCTTGAGTAGATGGCGTGCGTGTTACAGGACAACCAGAGCAGCAACGGTACATTTATCAATAACAAGCGCTGCTCAATATCGGAGCTCGAGCCGCAGGAGGTGTTCTCCGGCGACGTGGTCCAGTTCGGCATTCCAGTCGTCGAGAATGCTGCCAATTCGGAAAAGGTAATATAAACGATATATAAAGTGATTTTGTAAAAAAAAAATGTACAATTTTTAAAATACAATAATTTTCAAATTGTTCATACCAATTTTTGTTTTCGTTTTCTTTATAATTTCTTTTAATTGAATATTTTAGAACACGTTTCCGCCGGTGGTGGCGCTACTCAAACTGTACCATCCAGATGGCAAGGAGGCGAAGCTCTCCTTCAACCCTACCATGACGACGCCATTACATCTCAAGGAGTTGTACGAGCTTAATAATTTTGTACAGGTAAACATCTCAGTTGTAAATTTGACCAATAAGATATTTGATATAGATTTTAGTTGATTTATCTTTGCACTTTAAACAGAAGCATTCACAATCAACTATATTTTAAGTCCTTATCGAAAATATCGTCTTATTTGTTACTAACTATCGCCCGCGACTCCGTCCGCGCTGAATTTGAAAAAAACTATCTATGTGTTGCTCCAGACTATGTTTTACATCTACCCATCCATCTAAACTTTCGCATTTATAATATTAGTAATATTTGAGTATTGTTTTATATGTAGGAAGCAATCCAGCGCGAGGCATCACTGGAGGGTCGGCTGCGCACATTGCGCGAGTGCGTGGAGCGCACGCGGGCGGACGCGCAGGCTTCGTGGGAGCTGTTCGTCGGCGAGCAGCGGCTGCTGACGCGCGTGCACACGCTGGAGGCCATGCTGGCCGCCGGCAAGCAGCCCGAGCAGCACCACGTCGTGCAGCTGCTTACTGATAAAAGGAACTATCAGGTAACATCAATACTACGACAAAATTCATGGAATATTTCTGTAAATAAGTAAAAAAAATAATAGGACCTTAAATAATTTATGATTGTGTCAGGCTATGACGTCCTGATGTTCCTGAAAGAATATGAATCGAATAATCGATTAACGATCGAATAATCGAATACGAATCGGAAATTAATTTCAGTTTTCAAAATTGACACAATGGAGATTCCAAGTCACTAGCATACGGATATATTAAACACTTATACATATCTTAATAAGACAATTCTCTTTCTAGTTGATCAATAAAAGACATGAAAAACTAATCAATTTTTAATAATTTAACACTGCGTTAGTGGCTTATATGAGTAGAGTTTATAACACACGTATGGCGGTGCAGGAGGTGGCGCAGGAGAGTCTGCGCAGCGCACACGAGCAGCGGCTGGCACTGGAGGAGACGCTGGAGCGGCGCAGTCGCGAGGCCGCTGCGCTGCATCACCACAACTACGCGCTCAGGCTCACCGCCAACAACGCGCTGGCTGAGCTGCAGGTACGTCTCACCCCCCATACCACCTCCCCTCCACACATACAACTGAGAGGAATGCGCCCAACACTACGTGATAAATTACGGAAATATGTTTGCTTTGATTGCATCTGTCTATCGTAACGTTATAAGGAAAAATATTTGATTGTTTGTTTGTTTGCATTGAATAAGCTCCGGAACTACTGAAATGATTTGAATAATTCTTTCACTGTTGGGAAGCTCCGGTGGTATAGAATATATTACAAGATTTTATAATTTCGCGCGGATGAAGTCGCGAGCAGCTACTAGTAATTAATAATTTACGGGTAACGATATATTTTAGCAACTTTAAACTGTTATAACAGTTCTTATTTTTGTATTATTAGTTTTTCTAATATTATTTTGTATTAATATGAATTTGTTGTGATGACAGAAGCTGGCGGCGCGGTGCGAGCGCAAGATGTGCGCGGCGCGGCTCGCCATCGCCGCCGCGGAGGAGCGCGAGCAGGCTGTGCGCAAGCATCTGCCGCTCACCGTCAGTACTTCTCACAACACATGCACATAACTAGCTTTTACCAATAAACAAGAATCAGCTTAAGCTATTATAGACTAGTTATAGGAGCTTAGATAAGCAATTCCAGGGCTTAAGAGTATTTTGCGTGCAACTCGATTCCATAGATACCTTCTCTGGTAGATGAAAAATTACTGCAATACGCCATAATTTTTTTGAAAAATGTTATGCAAGAAATCAAGATATATTCATAAATCCATTGAGCCTACCTACCCCGTCTGAGGTGTAACGATTGATTTATTCATACATGCTTATAAAATTGGAGTGCCTGTATGTAATGCACGATGTATTCGTATATAACGAAAAACCAATCTGTATGTCTGTCCCCAAAGCCGCGTTTGTTACGGGTAATCTTAGAAACGAAGGGCGTACTATAATTTTTTTAAATTCTGCACTGACTAAGTTCCGGGCGACCCCCTGTTGAATATAATTCTTAGTGTAAAGTATATGTGTTGCAGTGCTCGGTGCAGAACGGCGAGGCGAAGATGCTGGTGGTGAGTACAGACAGCAACAAGGTGTCGGAGGCGCGGCGTGCCGGCTCGCTGGAGGACGCTGTCAGAGCGCTGCCCGACTACATCAAGCTGCTGCTGCCACAGCCGCTGCTCAACAAGGTACAACACTCCCCCATACATCTCCCCTCGCCTCTTAGACTGCAACAGTAAAGGAATTAAATTCACTACCCACTTAAGAACTAATGTGTGGCACTGAACTATCACAGTAATGCTATTTAGTTGAATTATATATAAGTTGCTATGGTCAGTTTTCGACCTAATGACATTTCGCCGAAATGGATTGCATTGCCAAGAGTAACAACATATAAGTTCAGTAAATCGTTCCCTACTCATATGTACTAAATAATTTTACTTGCGTTATTCGTCTTTAGCATTGTGTACAAACATAAATGTTTCATGTATCCTTTGTTTTCAGGTGGGCATAAAAGCGATATCAGCAGAAGGCAAATCAGCGAAAGAATTCGAATTAATTTTAAAGAAAAATAATTTATATAACTCGGATAATAAAGGTGAGCATGTATAAATCGCTACTGAAGGAAAGTTTTAAACATGTTTACTTTATTTTTTTATTAATTATGTAATGTTTTCTACATAATAGAGAAAGAAGAAACAGAAGACGGAGTCAGCGGTAGCGCAGAGGAGAAGACCGAAGAGCCCGATACTTGCACTGATGACGAAAAGCAGTCACGACTTAACCACGGTTAGTAATAACTTGGATTTAATAATAAACTTGGATAAGTCCAATTCCAATTTTTACAATTTTTTTCTGCTAGTACGCTTAGTTATAGCTGGACCAATTTTGTCGGGACTTTGACCCAAAAGTAGCTGATGCATGTTGCAAAATTATTGGGTATTTTTTGTACCGGTATCGAATTTGATTGAAATTTTCAGATCAAGAGCACGAAGTGGAGTCAGCGAGTCCTGTGGACGGCGAGCTGCACTCCGACAACAATGCCAACTCCACATACAGCGATTCCAGCAACAGGGAGGAATCACCTGTTAGTCACATTACACATTATTGTAAAATAAATTTATGATACGTTACCTTTGATATAGGGGGCGCGACAGGCTATATGTCCAATTTTCAATCCCAGTGTTACCTTTTATACTTTCCTAAACCACTAGAAAGCATTCATTAGTTCCTTGATTGCTGTAAAGACACTCTTTATTTAGGACATATAATCTATTAGAAAGTTTTCGATGAATGCTAAACTGTATATTTATTTTTTACAATAATTTAAATAAATATTAGAGCAAAGCGGGCGTGGAATACGCTAACATCCTGCGCGTGATGGCGGGCTTGAACGAGGAGATCCGCGTGCTGCGCGAGCGCGTGTCAGCTGCAAGCTCGGAGGTGGAGCAGCTGCGGGCCGTGCGCGACGAGCTGCTCGCCGCGCAGCCCGAGGCTGAGCTGGAGCCCGCCGCGCCCGCCACGCCCGCAGAACGCGAGGACGCCGCCGCGTACCGCGCCAAGATAACTGACCTCCAGGTACGCTCTCTGCCTTTATCCATCAGTTTGTGTATCAAATAAAACACAACTTTTGTAGTTTAAGTTTTATTAAAATAAGAACATAATAAAGTTTTCCATTTTAACGTTAAAAATTTGACAACCATTAACATTTTTGTGATGAGAAAGTTGTGAATCATAAGTAAGTTGTGATAAAAATGTCATCGCAGGCCCAGCTGTCTCGGTCGACCGTGGCGGAGGAGGCGAACCTCGCTGAGATCCAACGGCTGTCCTGTAGCGCGGCGGAGCTGCAGGCCGAGCTCGCGTTCCGGCCGACGCGCGCCGACATCGACGACCTCACCTCCGTGGTGGCCGCCCTGCGCGCCGAGCTGCTCGAAAAGCAGCGCCAGGTGGACGCGCTGCAGGCCTCGTTGCACAGAGACGTCGCCACGTTCGACAAGGCGATCGAGACCTCGCGCTCGCTCGAGCGCCTCGACCGCATCGCCCGCCCCGACCCCGCATTGGATGCGCCCATCGACCCCACCAAGATCTCGGCGGAGATCGACGAGATGTTCCAGCTGGATTACGACGACGACGAGGAGACGGACTCCGCCGCCACCGAGATCAACCGCGGCCCCAGCGAACCGCCGCAGGCCGACACGAGCCTCGGAGGCGAATACGTGCGGCTGGGTGACGAGGAGCGTCTGCAAGTGACGCTGCAGAACGGCACGCTGCACGCGCTCGAGGAGGAGCTGGTGCGCACCAAGGAGAAGTGGGCGGAGGTGTGCGCCGAGCGCGCGCGCCTCGCCGCCCAGCTCGCTACCCTGCAGAACAAGCCGTTGCGGCTCGACGCCTCGCACGGTCTGGCGCTACTGCTGCCCATCGCGCTCGCCTGCCTCTACTACCTCCTGCAGCCCTACATCTCCTGATTGACGGCCTCGTGGGACCCACCCGGGTACGCTTAGCGTCGCCTCACGCCCGCCCCAGTGCAAGACTTCCTCACAGGATCCAGTTCAAATTATTGCTCACTATTTTATTTGGTACGCGGCGCTCGTACCGACCCCGTCTTTTCCTGTGGTCGGCAAAAAAGTGATTGGATATTTTTGGGTTTAGGATTATTTAGTATAATATAAAAGGGGTGGTAGTGCGGGCGGCACGCGAGCCTGAGCTTACCGTAGAGTGCCATTTGCTGTGAGGGGAGGTCGCGACGCCGGAGTGCGGTTCGTTCTATTGTTGCATGTATATTGTTTAGTTTTTTTTCTGTAAAAACGTCGGTATCGTATTGAGTATAAAAAGAGAAAATATTAAATTCGTTGTTGATATCTGCCATAATAACTGTATATTGTTAATGTTAAGGCCTAACGACTGTCTAAGTTGTAATAAATTATTGTTCTACGAGGTCTCTATATATCTTTAAGCAAATTCTCTGTGGAACGATATATTGGAGGTGGAATGAATCTAGCAATATGTGTCTTGTTGATTATAAACTATAAGATACTTTATAGTGTGTTCATTTGTACTGTTGTGTAGGTCGCCGCCGCACATATCACGTTGTCCGGGCGAGGCGGGGGCCGGAGCCGGGACTGGGGCGGGGGCCGGGGCCGGTAATGAGGCCGGATTTGGGGCAAAGCGCAGATATCGCCTTTAATGTACATTTTGAAATTGTTTGCATTTTCTAGTCTTTAGTATCGGTTTATATTTGATTGCATGACGTTTTACATCTTGCAGTTTACCGGAGCCAAGGTTTTAAGCCGATGGATGAGAAGATTCGTTATACGCATATTTGACATATTCTATACTATGTCTTGTTTACTTTAGTTTGAGATTTTATTTGATTGAAGATCTTATCTATAAAGATTATCTAAATTGAGCATGGGATTATGGATTTCGATTCTATTGATTTTTTTATTTTGTATGAAGTTGACTATATGAACGAAAAAATCCATTAATGATGGGGTTTTGTTCTGATTTCCCACAAATATCTCGTGCGTATACTTGCTCGAATGATATAATTGGCCTAATTTTTTTTACAAATAATAAAGATGGATAATATTCGAAATTAATTTTGAAAATTTTATGAGCTAATGCATCTTTTTTGTTATAATATATTTTTTCGTATTTCATTTAAAATCTCGTTCTAAATTGTACAATGGTTTATTGAATGAATGTTTTTCTTTTCATTAAAGTGGCAGTTAGGGCCAAGGTACGAGACGATAGAGCCAGTGACATGGTTTTTGAGACCATTCAGTTCTCTTCACTATTAATAAAGCAAAGAGGTTAGAATTGTGTTGACGCTGATACGAACATCGAAGTTGGTTTTGGCCCTAATTAAAGTTTTGCAGACATTTCGTATGGGTTTGTTTTTTTTATATCAAATTTGCGGTATATTAGCCCCCTGCCTTGGTTATGTTAAGCGGCGGGCGTGTGAACTTGTGCTTTGGACTTGTGGGTCGGAGGTCGACTCAGAAATCGCTTTGCTCTGTGATGCGAAGTCCGATAGTTAATTTTGTAATAAAACTTGTATAACTAACAAATTAATTATTATCTTTTAGATTTAACTTTAACTTTACCATGTTGAACCACTGTCATAAAGAAATATTTATTATTTTATTGTTGCATCGATTTTATTTTGTTATGTTCTGTTTTGTGTTTATACCACCTTATTGTAAATATTTTTTAACTTATAATTGTAACGTTTAGTTTCACGCTGTCGAAGACTTTTTATGTTTTATCTTAGATTGTAATAAATATAATGCATTCATTGTGGATGTAACGATAAATTTATTGGAAATAATATTGATTTGTTTAAACATTGGTATTTTTGTGTTTTAAAAACGGCCCACGTTTCCTTTAACTGTCCTAATTTACTACTACTAATGTACTAGACATATTTGAAGTTTTCAAGAAATTCCGGTCCAAGATACATTTTTTATCCTATTGGAAGTGATTTAGTGAATGGGTCATGTTACTGTCGTCCAATAATATCAAGAAAATCTGCAGCTGTGCTACTGGCTTCAAAATTTCTGAAGGATCCTAAGTCATATTAATTTGGAAGGAACACTACATACCAGTTTTTATTTTACGAATATTATTTAAAGATTTATCTTTTTTTAACAGAGCAAAACAAATGTTTAGCGGAATCTCACTCAGACCATCATTAGAGTTATTTGATTTATCCTGTTCTAAAGGTATTCACACCATTTAAAAGTATTTAATAATAATAATAGATGATTATTTTCTTCATTCCCTTAAAACGATTATTCATTCTAATACCCAAGTCGTTAGTTTCTTGCATGGACTAAGTACGGGCTAAACTGCTTATCCTTAATGCTATAAAAACTAAAATCAATACTCGTCTAAGGGATTAAACAAGTTAAGTGCCATTAGCCGCCTCTGCGTGTAAAACCGGTTGCCGTCGGAAAGATTCACAAATACAAAGCTTTAAGACCTATTTTCACTATATCTTAAACTAGCTGTCGACTCCGTCCGCGTGGATATATAAATAAACTTAATATATAGATAAGTTAAATAAAAAGCAGCTGTTCAAGGCATAAATTCGAAAAAAAAAATGAATTAAAGCCGTTCTTGAGTTATAAATAGTGTAACTAACACGACTTTCTGTTATATATATATATATATAAGATGACTGGAATTTATAACATTAGGAAGTATTGAAAAATGACTCGCCTTATGTTAATACAGCTTAACTTGATGACAGCCTTAAATGTTTTATTTATAGGTTGATTTTTTAATTTAAATGCTCCTACTCTAGATAAGGAAAGTTCCTATGAATTAAATAAAACACATTTTAAAAATAAAATTATTTTATTATGTACCGAGTTTAAAATACACAACACTATAAGACTTCAATAAAATCAATCTTTCGTAACATATAAATCCTAAATTGGAGTAAGAACGCAATTAAAAAATCAAATTATTCGCGATTATTAAATCTAAAAAAAAAGTATTACTACACTTATATGCATTTTTTTGTCATACTTGTTTGATCAAGATACCAATAAAATATAGACAAAAGAAAGCGTGAAATAAAAACACCATCAAATAATTTGTAAAATAAGTATGAAAATTTTTGTAAAAAGTTTCTAGACTCCTTTAATGGTTGACAGCTGTCAAAATGAGGCAGTCCAGTTTTGGTTCCAGTAAAATATCAGAGTGATACGACGCGGTCGCTCTGGAACTTTCGCAAGTTTTGGCGATGCACGATGAATCATCTGAATACGATCATGTGTGAATGGAATGCGACTTTCGAAATTACCGAAATCTTTGCCTGTCTTATTACACACGCTGTAACAAACAAGTGAGTTACATTTTTGCATTTTAATACAGGTCTAATCAAATGTTCAGAAAAAAATCCTAGTAGTTAGCGCTGAAAAAATAAATAGCTCTTCTTATTTCTCCCCCCTTTCTTCGTTATTTAAATCAGAAAGGGGTGTGTTAAACTTGATGAAATTTTAATTAAACTTATGGATTTCTTTGGAATCTTTTTCAATTCAAATTCAAGTCAAAACCATACTCTTTGCATCGTGATGCAACCAGGACATTCTCAGACAGTCAGTCAGTCTTGTGTAAACTCAACCAACGCACACTGGGCCAGGAGTGGTGGACTAAGGTCTAATCACCCTTTACTTTGGTAGGTTTCGAGGTCCTCCTGCTTATGTTCTAACGACTATATTTTACTAAAAATATTAGCATTAAGCACACATTTAATGCCTGATATAAAATCAGTTTTAAGTGATACTATATCAGGCGTTGATCAATTTTAACTATTGCTTAGATATTGTAAAAATACTGAATTCGTAAAAACAATCACTCATAACAACTTATTGATAATCAATATTTGGTTGTTATACAATTTAAGCTTTTATAACACGCACTTATTAGCTACACCTTCATCTCTATATTATTGCAGTACTTTCTAGAAGGAAAATAAATTAAATTTAATTAAATTTATTTAAAGTAAAATACATATTAACTAAATAAATGCATTCCGGTTTTTAACTTGAACATAAAACTTGACATTACTAAAGTCACAAATACACGTTAACCATAAGAAATAAAAATAAATAAGTTACAAGGTCAAGTTAAATAAACAAATATAGATTAGTGTTTTAAATTTTATATTTCGCTGTTAAAATCGAAAGCTACTTTCAGTTTGTTCGGGATGTTATTCATCAACACACAAACAAAAAAAGGTAAAAGGAAAACGTGATGTGCAGCGTAGTCTATGCTAATATTTGCAGGCGTCCTCCGCCTCCGTCGCGCCACTATTTTCCCGCGCTCAACAAATTCGCAACACTTCTTAACCTGTTAGCGGGCAAAGGTATTTGAAGTGTTCTGCCAGTTTATTGATACTTTCGCGGTACTCATAGCAATATGGTTTCTCGTGGAATTCAATATTTCTTTTTCTTCTTGCTTCCTCGGCCGTCGCGTTCATGTCTTGACATGTCGTTGATAAAACGTATAAGCGATACAAACGGACGAAGATCCCACCGACCCGTGAATGTCGGCCGAACTGGGAAGTTCGTCCGGGCGTAGCACTTGATACTTTTTCTTTCTTCTTTGTTCATGTTTTCTAATTTATTTTTGATTCTTCTGCCATGTGACGTACGTTTTATAGTTCAGTTAAAACTAACAAAATTATAACATTATAATTTTTTAACATTAAAAAACTGTAAATTTGTGTCAAAACATGTGTTAAAATCTTTTACTTACCAATTTAACTAACACTGAAAACTTTTTAAAATATTAATATCGCAGGAAACAAACTTTCACTCGATACCAGATTACTTATTTTAATTCAATTTATTTATTTATATAAATTACAAGGAGTATGAGAACAGCAATTATTTCACCTGTAATGTAGAAGTGTATTAGCGATTAAGGTGTCTCGATGGCGCGGACGAGGCGAGCACACCAAACGCGCGCTGCCTTCCGACGACCTTCGGCCGGCGCGAGCGAGCGAGCGGCGCCCGCGACGCCGGTGAACGAACTCACCTTGACAAATGCACCATTTGGCATTGTTCGCGGGAAAACCGGCGGCCTTGCGCGCCGCCACTGCCTCGCCGCCGACCAATCGCAAGCCTTCGCGCCATAACCGCGCCTGTTTCGGCGGGAACCGCTTGGACCGGCGCTGTCCGCTTGGCGCGCTGGCGGCGCCACCGACACGTTTCAGCGCTCTTTTTCAAAGCAACTTCGCACGCGACCTGAAATGTGCATTAGTTTACATTAGCTCAGGATTGTTCACGTTTTAATTTGCTTTAAGTGTTATTGACATCTGATATATTTTTATTTATGTATTTATAGGTTTTGGACTCACAAAACTGACGTTTGTTTGTTCATAAAACGTCAAAAACATTTATTACCAAAATGGCGCTGGCGGATGCAACTTAAATTGTGACGTCAAAGTAGTTAGCAACTGCGCGCCATCACTATATTAACCACCCACTGCTATGGAAAAGTAGATATGGCGCGAAAATTTAATTAAAAAGTTTCTCAAAGCTACAATTATAGAAATTTCAAGTTGATAATCAATGTGTCAAATGCAATTTTTTAAATCTGATCTAGTTGTAAACCAACGCTAATATTGTAATATTTACATTATGTTTGAAAACTATTCGTTGTTTGTTTCAAAATAAAAACTAGAAAACTCTATACAGTAATTAGAACTTTTCCAGTTTATGATTACACCATCCATTTTTAGAAAATGGCTACTATTAACGTCAAACTTGTATTAAACGCTCTATATCAAGGTAAATTATATCTATGTAGGATTAATACTTGACTACGACATTGTAAACTAAATTAAAATTAAAAAGCACATCATCAAAAGATCTTATATTATAATTTAATTCGAATATAATTAAAAAAAAACTTTTATGAAGCGAAACAAATGACGATTATAATTAAGCGTGGTCATTGGACTTATATTACGAAAGAGGCTGTATTCTAAGACCAGAGTCATTTTACCAACCGCAAATCTTCGCGACTACATCATTATTTTTCATTTATTTCAAAGTTTTTTTTAAATTACATTAATCATCTCGTATGGTAAAAGTATTTCTTAACGGAATCTAATACACGTTCCCACATTGTATTTTTACAATAACCAAATAGGTTATAATGATAATTAAATAAATATAATCATAAATCGTGATCAACGTGTAGAATAATATAAAAACGGAATGATTAATGATATTTTCATTACTTTTTTGTTTAATTTAATAATAAAATAAAAAGCCGTGATTATTATGAATCGTTATAGTATAGCTAGAAAAATTATTTAATTTTGTACTAATTTTAAATATGGCCTAATATTATGTAAACGATAAATTCTATAGGTTTAGAACAATGATTTCGCCCAGGAATCCCTAGGGTTCGCGGAAGATCCGGTGGAGGTGCATGATGAGGGGAAATAACGTTCAGTGTCCATAACTTGGACATCATCGCGTTAACATGTTGAAGCTATAGAGGGTTCATTTAAGGCAGTCAAAATTAAAATTAAATCTACGAGAACCAAAAAATTTGCAAATGTTTAGTATAGTAAAACATTTTCAGAGTGGCAATGACAAGTGCATTAATATTAATGGAACATGGACATCGGAACAAGCATTTATTAAATTAACTAAATTAATATGATAAGGTAAAAGACGGATTTTTACTTTAAGAAATTAGAAAGATTATTAAGTGATTGTAATGGTGAGTTATAATTTAATTATCAATACCTGTGAATAAATAAAAAAGTGTAATGAGTAAGTAACACTTGCAGTTGTCCGTGTAAGTTGAGTGCGGCTGAGGACGTGCCGTGACTCAGATGTCGTTCACCCGGTGGACGCGTCATCATTATACTGATATACAAACTTTGTAGTTGCTCGCTAATTTATACGCGACTGCACAACAAAAAGAAAACTATTTAAACTGCACTACAAAGATGTAATTATTGTGGAGGCAAAAATTTCGGGCGATGATGTCTAGCGGAGCAAACCTCCACTTGTAGGAGCACCCACGCTAAGGCATATGCTCGCAGTTAACCACAAGCCGCAATAAAGTTTGAATCTTATAGTACACTCCGACATTATATTTGACGCCACTTTTTCACTTATTGTATCCACTCTAGATTCTAGATATTTTTTAAAGCATGGTATCAGCTATCTGTTCGATCAAAAATTACCGATGTCGAACTTTTGATGTTCGAATCCATGTTGATTGCCTAATGAAATCTAAACCGATTTTTATAAATTATTCATAAGAAAGCTATCCAGAAATAACATCTTACACAAACGATATTTTAGTTTACGTATTAAAAAAAATATTAGTACGGTTAGGCCTAAAATAAGATTGATAACGTGAAGTCGCCATTGAAATGGCAAACGATAAGTTACTTTGTAATACGAATAGTTGTCAGGAATATGGTTCGGGCGTGGGGTAATCTTCGTTATCAAATTGGGATGTGACGTCACACTTGGCTTTATCACACGCACATCTGTTTTTTATCAGAGATTTGATTGTGTCTATAACCTGCTATCTTGTACTGTCTCGCGAACTTTCACCATTTTAATGCTATTTTATAAAGATACCAAATTGTAATTATGCCGTATGCGTATGTTATTCTATTAGGTGCACGTCTCAAATTATGTACGTACGAACTTTTCATAATTTACAATAGTAAGTGGCACTTTATTATCTTTTCAAAATTTTTAAAACATCTTCATTATTAAACATTTCTGGCATAAATATGTAAAAAATTATTTTTCTAAATTATAAATGCGCTTATGAATGGATATGTAAATGTATATTAGTTTGAAGAAATAATTCTTATTTGGAGATGACCGTCTTCGTTTGATTTAATTATAAATGAATATTTATTGAGTGTACGTCCGTTGAGTCACTAGGCCGACTGGAATGGTCGCTTGTTTGTGAATTAGCTGACAAGAGAATTATAGTGTATGGAAACTTGAAACTGCTGAAACGGTTATTAGACTCGAAAACATGTTTACTTGATGATGCATAAAAGACTGGTTTTATAATAACTGTATAAATAATATTTTACAAAAACAATTTTACTTGAAATATCTAAAATAAGTTTTTTAATAGTTGTGTTAAAAATGTAGGCCATTTTGTTATTTTCATATGATTATCAAAAATATCTACATTTCTAAACTAGGTGTTATTCTGAATTAAAAAAAAATTTAACTTCGACGCATAAAGGTTAATTTAAGTATAGGAATAAGTTGAGTCGAGCGATAATTTAAACATTTAAAAGATGTATTTCAGAGAGTTTGAATTAATATTAGAAATTGAATTATAATTTACTGTGTAAAAGAACAACTTGATAATAATGAACAATATACATTTCTAAGAATCAAACTTCCTATATATCGCATTGGGAAACATTGACCGCATGGCGACCACGTCCTTCCGGCCACACTATTGTTATTCAAAACACATTGCCACGTGACATGTGATTAAATTTAGGCATTCGGCATACTCATATCAAGTCGGAATTTAAAAAAAAATGTGCTTTAAATTATATCATGATTTAAAGATGATTCAGTTATCACTAAGGGAAGCTTCACTTAGTATTGATTTAACATATTAAAGCACACTAATAATTTATTTTTTAATTTTTTACATGAAACATAATATATTAAAAATAAGGTTAATAAATGAATAAGTACCTACATACATTATTTTACAAATGTTTAATGATCCAATTACAACATACAATTAATTGATTGTTACCCACTCTGAGTGCAATAAGATAGGTGAAGGAATCCTTACAGGAAAGAGTATAGGTATAGTGCGAAAAAATATCTTGGGAACCGTCTATGTAACCTGGAATGTCTTATTTCAGTAGAAAATTAAGAATATATGTAATTAATTACCTTAATCTTGTCATATTAATATTTAACATTTCTTGAATTTGTATATTGTGACGATTATCTGTAACAAAAAAAGAAAAAACAATTAGGTAATGATAAAATAATCGGTTCCGTGTAGCTAGGCAGCCCTGAACCGATTTGTCCACGGCTGCGTAGCTACACCCCTCCCTGATACAGCCTGTCACTAGTTTTGTAATGAAGCCCGCCATTTCTATTTATTCTTTTTTTTCTGACTTATAAAAGTCAATTGACAACATATTTTTCATAACTATGCTATCAGTATTAAAAATGTGTAAAAAGTAAAGGAAATATATATGAAAAGTAAGCCGACTACTGTGTGTTAATTTCACAATTTAAAATTATAATTATTACTCAAAGAAAAACATTAATTCGTTTTAATATGCTATCATTAATAAAGTTTGTTAAAGACTTGATCTTAATACGTCTTTTTATGCCACAGAGTATAAGTAGAGATAACAATCAATGTTCGTACTTCGGCAAAATAATTAGTTATCAGACGTGACAGGAAATAAGATCACAGCCCCCGGATTAAAATTAGTAAATACACGAGTGTAACTACAAGATATCGTTTTTATCCAAATGATCGCAATTGAATTAAGTAACTGAGGAAAAATTAATGATGATTAATTTAAGAAAGAACTTTCCGTTCGAAGCTTAAAGTGGCTTATTTTAAGTAATTAAAGTTCTAATATTTTTTTCGAAATAACCAGTTTCGAAATCTCCAAATTGGCAACTGGTTGCTGACACACGAGTGCTTACATAAATTTTGCTTTATTTTACTGTTGGAGTTTTGAACAAATTCAAATATTTTTGTTTTCTGTAAGTTTATATACGTTTATAACTTTTTACTTGTTTTTTTATTCTTTACATCTTCCTTTACTTTTGTCATCTAATTTTTTAATTGGTTTAAGAAAAAAGTAAAAGTACTTTATTTTTTCCTTGAAATTAGAACTGGCCGTGCATTATCTACATAATATGTCGTGTCATCGCGGCCATGTCGTTTGTGACGTCACATCAGCTGAGTCGGCCGAAAAGCGCGCCGAACGCGTTCCAGATATTTTTAGTCTGTGATGAAAACAGATGATTCCGAACAGGAAATTGTTACGATGCGCTCATAATCGATTTAGATGAGATAATTTTAGTGTTTGTATTAATCAATATTACCGACCAACTCATAGTTACATTTGTATAAATTGGCACCGAATGTGGCACTTGGCATTTGTATCGTTACATACAATGTAACCTACAAGAAAGTTGCAGATGCGTTCTGTTTTTTTATTGCTTCTTATTCGAACCATCTGTTATAAAAGTAAAACTATATAAAACATACTGAACAGTGTAAATATACGAACTCAAAGTTTCCACACTTACTAAAGTGGCCGATGTGACTAATTTTGACTTCAAATGTTCATGATGTGACAAATATGTGGCTGCTATAATTTCATTATGTTCTGTTATGTCAAATCGTTATCATGACAGCGCACAGCTGTGGAACTCGTTTGAACCGGATTCCTGAGGGACGCCAGAGCCCGTGCGCCGACAACCGATCGGTCAGCTAATTCACAAAAAAATATAGACGCATGCCTTAGCAATGCACTCGCTGTACACGTTCCAAATGTCAACTATTATAATGAGTTCTCGCGTTTCCACCTGTGCAGTTAAATTCACATAAGTGTCAAAATAATAAAGATACTAGACGGTAAAGGTTAGACTTATTTGTCGCAACTTAGTGCAAAAAAATTGTTGTAAGGATAAAAGGTGTTGCTATTTTTTAGGGTTCCGTACCTCATAGGAAAAAACGGAACTCTTATAGTTTTTCAGTAAAAAATAACGCTTATAAACGAACACTCGGTTTGTGTCGTGGTGACGTTTCGAGTGATGCTATCCACGATACACGTATTACAAGACCCCGATTAATATAACGCCCATCGTCCAAACGTTGATTATATAATTGATCTGGCTGGCCGTTTCGAAGCAGATTGAAATGGTCAATTCCAAGAACTGACCACAGTATACATAAAACAAATGCGTTTTTTTAATACCTAAACTTTGTGTTTAATAATTCTAGGCATAAAATAAGCATTTCTTTGAAGCGGGCAAACAAACAAATGAGTCACACAGTTAAGTAACCACCGGTGCCCATCAATATGGTAATCAAATTACGAATGCGGTAACAGCCGGTTCATAGCAAAGGTGTATATTTAAATATTAAACCAATATTTTTTTTAAAAACTCTAAAAAAAAAATTATGCCAATGCATTTTAACGCATTCGATATCTTAAGTTACGTTTTGTTTAAAGGAAACCTTCAAATACTTCAGTGATATGAAAATTTTACGGAAATAAAACAGAAAATATGCCAAATTTTTGTCGCTTGCAAAATATGAATGAGTCATTTGGCACAGTGTTACACTGTGCTCGGAAGACTACGCAATGTGCAAGTATAATTAGATAGGAGAGCGTCCTCGCTCGTCCAAAACATTACGCTAAACAACTCTTAAAATGTTTATCATACAATTCGATCAACGTTCTTGTACAAAATATTAAAAGTCATTATGTTAAGTAATCATTACATAACTAAACTACGTTAGAAAAACATCAATGTTCCGCGCAAAAATGTCAGTCACAAATAGCCAAAATCATAATAGAGATGGGATTTGAGGAAGAAACAAGACAAATGGTTCATGAGCTTATGTGTGATTATATGTATTTAATTACTATAATAACTTCTTTGATGTCATGGCAACCGAAATGGGATACTTTAAAGTTCACAGCGGTGTAGAAAGCGCACACTTTAATGTCCTAATTAAAGAATTCCCGGCGCCCGTCCGTCAAGGTTCGTTAACTGATTAGATTGTTCATAGAACGAAGCGGATGCCTCTCTCCCGCACACCTCTATGCCTTATCATACGTATACCTTCAAGTATCAGGTAAAGATTATAATTTGTCCGTAACAAGAGAGATATAATCGTATTAATTTGATAAATATCGTCAAGAATTGGCTTCGTATTATCCCCATGATTTGAATATCTATTATTATCAAGATAACATCTGACTGATATATTTTGCTTTACATTTGCATATAATTTTTAAAATTTTGTAATAATTTAGGACAGAATTAGAATCCAGGTAGTTACGCAATGGTAGAGACTCTACAATTTGGTAAGAGTTATTAATTTTCTGCTGTAAAGTGTTGGTGATTTGATTATATCCGCACTATTTCCTCCTTTCACAAGTGTGTTTCGATGTTTAATTTATTATTGTAGATTTCTTTGAACCTAGTTCACCTGACGTTTCTGGATTTGAGCCAATATTTTTCCGGAAAAAGTGTAGGTGTTGATGTTTATATGTATACTTTTCCACATTCCGTTCTAAATATACGAGTGACGAGGCTGACGTGACGTACGCTCCTGTCAGCCGGCTGACGTCAGCAGCTTGCAGCTAGCCTACCCACTGAATCACGCGCAACGCCTGCCCTCCGCGAGCCGCGACCGCCTCTCATTGATAGGCCCACTTTATCTATAGGCCGTTTTGAACTCCAAATTTTATGTTGAGATTTACTTCCGAAGTTCTTTTATTAATTTTCTCGGTGTTCACTTCTTTATTAATTAAATTATTGCATGTAAAAATGCTTAAAGTATAGTATTGATGATTAAAGGATGTTCAAATCTTGTGGTGGAGGAAAAAAATTTTTTTGCCTTTTTTTTTGTAATAAGCTTAGATGAAGTAATATGGATTGTTACGATTAACTTCTATAAAAAGTTTATTTTTCACCTATTTCCTACCATAATATTCGTAATGCCTAATAAGCTGATTAATTTGCAGCTTGTATAAATATACATTCTTACAGAAACGTCACTTGAGGTGTAAGATGCAACTTTGTATCAAAATGTAAACGGATTTATCTGTCTGATAGCTCACTTTCCGCTCGAGAAGAATGGTCAATAATGATAGAACACATGGTACTTACTGCGTAAGCATGTTTTTATGATTAATATCGACTTTTTTGCACAAAAATAGCTTCTGATTTACAAAGTAGCATTTTGGCAAGATATTATATGATTTTAACTAAGTTAAATGCAATAATTTAGTTTAAAATATCATTTTTGTTTACTTCATCATGCGAAAAGCGTTGCAGCCAATAAATTTTTAGCCAATTTTTCTGCCTTGTAGGTTATTGCATTCAATTTTTGCAACAATGTATTTTAGGTTTTAAATATGAACTCTAAGTGAAGAGCACTAAGTATTTTTAATTATTATGTAAAATAGTACAAAAAAATTTAAGTTACAAAATTCTACAGAGTAAAAAATAATTTACCAATGATCCAAAATAAGGTATTTTGTTGAAGTGAACAGATTTATTTAGATGTAAACTGGAATTGAGAGGGTTGGTACTTAGTAACAGTGGGACTGTGCCGCAAACCGGGCCGTGACTCATTCATCGGACCTGCGAGCCTGCGACTGA